>NW_020664420.1:45975902-46069872 GCF_002925995.2 Terrapene triunguis | reverse complement strand
ATAATAAATAGCACATTTTATCTCTGAAGCAGACGACTTCTCAAAAATTGTAGACCAGTGGTATTTAAGCCAGCCTTCCACCTTCAGACATTTAGGAGAAAAACTGTCTGAGCTGCATGTGAAATACTTTTGGTGGTCACATCCTAATCTCAGTGAACATAACATAAGAACGACCATACTGGATCAGACCAAAGGTCCATCTAGCCCAGTGTCCTGTCTTCCAACAGTGGCCAATGCCAGCTGCTTCAGAGGGAGTGAACAGTGATCCATCAAGTGATCCATCCCCTGTCGCCCATTGCCAGCTTCTGGCAAATAGAGGCTAGGGACACCATCCCTGCCCATCCTGGCTAATAGCCATTGATGGACCTATCCTTTATTAATTTAACTAGTTTTTTTTTTAACCCTGTTGTAGTCTTGGCCTTCACAAATCCTCTGGCAAGGAGTTCTATAGGTTGACTGTGCATTGTGTGAAGAAATACTTCCTTCTGTTTGTTTTAAACCTGCTGCTTATTAATTTCATTGGGTGACTGCTCGTTTTTTTTATGAGATGGAGTAAATAACATTTCCTTATTTACTTTCTCCACACCAGTCATGATTTTATAGACCTCTATCATATCCCCCCTTAATCATCTCTTTTGCAAGTTGAAAAGTCCCAGTCTTATTAATCTCTCCTCATACGGCAGCCATTCCATACCCCTAGTCATATTTATTGTCCTTTTCTGAACCTTTTCCAATTCCAATATATCTTTTTTAAGATGGTGCAACCACATATGCATGTAGTATTCAAGATGAGGGCCTACCATGGATTTATATAGAGGCAATATGATATTTTCTGTCTTATTATCTATCCTTTCCTTTATGATTCTGTTAGCTTTTTTGACTGCCACTACACATTGAGTGAATGTTTTCAGAGAACTATCCACAATGACTCAAAGATCTCTTTCTTGAGTGGTAACAGCTAATTTAGACCTGTACTTATTGGGTTCCGGGAAGTAGGTGGGCAAATTTAGACCTGTAGCTGGGCAGTTGCCCTGCTCTTGAAAAAGGATAGGCTAGTTGGGGAAGCAGCCACAGCTGGGGCCATGCCCCAGTCAGGTCACAGTTGGTCCTATAAAAGGGCTGTGAGGCAGCAGCTCAGAGAGTCTCTCTCTAGTGGTAGAGAGAGATGGGCCTGGCTGCTTGGGAGCTCAGCAGAGTACCTAGAGTGGAGTAGGGCTGGGGAAAGGCCAGAGGAGCTGGGGAGCTCCAGCCTGAGAAACCCCCAGGCTGCAGGCCTTGCTGAAGGCCCAGAGCAGGTACTGGGGTTGCAGAGGTGCAGCCCAGGGTTAGGCAAAGGCAGCAGGTCCAAACCCCTCTTGCTGATGATGAGTGGTTTATAGAGTGCAGTCTGCCCCAGTGAGCAGGGGCTAGATGATGACTGGCAATAGCCACTGAGGCAATGTGGGGATAGAGGGTTGAGAGTTCCCTGGGGAGGGGAGACCCAGAGATTGCAGGGTACTGCAGAGGGCAGAACCCTGAGGGAAGGGGCACTGGGGTCTGGAAGGGACATGGGAGGCCAGTGGCAAGCAGGACATTGGCCAGCAGAGGGCGCTCTGGAGCTGGAGAACTAATTCCCAGGGTGACCAGTGGGCGGCGCCGTGCCGGTGAGTCGTCGCCATGCTACAAGACCCCTCCATTCTATAAGTGTAGGTGGGATTGAGTTTTCCAATGTACATAACTTTGCATTTATCAAATATTGAATTTCATCTGCCATTTTGTTGCCCAGTCACCCAGTTTTGTGAGAACACAATGTAAATTACAATTAAGTAATACAAAAACACTCAGTTTGGTATAATTCTGTATAGGCTAAAATTCTTTAGTCCTTACTCAGGAAAAACTCCCATTGACATCAATGGGAACTGAATAAGAACTAAGTGCTAGATTGGGATCTGCTCACTGACACTGAATAGTACTTTACTGCACAAGTAATCCAAGTGATGTCAATGGAAATACTCATGGTGAAAGGTACTATTCCAGGGAAAGGATATCAGAATTTGGCCCTAAAGGATTTAACATTGTGGCTGAAGTCTCTCCTCATGTATGGTCTAGGACTGGAAGAATATATGTAGATCTGGGGGAAAAGGGCAAACAATTTTTGTGAACATTTCATCCAAGATTGTGGTAGTGTTTAACATTCATCTCCAATTTTCAATGTTTGAACAGCTCTAATTCTCTTTCTATGTTTAGTTTTTGAGGAAAATTGCAGAGTGACAGCATATTTGACTCTAGACAGAATTTCCTATGCACTGAAGAACCTTAAATTATTTTAAATAAATAAATACATCTTATGAAAACTACGAAAGCTATATACTTAAAGAGCGGTTCTCTAAACTTTTTCATACTGTGGTCTACTCTTTGATCTGATGGTGCTTTTGTGGATCTCCTCTGCTCCAGACCGCGCAGTCACAATTCCACATTTTCCTCATATGTATAGTGCTTGCTTATGTGGAAAGTAATATAAGGAGGACAATATAAAGGAGACAAGATTAAAGATGAATCCAATGGGTACAATTAGTTCATTATATCCTTTTTCACTTTATTGTATAAATGTGCTGTTATTTCAGCTCCTGTGTAGGGCTTTCCATTAACCCTGAATCTTCTCTAGTTGCCTACAACCTTCATTTCCACTATGTATCTGGACATTTTTCAGCTTGGCGGTTTCCTCCTCTGTTTCCACCCATTCCAAATTTGGTGATATTTTGAAACTTGAGCACAGTTGAATTTCTATTAAGAAACACCCACAAAGTTGTGCACGGAAAAATTGTTAGGATACAAAGGGGAAAATTGTATTTACCCGGTTGGGCTTTGCATTAAGTTTACTTCTTCAAAGAAGTAATTTATTATGAATTTCCCCTGGGAGCAATGGGTGTATACCTGCTGCTACACCCCCTCAAGGTTGTAGCACACTCTTGTCATGGTCCCACTTTCTCCCCTCTACATTTTGGTTCTCTTGCAACCCTGGGGGTGATTAAAAGAGTCATCCCTATGCTCAGCAGAATGTAGAGACTGCATTTGTACCCAGCAGTTGTACAAGCATGAAAGAGCAGGGAACTTTTTGCACCTTTTGGCCACAATTTAGCCACATGTGGTTTGCTTATTCTGCAGTAGTGACTTGCTTTCTGAATAATTTGAAAAGAGAACAAAGCTTTAATGACTTTTCTACTTTAAATGAAGTTTGAAAATAATAAAATATTATACTCACATCACAGTCAATTTTTCTAAAATATTCATGTGTTTACAAATCCATCTGTCCGAACACAGATCCATCCATGTGATAGTGATAGCAAATCTTTTATTAAGAGTCAGTATTATTTATCAAGAAATAAACAATGGAGGGAATTAAAGTTGGTTATGCTTGCAGAAAAAGAAGTGATTGGTTTCATGGGGTACTATATTGGATTCATAGCAAATATTTAAATGATGATTGCATTTTGTAGTTTTCATAAGCTTATTTTTATTACTACTTATCAGAGAAAATGCTGTAACTGATCTTTGGCCCTACTTATACTGTTAATATTGAGATGTATGATTTTCCATTAGTAAATTTAAAGTGAGGAAAAAGACCTTTGAATATTACGTATGAATATTAATGTGGAATGGCTTGAATCATATTTTTAAGTGAATTCTTGCTGTGCCTATGGATTCTACAGCTTCTAATATACTCCCTGCTAAAAGCTCCACAGTGCTATAACCTGATTAAAATCATTGTTTCGGAATTTTAATTAGATCTTTATTTTGTCTAAAAAGCATAGAATGGCAAGTTTTATACAAAAGGAATATTATCCCCATCCTCTTTCCCTCTCTTAATGAACCAAATTGATAAAAGTTAGCCTTCCACTAATTTATATTTTTATGTAATAAAAATTCCCCATTACAGTTGGAAAGATGTTAGCTGTGCTTTTTTGAAGTAGTCACATACCAAGGACCAAATTCTGCTCAGCTATCTGTAACATAATGGAAGGCAACACATCCCAGTAAGCAGAATCTGGCCCCAAATCCTCTTGGGGGGTGAATATTGAAAACTTTCCTGTAGGCTTGTTGTGTCAAAAACATTTTTTCCAATATACCTGAAAATTATGTATGAACAAAACTTAAACAACAAACCTAAAATAATCTTGTCTGATTAATATGGGTCACCTTAGTGTCTGGAATGAGACATAACTAAAGCAGCTTTGTGCTGACACTTCACCTGTTAAATATCTAACATCTGACTATAAAAGACTCCTATTCCTTTCAATGGGAGCCCTGCACAACATAGAAGCAGCTTTTGGTCACTTGGCTTAATAATTCATGAGTATATTCAGTATCTTTAGATATGTGTCCTGACTTTGGAATATACCATAAAGAAGGCTGATATACATTTGCATTGTATACAATTTTAGAAACATATTGGACTCATTATTTTTTAAAGAGGCAGATACCTGGGTACAACTTAATGATCTACCCAGATACTGACATTGAGGGGCCATGCTCCCATTGAAATTCCCAACAATTTCAGTGGCATGGTGTGACACTCTCCTCAGGGAGTCCAGTACCAAAAGCCACTGTGTTACCTCTCTGATTTAGCAAGAGAGAGCTTTGCTGGAACTTAAACTGTGAGACAGCTCCCTCCACACCTGTCTTTCTGCCTTTTCAGCAAACTCCTTAAGACTCTTACAGTCTAAACCTTGCAGGTAACATTCAGTAAACCTCAGTTCTGAGTCCCCCAGAGATGTCTCTCTGTGGTGTCCAGTGCCTCTCATGGCACACTCACAGAAATTATTAAGTCTGCTGTTTCCAAAGAGACAGTACACATACACACCAGCCTGTTAGTTCAGCTGAGGACACACTTTTTACCTTAATATACAGCACTGAGAGGAATTTATAATAAAACAAGGTTGTTTATTAATAAAGAATAGATTTATGTGATACTAAGCAGAGATAATAGAAACAGAAAATGGTCACAAATAAAAAAATATACATGCTTTCCAGTGTTTAAATCTCCACAATTGTGATCTATAGTTTCTGTTAATTTCTCACCTACAGTAAGATCTCAGTGTCCTCAATGTCTGAGGGATCCACCTTTTACAGATTCAAAAAGGGCTGGCTTTTTTGTCCCTTAAGTGATGGATAAATAAGGGATTTCTCACCCCTTCTTTTTTATTGTCCAGTAAACCTTTGAAATATACTCCTTTGAAGTGTATATCCCAGAGAGGGTTCTTCTCCCCAGCTGGTGTCCAGACACCATGATGTCTTCCTCATCGTCTAGTCAATTTGATTTCTTTAATGGGCTTAATCACTTTGTTTATCTTAGATGTAAATGTACTTCCATTATCTTTTGCTTGTAATCAAGCCCTAGGGCATGCTTGTTATCAACTGCCTCCAAAACATATTTCAGGAACACATTTCCAGCACCCATCCATAACTCTTTATACACAGCCCATACATATTTCATGCAATGATGTTTATGAGCAGCATGCCACCACTTTTTAAATAATACCTCATAAGACAGTGTTTGGCTAAATATTATGACAGCAGTGTATTGTGTGTGCCCTTTACAGATGGTATCAGACTGTGAGTGGGCACCAAAATTGGACATTTAAAATGCAACTTTTGAATAAATATATGTTTGAATATGTCTATTTTGGTGAATAATTGCTTAGAAAGGTGCTACATCAAGATTAATTAGTACAAGCAGGCAAAATGCTTTTGGGTCAAGGAAAATACAAAAGGCTTGCTTAGCCTAGATGTCTTTTGTGGAAGAGACCAGTGTGACATGTCTGACAGGTTCTCTGCTGAAACATTTTCTTGCTTTGGAAGATGACAGTAAAGTTTTAGATGCTTTTGTGGCTTTGGCTGCAAGTGATGACATTCAAGTCACAAAAGCACATATGAAATCCTCTTGAGACATTTGTATGTGAGAGATACTCACAGATACCTATATGCACGGGCAGCGAAGGACCAGAAGTAGTACTCTTTCAAGCATAAGCATGCAGAAGGGGAGAAACTACCAGGAAAGCTTTGGTATAAAGCTCAGCCATTCTGAAGTGAGTATTTTATTCATGTAGTTTGAAAGTCACATCAACAAGCCCAATCTCAGCTTCCATTTCCATTCAGAATTGCTGAGGACATATACATTACATTCACTTCTAATTTGGTTCTTTTTAAAGAATCTATTCATTAGGAACCAGATTGATCAGTTTTGTCTGTGTGCCTAAAGAAAATGCTGAGCCTAATATAATCCAACAATCAGATGTTTACTTTTCATTCATTTTATATTTGTGGTGGGATTAGTTTAATCTTTATCTGTCCTTACTCTTCTTTGATGGATATTGAATAACCATGTCAGAATATAATATTCCATTTTAAGACATTTTCAGAATTATTTTTATCGTTATTTCAGGCAGCCTTGCAATTTTCTGTTCATCCTTCTACATGTCATCTGTCTCAGTGGAGCATCACAGATGTTTTGTAATATGGCAATTATCTCTGGCAAGAAATTCAGCAAAAACAATAAAAGTTTATCTTCAAAATTGTTTATTTTTTTTAAAGCAATATATTTTCCTTTTATTTTTGTGCCACAGTTTGTCTATATTCTGCTACTTTTGTCTGCCATGCATTTTCATTCTATAGTTCTTCCACAAACAACTATTTTCTGTAGGTTTAGGTACTATTCTACAGTACTCCTCACTTAATGTTGTAGTTACGTTCCTGAAAAATGCGACTTTATGCGAAATGATGTTAAGCGAATCCAATTTCCCCATAATTAACGTAAATGGGGGCAGTTAGGTTCCAGGGAATTTTTTTTTTGCCTGACAGAAGACATTATATACATATACAGTATAAGTTTTAAACAGATTAATATTGTACACAGCAATGAATGATTGTGAAGCTTGGTTGAGGTGGTGGAGTAAGTGGGTGGAATATTTTCCAGGGAATGCCTTCCTGCTAAATGATGAACTAGCACTCGTCTGAGCCCTCAAGGGTTAATAGGCTGTTGTTAATGTAGCATCACACTCTACAAGGCAGCATGGACTGAGGCAGGAGGGAGGAAACACAATAGCTGCAGGGCAGTAGCTGCAAACTATTCCCTGCAAAAACGTAACATGATGATGAGCCCACGCTATCCAGCTGGAGCGCACCACTTCCTCCTCCTGACAGCACATGCACGGCTGCACAGGTGCTGACTTTCCAAAGTGCTGGCGAGTGCATGCATGAGTCAGAGAGAGAGAGAGACGTGCATTGCCCCTTTAAGTACACTGACCACACTTCAAGCACATTGCCCTTTTAAGCAGATCAGGCAGGAAGCAACAGTTTCCAGCTAGCTCCCTCCCTTCTGTCCCCCTCCTCTGCTTTGTGGAGAGGGGGTACAGTATGGAGCAGGGGGACATCCTGATATCAGCACCCCTCTTCCCCCAGCAAGCAGGAAGCTCCCGGGAGCAACTAGAAGGCAGGGCAGGAGCAGCATGGCAGTGGGGGAGGGCCACCTGAAGTGCTGCTGGGCAGCTGCCGAGCCACATACCTTACAGGGAATTTAGGGGAGCTGATGGGGTGGGGGTAGAGGGCTGCCAGCCCCCACTGGTTCTAATCCCCACAATGAGGGGCTGCTCTTCCGGAGAATCTTGCAAGCAGTGGACAAAGCAAGCAGCTGCCTAAGGACGTTAGAAGGGAGCATTGCACAACTTTAAACAATCTTGTTTCCTAATAGATCAGCAATGTAACAACGTTAACAGGGACAACGTTAAGTGAGGAATTACTGTAATAACACTGAGACACAAGAGATCAGGAAAGAGTATAGTGTTGAGCCATATTCTTTGCTGATGTAAAGCAGCATAGTTCCATTGTGGACAATGGAGCTATACCAGTTTACACCAACTGAGGATCTGGTTCTTTATTTTTAAATCCGAAAAAAAATGCTTCCTTTGGTGTAAATGTAGCTCATATACTTTGATGACTTAGTTAAATGGTGGCTGGGAGGAGCTGAGTGATTGTTCTTGAGAAAGTAAAGTATAAAAGAGAAAACAAGGTAGGGGCAGGCTAATTTAAGTTGAGATATAAGCAGCAAAAGGACAGAGCAACGAAAGTTTAGCGTTAGGATCCAATTAGTCCTCTGTAGGTGTACAAGGGATTGGTGAAAAGAGCTTTTCTTTCACCCTTTTGTGTTCCTGCACAGTGGTCAAAAGCAAACCTGCTTCTTGCTTTCCCAGTGCGTAAGGAGCAGAGCACCCTAACATCAGAAGAAGTGATAGACTCTCCAAAGGGGGCAAGAGGAGATACCAGCATAGCAGCATTCATTCTTACCTTTCCGCCCTGCACTAGGCAGGAAGTGTTTGGGGAAATGACTGTCAATGTGCAGCCCCTTTTCACACCTAATACATTAGTGACTCCAGGCCATGGTTTTGTTCTTAATTTGGGCTAGAATGTGAAGGAGAAAATGAGAGAGGAATAAATACAAAATAATAATAGGGCACGAAGTACTGAGTGAAACAGACATCCAGAGTGAAATCCTAGTTCCACTGAAGTCAATGGCAAAACCCTTATTGACTTCAATGAGGCCAGGATTTCAATCATATGCTAAAGCCTTTCTGCAACTATGCCCTTTTAGCCAATGGAGATCAGGGCACATATAGGACAGGATCTTCAGCCAAAGTAAATCAGCGTAGCTCTATTGACTTTGTTCTAAATCAGAACTACACCAGTTACACCAGCTGAGTATTTGGCCCATATCTCTGCCCAGCCAGCACCCTTACATTACACTTTTTTTGTAGTTTTTAAAAAATAAATACTAGTTATTATTATTACTATTATTTTGTTTAATCCTAACAATGTTCTTGGCCCCATACAATATATCATCCAAGTTCAGTATCTGCTGCACAGGATGTTACAATCTTATTGACAGACATGAAAAGCCAGGTCACTGTGAAAACCAAAGGGGGTAGAGGAGCTAATAGACGCTTGCTCTTTCCTCCTCATAATTGTAACAAATGCATTCCTATTTAGTTGCTCCTATTGCAGCCATTGTTAGTAAACAATTTTTAAATCAGGCTTTGACCTTGTTTTCTCTGATGAAGCAATTCCTTATTTCCAAAGGGATTTTAAATATAGCTGTTTATTATTTCTACTGTAATAACACCCAAAGATCCCACACTGAAATTAAGGTTCCCATTGTACTAGACATTGTACAACAAACATTCCAAAACAGTTCCCAGAGCATTCACAATCTAGAACCTAGACAATAGACAATAGTTGAATGAACAAATGAGAGGGAGGAGTCAGCTTCCTAGAACGGATTTTACCTGGCCCAGAAGTTTTGCCAGACTTCAGATATATTGTTACTATTTCTATTTTCTGCTCTGGCATTATGTTTATTTTCTCCCATATTTTCTTCTTCTTCCCCTGAGAAGTTTGCTCTTCTTTATGGTGTCCAGCTCACATTTCCCTTTTTAAACTCCAAAGTAAAGAGTTCACTATGTATCTTATCTGTCAATAAATTACTTGTGCTAGTCCTTAAAGACTCTATCATCAACTTCACTGATCTCTTTTCCACTTATGTTCTTCAGATAGGTCTTCTTATTCATGATAACCTCTAGTTAAATTTTACTTAGGCACATGCCTGCTTTGCCAGTTACATGTCTCCAAATAAGTTATAAAGTTGCCTTAAATCATAAAGGTTGAAATAGGGCAATTTAGGTTCTAATTTGTTCTGTTAAAAATAATATCCGGGCAGAAAGCTAAAAGTCAAGGTAGCCTTACAAAATCCTTCCTTGCAAATCATGCTTTGTGCCTACGCAAATATACCTGTTTTTCAAAGAGCTTAGATACCAGCACTGCTGTAAAAAAGGCTGAGAACAATTAAGCACATGTTGCCATGTGAGGTTGTGATTAATCCTAACCTTATTCAAAATCAGATGGTTTCAATCTAGTCCTGCCTGCAATCAATGAGTCTAGTTCAACAGCTTTATATTAACATGGACTGAGACTGACCATACCATTGCATTGTTTGTTTTGATTCAGTAAGAAAATCATTGGGGATACATCTAGTGCTAACTTGCAAACAAACTCTGCAGAGTTCAGTTTGTGAGACTTGTCAATCTACCCTTTCCTACATGCATGCCACTCATTGATCCTGTCACTTTGGTCTAACCCAGTATGTGTTCTTATGACTGTGGAATTCCCAGGTTCAGCATTACCATCAAAGGTAGGATTTGTTTGACTAATTTTGTAAAGCAACAAATAGAGCTGGTTAAAGATTTCAGAGTAGCAGCCATGTTAGTCTGTATCCGCAAAAAGAACAGGAGTACTTGTGGCACCTTAGAGACTAACAAATTTATTTGAGCATAAGCTTTCGTGGACTACAGCCCACTTCTTCGGATGCATAGAATGGAACATATATTGAGGAGATACATATACACATACAGAAAGCATGAAAAGGTGGGAATTGTCTTACCAACTCTGAGAGGCCAATTAAGTAAGAGAAAAAAAACTTTTCTGTGATAATAAAGATAGCCCAGTGCAGATAGTTTGATAAGAAGTATGAGAATACTTACAAGGGGAGATAGATTCAATGTTTGTAATGGCTCAGCCATTCCCAGTCCCTATTCAAGCCTAAATTGATTGTATCTAGTTTGCATATCAATTCCAGCTCAGCAGTTTCTCGTTGGAGTGTGTTTTTGAAGTTTTTCTGTTGCAAAATTGCCACCCGCAGGTCTGTCATTGAATGACCAGACAGGTTAAAGTGTTCTCCTACTGGTTTTTGAGTGTTATGATTCCTGATGTCAGATTTGTGTCCATTAATTCTTTTGCGTAGAGACTGTTAAGAGCTGGTTAAGAAACAGAATTTCTGTCCCACATGAAATTCTATTTTTTTCAAATATTTTTGGCCCAATATCAGGATAATATGTCCACATTTCAATTTTTCGTACAATGTAAAATTCCAATTTGGAAGAATCCAAAAAAAAAAAAAATTCATTCAAATGTTGGTTCAAAATTAAAACTTGTTTTGAAATGATATTTCAATTTAAATCAATATTTTGAAGCAAAACATTTCATTTTGAAATGTTGTCCCATAAAGCAAAAAATATAATTGAAATTGATGTTTTCCAATAGGAAATTTCTGTTTCCACAGAAGCACATTTTTCGATGAAAAGCTTTGTTGGATTTTTTTTAACCAGCTCTAGCAACATATATTCATAAGGCATTAGATAAAAAGAAATTCCAAAATGTCAGGGAAAATAGACTTAAAATACATTACGGAATTTATTTATTTATTTAACTAATAACTCCCAAAGGTTTTCTAGGAGCTTAAAAGTAGAACTGATCAAAAACCAGAATATAATTTTCACCAAAAATGACCACCTGTTTTCCCCCCTGAAATTTCTATTACAATTGTAGTCTGAACCACAAATTTTGAAAAATTTAATCAGCTGTGTTTAAAAAATGACAACAAAAAGAATGGTCCTTCTACCCAGAGTTTGCAATCATAATATTAGATAGGACACAATGAGTTGTAATGACAAAGTCTACGGAGGTCAAGAAGCAAAGAAGCATAGAGTTACAACAATGCTATAGCAGGTTTACTTGGTTGAGGCATATACACATCAGAGTGGTTCAGATAAGGCATGTAGATATAAAGATATGATATTCTTATACTATTGACTCAGTGTAGAGCAGAGGAGTTTTCAGGAGGGATTTTAAATTTGGAGAGAATTTGGCACAGAGAAGAGAAGATTTTCCATGCATAGGGTCAGCATGAGAAAAGGCAGGGAAACACTTATAGGAGAAACAAATGAATGGAGCACAAAGCTAGTATCATTGGCAGATCAAAGGGACAATCTGATAGGGAGGGGACATAAGAACATAAGAATGGCCCTACTGGGTCAGACCAAAGTCATCTAGCCCAGTAGCCTGTCTTCTGACAGTGGCCAGTGCCAGGTGCCCCAGAGGAAATGAACAGAACAGGTAATCATCAAGTGCTCCATCCCGTCGCTCATTCCCAGCTTCTAGCAAACAGAATTTGGATGTGTATGGGTGGTGTAATGCACCTTTGATTGTCTCATGTGCAGTCTTCCCAGCAACCTAGTTACCCCAAGAATTATTCTACCATTCTGAATCTTGTGCAACTTCATAAAGCCTCATTTAAAAAACTCTGCCACAACAAGGTTTCTGTTCTGACGTACTGGAATTCCTGCCTAAAACTGCAGTGCCCTCAGTTTGAGGATGGGCAATGTCAGCTTTAAGGTCACATGTTACATGACATAAGGGCAAGAAAAGGAGAGATTCCCATCTTTTAAACAGGTACATCTCTTGCTCCTAGCCCTGGAAGGGCCGAAGATAGTGGCACTTACATTTACATGATCATGGGAAAGTTATTTATTTAGGACAAGGATGTTTCCAAATATTCAGGAGCTTGAAAAAGGAGCCCATCCATGTGAAACCCCAATCAAGTGCCAGGCATAATGTGGTACTTGTGCCATCCTGAGGTCCAATGTATTTATAGTGCTAGATCTTGCCACAGCATTCATCAAATGTTAGCCATGGGATGTGGCTGGCCTACCTGAAACACACTGCAGGGGTCAATGGGAGTTCAACATGGTTTAAAGACGTCCTCTGTGATGAAATCCACATTTTGGACCAAACTCTTTGGAGTTTCACAGGACTGACAGGACTGTCCTGGAGAATGTCTATGCAGCAATTAAACACCCATGGCTGGCCCGCGTCAGCTAATTCAGGCTCATGGGCTGTAAAATTGCAATGTAGACATTCAAGCTCAGAGATTTTTGTGGGCCTGGGACAAAATCTGAAACGGAGACCCTTCCAAAAATCCCAAGAGCACAAAAACACTGAGAGGAGACCCCTGGGTGAGAGAAGGAACTGGAAAGAGCCCAGTCTGCACTCACCCCATAGCAGAAGCTCCTGTGCTTTGAGCCTGGGCCTGGCTCCCTGCTCCCAAGGGCCACAGTATCACTCTCAAATTTGGCCTAGCTGCCCCTCAGTCATGACCAGCAACATAGGCACATGACAGAAGGGCAGCTGAGCCAAACCTGAGTGTGCTGTGACCCACAATGCCACTTGGTTTGGGGATCCTCTCAAACAGGGGGCCTGGGCAAACTGACCTTTTGGGCCTACCCTCTGGCCAGCTCTGAAGTGCTGGATTTAGAGAAATTATCAGAATTAAAACAGAAATCATGTTGCTAAGACAAACACTTTGAAGATTTTGCCTTCTCAGAGATCATCAAGTTGGGCTGCAGTGTTGGAGTCCTTCAGGACTTCTCCATTAATTTTGGACTCTTAAATAGCAATGATCACTTGAAGCCTTCTTCCACCTAGGTCTGACCAGGCCTTCAGCCCTATCCTGTCTCATTTAGACCTGCCCTTGGCCATCCAGGCATTTGCAGCACCCAGGCTTGATTACTGCAATGCTGCAGAATGAAGGAACCATTTCCAAAAAGGTTTTATTGGTTCAGAATGCAGCAGTCCACCTCCTGACGCAAACAGTCTACTTAAAACATATGGCCCCAGAATGATTTTAACTTCATTGCAACTGAAACTTTTTAGAACGGTACTAGTAAAACTTAGAGCCAAATGGGCTGTGCACAAAGTTTGTCAATACTGCATGCTGTATGACAGCAGGGGAGAAAAGAAAATGGAGATAATTGTGCCTATTTAAAAATGTGCGTAGCATTATAGCAGTGTATCTTAAAGTGTACAAGTATCTAAACCCTTAAGGCAAAAAGTTGTTTCCCATAACAATTATATTTTTAAAAAGTTTTTAAGTGTAGTTGTTTTTTGCACTACTAAGGCTCCCTTGACACCTCTTTACAACAGATTTAGCTTCTGTTGTAAAACTACATTTTTCTTTCTTATACATTCCTAAATTTTCATTACTTTCTGAAGAACAATTAAATCACAAAGTAAGCAAAGCCAATTCAGTGGAGAATGAACAGCCACTGCTCAAACAGTATTAAAAATTGAAACTGAACACAATTTAGCTTTACCAGCTGATTTACTTAGGTATCACCCTAAGGCATTAACACCATTTATCACTATCACTGCAACCTGGCATGTCTGCACCATCACTAGCAGCAACAGCAGCTTACATAAGACAAATTAGGAACTTTTAAAGTGCTTTTAATATGTAAGGAAAATATTGAATATTCTCATATGCTCCAATTCTCTGCAGTCAAGCCAAGTCACCATTTAGAATGAAAATAATGCAAGTAAGAAGTTCAAGGCAAAAAGATGTGCTTGGTAATGAAATTATTGATGACACACTAATTATATGAATTCTTGAAGTAGATAGAGGACGAAAGGTGCCGTGGATTTTCTAAAGGGCCTTAAAAATCCATATAGATAAAATTGCCAGAGAGGCTGGAATGGAGACAGGGCCAGATTTAGAGGCAGGTGACCCAGGTGACCACCTAGGGTGCTGAGGTTGGGGTGCTGTTTTTTGTTGTAAGCAACAAAAGGGAAAATAGAATGTTTAAAGTAAAATGTTTCAGGTATTACATATGTGGATTCATTTTTCACTAACCTCCTAGAATGTTCTGGATCTTTGTAGAATCTCATGAAACCTTCCAGACTTTCTGAGAATTACATTTTCCTTGAACCTCCTATAATGTTGTCAGCCAGGCCCACACGGGTATACAGGGTGCAGGGTGTCACCAGTCAGTCAGTTAGATATAAGACCAAAGTGAAGTGAACAGAAAGCCCACTTTGCAGCAAGGGGAAAATTTGATGAGAAAATACCTGAAACAGAACAACATGGACTGGGCTTTAGGCAGTAGCGATCATCCCAGTCCAGAAGAAATTGAGGAGTAAAGCATAAATGATGAAAGTCCTATTACTAAAGGATTAACAGATTTACTTGAAGATAAGGAATGGAAATGCGAGGAAAGTGATGGAGAATCATCAAGTTTTCCTGGCAGCATAAAGGAGAGTGATGATAAAGAAAAATCTGGTTTACATGAAAAGGAGAGAAACAATAAAGAAGAATCAGTCTTGCATGATGATAGAAACAGCAATGAGAAAAATTGCACACCACATATCAATACATCAGCTCCTGTTTTTTGGTCGGTGATCTTAAATTCTGCTGATAATGAACATACAATTTTGACTGGACTAGGCAAAATTGAGGATATAATGTTTCCAGTAAATGAGCAGAAGCAACGCTTCTCAAAAATCACACTGCAAAAGAGTGCTCGAGAATGGTGAGAAACTGAATCAGAGCTGGCTATTTTACTCAATCAACTGACAAAGTGTTCTGTTTTTGTTGCAAAATATTTGACAAGAATGCCAAATCATTCCTTGCGCTTTATGGGTACAAGTACTGGCATAACTTAGCTGATGCTCTGAAGCAACATGACAAGTCACCCAGCCATTTTACACCCTACTCCAAATGTATTGAGTTAGAGTCCAGGCTCAAGCTGAATAAATGCATAGATGAAGAAAACCAGCACATTATTAATGTAGAAACCCAGCATTGGAGGAACGTGCTTCAGCGTTTGATATCAATTACCCTCTTCCTTGCAAAGAATAATTTGGCTTTCTGGGGCTCATCAGATAAGTTGTTCACTGAATATAATGGTAATTTCCTTGGTTTGGTAAAGCTCTTTGGGAAATACAGCAAGCATGAGTATCTACGTTGAGTAGTCTGTAAAGAAGCTATGGACCATTACTGCAGCAGAACAATTAATAAATTAATTAACTTTATGGTAAGGAAGGTACTTGATAACATATTGATGCGGCTGGCTCAGCAAAGCAAAGTATTATACTGTAATAATAGGCTGCACTCCCAACATTAGTCACAGTGAAAAGATGTCATTTACAGTAAGATTTGTTGACAACAAGGATGGCTATATCCAAGAAAAGAAATATTTTATCTGTTTCCAGTCGGCGGATGACTATTGGAAAAGGCCTAACAGAACTGTTTATGAATGTTTTGAATAAGAATAAAATAAAGCTTCAGGACTGCCGTGGCCAAGGCTACGACAGTGGTGTGAACATGAAGGGAAGAAAAAGTGGCATCCAGGCAAGGATCCTTGTGCTGAATCCAAGAGCTTTCTTCGTACCTTGTAGCTGCCATTCCCTCAACCTGGGTGCGTAAGATGCAGTGTCATCTTCTTTAGATTCAGTATCTCTCTTCAGATATCTGAAAAGGATATATATTCTGTTTTCAGCATAAATTATCTGATAGAAGATCCTCATGGACAATGTTACAAATCTGACCGTGAAGCCGCTAAGTGACATTCACTGGGAGAGTTGCATTGGCAGTGTAAGGCCAGTAAGGTACCAAGTGACCGAGATTTACAATGTCCTGATGGAACTGGCGCAGTCAAGTAAAGCCGAGGCTGGAATCCGATCCCAGGCACAAAGCGTGGCAAACCAGATCCCTGACTTCAAATTTCTGGTCTCAGTTGTGGTTTAGCCCAATATCCTGTCCCAAGTAAACATTGTAAGCAAGGCATTACAAACTCAGTCAATGGACATCGCGAGCAAAATTTAGGAGTTGAGCCTGTCTTCAACTAAACTTGTATTTATTGAAAGAAGAGACAATTTGGTTATGAGGACAGAGATGAGGTGATCAGAAGCTCGGAAGAAAAATTCAAGAGGGAGTTTTTTTGCTCACTCGTTGACACTACTCAAGTGTCAATTGAAGAAAGGTTTGGACAAATGAAGCACTACAAAAAGACTGGGGGCTTTTGTATAACCTTAGTAAGCTGCTGACGGACAGAAAAACACTCTTGAACAATTGTACAGCCCTTCACCAGACACTAACACACAGGGAATGTTCGGATACCAATGATAAAGACCTCTATGTTGAACTGGACAACATCCGTCATGCTTTGCAACACGCAAAGCACTCTACATTCCAAGTTCTCCAATTCATTTATGATGCAGTGCTGAAAGAGACTTTTCTTAATGGGTGGATAACTTTAAGGATGCTGCTCACACTGCTTGTCACAGTCACAAGTGGTGAGCGCAGCTTTTCAAAGCTCAGGCTCATTAAAACGTATCTTCAGTTGATGATGGCTAATGAGAGACTGACAGCGGTTGGTAATTTATCTCTTGAAAATGGCATTGGCCAGTCTTTGGATCTCTCTGATGCTGGGCTTCAGTTTTAACATTCTGAGGATGTCACCTACTGTAACACTATTTAATACTTGTCCACCCAATGTTGGTGCACTGTTCGATTTCTTGATGTTAGTACATTTCAGTTATTCTTAAAATTAAAAAAGTTTCTATAAACTTAGAGGAAACATTTTTTTTATTTCCTTATATATGGCATGAATAAATACAAATTTACAGATCCTAGCGTGCAAATTTATTGCCTTATATGACAGGGATAAATCATGCATCGAAGTTGTGAAATAGGCTACAAATGCAATAAAAAACAAGGTATTCAAAAGCTGAATAAATGTGAGGGTGCACCATTTGGTCTAGGATCGGCCCTGAATGGAGTAGAGGAGGAGGATGTAGTAAGGCAGAAGAACTGTCATTTTAAATACACACACTGGGCAGGTTATTTACTTTCTTATGAGAATCCATTTTAAATACTACATATAATTTCATTGATGCTAGGGAAATGTTGCAGGCTGAAGAAACAGTCCATCAGATGTTAATGTTAGCAGACATAGGATAGATAAGCACTCAATGTGCTGGGCAGAAGAACTAAGCAACCCAACTGCCAATAAGACTGGTTGATTTAGAAATAGTAAAAAAGATACAGTCCCTCGAGCAGTTTTTATTTATGAGTTGGAGTTTTAACAAGTGCTATTGGAAAATTACAGCATTTACATCCAGCTTCTGTGAAGCAAAATCTATACTTGCAGACCAAGTTCAGCCCTCAGATATGCACGGGTAGTTCTTGTTGAATTGAAGGGATCTGCACATGACCCTCTGTATGAAAGTCTGTTGTTAGCTTTTCACTGCTCTAACATCTGGTAAAATAAGGATTATAGATTTCATATGGTCTAACTAGTCACCATGAGAAAGCATATGGATCTGGTGTTAATGACTTTGTGAAATTACTGCAGCAAGTTGTAAACAATATTTTATATGCAGCTAGAAAAGTGCACCATGAATAGAAATCCCAATATTTATCTTCTCCAGGGAATCACTAAAAGTAACTTGCATTTTTTTTAATTAAGGTTTTTGTACATTTTAGGTTTTTTTTAAAACCTTTTCTGTTCCTTAGAAAATTCTCTTAGATCTTTGGGGAGAAAAGCAAATCACATGCAAATATTCTTCTCCATTCATAATACCACAGATCTTCAAACACTTTACTAAAAGAAATACTAACAGTTTGTTATTATTATTTCTATTACAGTAGTGCCTAAAGGGCCAAAGAAAGACAAAAGTCCATGGGTGCTGTGCCTATGAATAGTAAGACAGCCACACCCTGAATAGCTTACAATATAAATATACTGTACAGACAAAAGGTGGGAAAAAATAGTATTAGCTCAATTTTATAGATAGGGAAGTGAGGTTAAGTGACTTGTCCAAGGTCACAATGGAAGTTTGTAGCAGAGCCAGGTATTAAACCCAGATTTCCTAACTCCCAGTCTAGTGCCTTAGCCACCCTTCCTCTTATTTCTACTGTATAGAATGGGCTCAGTTGTAAAAGTAGCCACTAGCAGTTACTGTTAAAATGGGTGTTTTAAAAGGATTTTTAAATTCCACATTTGAATACTCAATTTGGCAATTAGGCACATAAAAAAAGTGTTTACGTGCCTATTAGTGATTTGAATGTCCAAACATGGGATTTCAAAATCCTAGCAAGGTTCTCTCACTTAGAAATTGGTCTCTGTAACTGAATTGACTGCAGCAATTTTAACAGTTCTTTTGCTATTACAGTTTATTGCATATGGAGGAGCCTAAGGGACCCTTACAATCAATGTAAGGGTTTTGTTTGTTTACTTGTTTTGTAATCACTTGCAATAAAGCAAAGTGATTTTAGTTGAAGGACATTTTGTATATTTGTCTTTGGCATTTTTTTGGTTTTGTTTTTATATAGTGTTTCCAGTGTAACAGAATTTAAATGCAAAAACTATGTGAAATCAATGTCAAGGGTCTTAATCCAATAAAAGCAAAAGAAATTTAGTTAAACTTGCTCCCTTGTTGAGTCTCAGAGTAGCAGAACTTAGGTTATGTAAATTTACTTTTTGTGCTGAGATGCTTATTTGTAACCAGATGCCTAAAGACACACTTTACCTTAAATCCATATAAATGCAGAAATTCAGAGTAAAGTCATTGTGTTACTTCAACATTGTCCCTCCCCCGCCCCTGCATATCATTGTACATCGTACTATATCTCCTTAACCTCTAGGAGCCTAAAGGTCAATACAGAATGGCTGGTGGTTTTTTTTTTGTTTGTTTAAAGTATCTCAACAGTTGCTATAATCCCATGAGTGAAAGCACATGCTACATGTAATGGGCCCAAATAATCCCTGGTGTAATTTCATTGTTACATGTGTTATACAGAACAATTTCATTGTTCTATCATAGATGAATTTGGCACAGGATGCACACAATACCATAACCTGCCATTTGACAACAGTGACCAATTTCTAATGAGAGACCTCATAATGCATGAAGATCCAGACTGTGCCTTTTAAACTACGATTTGTACTGAAATGGACATGAAGAAGCTACACAGGAAGAGGAATCTCAGGGGGAATTTTGACTGACCACATTTACCTCTTCCAAAGGGATGCAGTTTGTGCTCCTCTCTGTGTCCAGCCAGCTGCACTGGCTAGTATGGAGTGTGGAAGTGAGTATGAGCCTTCACCCTAATCCACCCTTTTCCATTCACATACAGATGGTTGGTACACGAAGGAGTTCTAGCAAGACAAATGCCCGAACTCTCTACAAGTATTTTGCCCAGCTTCTAGGTAGGGGAAAATCTCTCTGCATCTTCTTCCCTTGTGAACCCACACAGTGCTGGGTACAAACAAGTCCAAAATAAATGTGTTTGCTGAGCTCTTCGACATATTGCCCAAGATTTTCAAAAGTGAGTCCCTAAAGTTAGGCTTCAGAATCCATAATTAGACACCTATAGAAGAAGCTGGATTTTCCGATAAACTGAGCACCAAGCAGCGTCAGCTGAAATCAGAGGGAACTGCTGAGTGCTCAGAACTCTTGAAAGTCAGACCAATTCTTTAGGTACCCAAACACAGACCTAGAAAGCTAACTTTGGATACCCAATTTTAAAATCACTGGCCATTATGATAACAGAAAAAGATAAGCATTTATAGACCAGAAGACCTTTTAATAAAATCTCAGTTTTTACTGACACTGTATGTAATGCAACAGAATTCAGAGAGAAAAGTCAATACAGACGCTCCCTGGGTTACGCAAACCCGACTAATGCAAATCCGCACTTACGGAAAAAGTTCCGTAAGTTCTGTAACCTTTTTTTTTTTGCATGAGCGTAATTGTCGTTTATATGTTCCTGACTTATGCAAAATTCGACTTACGCAAGGCGTTCCAGAATGGAATGCATGTGTAAGTCGGGGAGCGTCTGTACAGTAATAAGCCTCAAATAATCATAGAATCATAGAATGGGAAGGGACCTCGAGAGGTCATCTAGTCCAGACCCCTGCACTCAAGGCAGGACTAAGTATTATCTATACCATCCATGACAGGTGTTTGTCCAACCTGCTCTTAAAAATCCCGAATGATGGAGATTCCACAACCTCCCTAGGCAGTTTATTTGCTTGGTGTCTAACGGAAATCAACTTCTAATGTTGTGTCAGTATAATAAAAAGGGGGACTGCACTCCCCCAAAATTAGAGAGACTTTATAGCCAATCTACTATATGATGATTTCATATGTGCATGATCTCTTGAACTTTTAAATCAAAAGTATTACATGTGGTTTCCCACACAGTCTTCATTTTCTTCCTACTGCTCATAAATGGATTTATCTATACTACTGGGATAAAGAATTATGGACTTCTTTTCTCCAACAGGATGTGGGATAGTGGTTGAGATGATAAATATCTTTGCTAGAAAAATAATTCTACTTTTGTTTGCAAAATATAAATTTATAGTGATTAAATAAAGCAGTTCATCCTTTACAATGATTGCTTTATGTAATGGTACATCAATCTGTAGAATGTTATGCTCATAAATAAACATGAAACTAAGTTTTTCTCTTTATTTTTTGTCTTTAATCTATCTGTCAATAATAGCAACTTCAGCCCTTCCAAAGTTTTTTCTTTTCTTCAAGAAACATACTTGAGTAAAACTGAATTCATTAATCTAGATCTAAGCTGTCAAAGAAAGCACTGCTTTGGAACATGGTACTAAATATTTTAATCCCTAACCTCTTACACTTACGTCACTGTCTGTTCTTTGTAGTGACTAAATAATTTTTTGTTGTAAGTTAAATTGTATTCCATTGTTTTTGTTTTGGTTTAGTTTTTTCATTGTATTGCAACACCAAGCTTGCTTGACTCTGAGGAATATAATAGTGATTAGAGATGGATGGTTCGTAGCTTCGGTTTGTTTATAATAAATCTTTGAATGTTCATCTGAACCTGAAATGAATGTCTAAACTGTGCAAGCCAGCCCCACGTTCCCCAAGTGACCTAGCTAACTGGCCTCCATCCCTCAGTCATTCAGCAGTACATATATATGTGGTTTCCTTCTTGCCTCCCAGCCTTTTATATTTGAGTATTCACAGAAGCAGTCATGTCTAGCTGCCTCACTTCCAGTCTAAAGCCAATACATGGATATGCCTGAGCATGACCACAGGTTTTGTTCCAGACACAGAGAGGAAAGCTGTCTGAAAATAGCTGGTAGAGGAGCAGACAGAGATCTGACAGAATGAGAAGTAGAAACTGCCCAACCAAGAGGAGAAAAAGAAAAATACCCTCCTAAGCTTGATAATTAAAGGATAGGGGAACAAGGAGATCTCTTCTTGCCAGGTACAGAAACCTATGAAATCGGGTCTTTGTTACAGAGGACATGAAGAAGGATTGCAGCACAAGGAGACAGACATACAGCATCAACAAAGAGGTGCTCTGGGCTACAAGGGGAAATCAAGGTGACTATTTTAAATATACAGAAGGGGTCCCATTTATTTGGGAATTTTTGCTACATTTAAATTTGCTGCTGCTGTCATCCACTGCTGCAAAATCTGGAGAACAAGTATATGGGAACAACCCACACAAAGGAGAGGAAGTGTAGTGTTACAGGAGCTGGGAGTCAGGGACCAGCCTGTCTGGCTCCACTAAGGAAAATGAGCCAACCCAGATCCACCTGTGAGTACTTAATAGGTGGCAGGATGGACAGTTAATTAGTTTAGGAACACCTGGGCCTAGCAGAGTAGGTCTACACTGCCGGTGGGAGTGAACCTCCCACCACAGGTCGACAGACTCTTACTAGCAGGACTCAAACTAAAGAGTACTAAAAATATCAGTGTGGGTGTTGTGGCTCAGGCTCTCAGGCCCACCTGACCACCTGGATCTAAGCTGGGGTGGTTAGCCTGAGTCTGTGCTGGAGCACAACATCCACACTGCTGTTTTTAGTACTCTAACTGGAGTCTGACTAGTGTGAGCCTGTCCACCTGGCTGGGAGGCTCACTTCTAGCAGAAGCATAGAGATGCCTATTAAGAGTGATGAGGGCTCAGCCAGGAGGCCCAGAACACAGTGAAAGAAGCTCCTGAGGCAAGGGACTTCTCAGGGGAGCTGGTTCAAGAGCTCACCAGAAAAGATGACCTAGCAAAAGGTGCTCATGGAGGAAGCAGGTTCTGAAAAGGCAGTGCTTTAGGGAAGCTTGGTCCCGATGAAAAGACTATATCAGACAGCAGCAAGAGGCCCGCATTACTGGGGGAACTACACATTGCTCCAGAGAATTTCTGCAATGGTTTGACCTCTGTAGGGACTCTCAGTACAGAGTAGGAACACCTTGTCCAGGCTATGACAGGAGGCCTGACTCCAGAAGAGGGGCCTGGGTTGAGAGGTGAAGGGCCTGGACAGAGGAGATAAACAGACTCAGAGGAGAAGACAGACTAATATTAACTTGCACCACTCCCCCCAACCAGCTAGCACACTGGGGGTGAAGACTTGATTGCATGTCTGTGCAGCCTTTGACTAAATGCCTGAAGGGCATCATTCACTATATATAAGACTCATTGAACTTATTGATAGTCCACAAAGAGAAATTGAGGCAGGGACTCACCAACCTCTCTGCACAGGGCCACCAGGGAGCATGCAGGGTGATGCCAGCCATAACTTTGTAGGTAGTTGTTATGTTTATGGCCATTAGTGGCCAATGCGAGAATAGCTATTTTACTGTTAAACAGCTGTACTATTAGCACTCACTACAGTACTGAGCATTCACCTCTAGTTGTGGAGGCGGGGGGGGGGGGGAGTGAGGAAGCTTTTCAATATGGAGGCTGCTTAGTTGTCTATGTGAACCTTTACTAGAATAAAAATATCTCCTTTTTGAGTTCTAATCTGGTTTGAGTCTCCATATACTACACCAGCATTGACATAAGAGGCTGTTCTGGGGGTGAGCACCACCCTGTAACACTTGGTAAGTTCCAGTTCAGTTTCTGGCGTGCACTTCTGCTGGGGGGCATAGCTTACTGCTTTCCTTTCCCTGCAGAAGAATCCTGGAGGTCCAATTTCTAATCCTGTAGAAGAAGTTTAAAGGAGGCAAAAGATATCCACATGAACTCCATGTGGATAAGGGCCTTATGCTACTTTCAAAACTTCCATTGACCTCAGTGATATAAAATCAAGCCCTTCGATATGTGAAGTAGTAGCAAGACCTATGTGAAGGTTATCTAAAACTTTCCATTCTAAGTCCTTCATCAGTATGGGGTTTATATATCTTGTCACAGCTATGAACCTCTTTGAATGGCACAAGTGTATCCTTAAATATCAAATCCAGTTTAAAATTCTAATACTTGACTTCAAAACACTCCAGTACTGACCTTGCCTACTCTACCTTGTCTCTTATGTACCTTATCGGTTCCTCCTCTGCTCTATGAAGTCCTGTTTGTCTCTCTGATAGCATTTTGTCATCCTGTGTTTAGTGAGCAGAACACACTCCTCATCCCAGTTCTCTATGCCAAAATAGTCTCCCCATTTGGCCCCAATTCAGGAAAACAACCCCATTCAGAAAAGCATTTAAGGAGATTCTTAAATTGAAGCATGTTAAAAACAATGGGATGTAAGTACTTCCTTAAGTGCTTACTTGAATCAGGGCCTTAATTTCCTCTTAAAATCCAATTCCTTCTGCAAGTCCAAGAAATGAGTTTATAACTAAAATCACCACCATCTGCACCTCTGGATTTGTTTGTGTGTCCTGCTGATGTGTCTTTCATACTTGTCATTAAATTCTTTGATGTTGAGATATACAGTGTTGATCACATTGTCAGCACTAAACAAACTATAAATAATAATTGGGAACAACATGGCTTGTTCACAGATAAAATTAATCTTTTTTTTCTAATTGTTATTCCTAATATGCTTGAAAGGACATGTGATGAGTTGGAAACATTTTTTAAAAAATATAATGACCACCCTTAGGTTACCTCTATAGGAAAGGTCAAATTTTGATTTTTTTCTTGTATCTGACAACTTATAATCATTTCAGGTACTTGAATGGAAGAAATCTGGAAAATATGACTGGTGACTGACAGATCACCTTCAAAATGTAGGATTTTTCTACAATTAGCTGGCCATAATTAACTGATGTAGCAAATTTCAATATTCTATTTCAGTGAGAATATGGACATTTATCATGTTGGCTGGCATTTTGTTACAGATAGCAGTGGTAAGGCCCTGTCACAGGATTCAATGGTACTTTGGAAATGTTAGTGAATGCACTTTTAAATTTAATACTTGAGCATGCAGTAGTTCGCTTCTGTATTCTCATGTTGTCACCACAGCTGGATGTGAAGGCAAGATAATGTGAAAATAATGGCTAAGAAGAACTGCAGTGGATAGTTAAGGGAAGAGATACATTAGCAAAATGTGGCCCTGATCCTGAGGTGCCACATATCTGCAATTAACCACATTAACTTCTTAAAGAGATGAAGATGCTCAGCAAGGGCTGCTGTTTTTATAACAAAATGTATTCAATAGTGTACTATCCCTCATACTAATATTGCATTTGAAAGATGAGTGAGTGGTAAGTACAAGAATGATTTGCTATAATATGCACAAAGATGCTGTTTTTGAATTCTCTCTCTCTCTCTCTCTCTCTCTCTATATATATATATATATATTTATTTCTCCAAGTATTATGTCATTACATGTTCACAAAATTAAGTTTGATTCTACTGCATGCACTTTTTTCATATATTTTTTTTTATCCTAAGAATGCAGGCTGTTAATATTTTATATGCTACAACCTTACATTGGACCCCTAAGTCCTGTGCCATAAGGCTCAGGTTACATATTCTTATCTATCTACATAACTATGAAAAGGAATATGTGGGTATTGACTAAAAGAAATTATGTTAATGCAATGCTAAGATTGCACAATATAGTGCTCAAAGTTCAGGAAATATGCAAGTGAGGACTGGATGCACAAAGTTATCTCTGCCCCTTGTGTGCATGGTATGCATTACAGCACACTTCTTAATTACATGAGGAAGGAGTCAAAAGTGGTGCTGTTGTGCTGGGTGCTTTACAATCACAAAGTAAGAGATAATCCCTGCACTCAAAACCTTACTATATAAATAGGGAAGACAAATAGACGCTAGGAGAAGGAACAGAGGCACAGAGAAACAAAAATACTTTCTTAAGGTCACACAGTTGGTCAGTGGCAGAGCTAGGAATATAATCCAGGTCTCCTGATGACCAGCCCAGAGATCTAACCACTAGACAATGCAGCCTCTCATTTTCTGAAATATAGTATTGTATCTCATAATTTCTCTCCTATAAATTTACCCAGAGTCAAATGTTATCATTTGAGCATAAGGATGCCAATTTTCACAGGGGGGAAAAAGCATTTTTTTTATTGTAAAAACTTCCTATTTCATACTTGGAATCGAAAACTTTATATTTTATTTTTGGTTGAAGAAACTGAAAGCTGGATTTCTTCCATCAATGGTGCATTTTTTTTCTGTATGGGTCTAATTAAGTCATGTTACTGATAGCTCCTTTTTCTATTGCCATCTTTTCACTGCAAAATAGCCCTATCATTTTCTTCAATGGTCTTTGGATATAATATCAATTTCACTTTGTAACCTCTTTCCTCAGCAGTTCAGTGTTCTTTAGCAGAGGGTTTGTTCTTTTTAACATAATTTAAATATTTATTGAAGTTGTACATGTTTGATTTTTGTAAATGAATTATATTCAGTGTCTGCCGATGTTGGATTTACAGCAATGGACTCTGATTTCCTATTTGTGTGACAAGAACACTACACTGTGAATCTGGAGATCTGGTTTCTATTCCCTGCTCTACTACAGGCCTGCTGAGTGACAATGGACAAATCACTTTGCCTCTCTGTGCCTCAGTTTCCCCTTCTGTAAAATGAGAGAAATGTTATTAACCTCCTTGTTAAAGTACTTTGAGATCTACTAATGAAAAGCACTCTATAGGAGCTACGTATTATTATTATATTATTATTATTATTTGGCACTAGAATGAGACTTAGCTGTGCCATCCCAGGAAGAGTCCTAGGAAGAAATGAGGACTCAGAGTTACAGCTCATCTCCAACTCGCTACTTCTTGTTCTTTGGAAAGGGAGGTGTAATTTGCTACAGGCCTTTTCTGGGTGTTGCATACATCCCTTGCCTTGTACCTGCTTATCTCCAATGGCCAGCATGTGGGAGAGATGTTGTTACTGTGCCACTACATTCCTATCCACCTGCGATGGGTGGTGGGAAGAGAAGGATTACCAAGGGTGAAATCATGGACCAACTGAAATCAATGGGAGTTTTGCCATTGACTTCAAGGGGGCCAAAATTGCTTCTGAGATGTTTAGTTCCCACTCTGCTCCCCAGGCCTGTACCAACATCCATGGAACCCTAACACAGGAGGGCAGTGGATCAGGTCTGACTCCCCCGGAAAGCTGTGTTAAGACCAGTCACAGCCTGTTTCTTACAGAAGAGGTACCACAGACAATGGAAATGCAAGGTTACCACACTGCCCTAGCAACATGTCTCTGCTCTATCGGAAACCTCTTCAATGGGTGAAAAAGTAATTTAGTATCGATGAGCATTCAGTCCTTGGCCTCTGATTAATTGCAGCTGTGGCAAGATCGTTTGTGAGGTGGACACTTACATAATAAAAAAGGGACTAACAGCCCAATTCTGCTCCTACTAAAGTCAATCAATTGTCATGTTGATGTATTTGTTTTCTTTCTCTATTGTTCTGTGTAATGTTTCTCTTGGTCGCCCTCTTTTTCTCTTGCTAGGCAGTGTCCGTAGCATCACTCACTGTCACTTGGTGTGGAGGTCATCCTCAATAAACTTTGAAGATCTTCCGTGGGCATTTACTATTGAATGAGTTGATCTTCCTATGAATTTCTGTTGTAGATTTCCACTACTCTGCTCCATGAAAAGGACACACATGATGCTGACATTCAAATTTCATATTTTTATGTCAGAGCCAATCATGCTGCTTTTCCAAATCTTTTCAAGTTTATGAAAGTTGTTTGTTGCTTTTCAGAATTGTTGCTTACATCTTATCCAGGCACATCTGATGCCCTCGTTAGGTAAACTAATTTACTACTTCTACTATTTCTTTATCCACTCTGATGGTTACTTTGGGAACATTGATAGCTTCATATTTTGTTTTCCCTTGTTCTTGAACAAACCAACTTGTTTTGCTGTATTTACCAAAAGCTGGGT
Organism: Terrapene triunguis; assembly: GCF_002925995.2. Classification (NCBI taxonomy): domain Eukaryota; kingdom Metazoa; phylum Chordata; order Testudines; family Emydidae; genus Terrapene; species Terrapene triunguis. The sequence goes on along the minus strand of NW_020664420.1, from coordinate 46,042,036 downwards.
CTTTTCTTCAATTAAGCGATGTGTTGAACTAGGCAGGATAATGTCATTAGCAAAAATGAAGTCATCCAGTTGTGCATTATATCATTTGTCCATAAAATTCCTTGGTTGCCTTCTGCAGTTACTTTCCTCATGACATAGTCAATGACCAGTGCAAACAATGGTGCAGACATAATACAATTTTGCCATTCTCCATTTGTCACTGCAAATCATTGGCTGATGTTGTCACTATCTCTGACTGCACATTCAATATCACCATATAGATCCTTGATGATCTAATTATTTTTGCTGGTATTCCATAGTCTGCCATAATTTTCCAAATACTATTCCTCTGTGTACTCTCCCAAAAGCCTTCTGGAAAATCTATACAATTTACCACAAGAGGTGATTTCCAATCCGCATTTCATTCTATAATACGTCTAAGAAAAACAATATGGCCTGCATGTGATCTCAGTGGTCTAAAACCTGTTTGTTCCTCTCCAAGTTAAAGGTCAATTTGTTTCTTGGTATGTTGCAGGATGATGTTGCAACATGTTGTCCCTGGCACTGAGAGCAATGGGATTCCTGTCCAGTTGTTGAGACAATAAGACTTCTGTAAGGTGTTTGGCTTGGTATCACATGATACTTTGATTAAAAAACTAGAACACTATAACATTAACATGGCACATATTAAATGGATTAAAGCTGGTCTCAAAATGTAACTGTAAATAGTGAATCGCCATTAAGCAGGTGTGTTTCTAGTGGGGTTCCACTGGCAGGGTGCTGGAACAAATTGTATAGTGGGGGTGCTGAGAGCTATTGAACCAAACTGTAAACCCTGTGTATAATGGAAACCACTTCAAGCCAGGGAATGTGGCAGCACCCCTAGTTCTAGCACCTCTGCCCACTGGTATCAGTTCATGTGGCCCTCTGCTATTTAACATTTTTATTAATGATCCTGAAGAAAACAAAATCATCACTTATAAAGTTTGAATATACAAACATCGGGGGAGTGAGAAATAATGAAAAGGAGAGGTCACAGATACAAGAGTGATCTGGATTACTTGTTAAGCTGGGTACAAGCAAACATTATATGTTTTAATATGGTTAAATGTAATGATCTAGAAACAAAGAATGTAGGCCATACTTCCAGGATGGGGGACTCACACCAAGGAAGCAATGATTCTGAAAAAGATCGAGGGGTTATGATGGATAATCAGTTAAACATGTGCTCCCAATGCAACACTTTGGCCAAAAGGGCTAGTGTTATCTATAGATGTATACATAGGGGAATCTCAAGTAGGAGTAGAGAAGTAATTTTATATCTGTATTGGCACTGGTGCAACCACTGCTGGAATACTGAAAACATTTCTGGTGTCCACAATTCAAGAATGATGTTAAAAAATTGGAGAAGGTTCAGAGAAGGGCCACAAGAATGATTGAAGAATTAGAAAAAATAGTGATAGACTGAAGCAGCTTAAGCTATTTAGCTTAACAAAGAGAAGGTGTGTGTGTGTGTAGGGGGGTGACTTGATTACAGTCTATGAGTAACTACACGGGGAACACATATTTAATAATGGGCTCTTCAAACCATCAGAGAAAGGTATCTAACCAATGGCTGGATGTTGAAGGTACACCTCTACCCAGATATAACGCTGTCCTCAGGAGCCAAAAAATCTTACCGTGTTATAGGTGAAACCACGTTATATTGAACTTGCTTTGATCCGCTGGAGCGCCCAGCCCCGCCTCCCCGGAGCACTGCTTTACTGTGTTATATCCGAATTTGTGTTATATTGGGTCGCGTTATATTGGGGTAGAGGTGTAATTCAGATGGAAATAAGGTGTAAATCTATATACAAATCTTATTTCAGTTGGTAAGGTCACCCTTCTTTGGCAATTTTACTATAAGGCCTCTCTTTCACTGGATTGGGTTCTTTTCTTTATTCTATATTCTACCAGAAACAGAGGGAAACATTGGAGGGCTCTTTTGTCACTTTGTCAACCAGCGTCTCTCTGGTAATGTTATCCTCTCCAGCTGCTTTCCCATTTTTGAATTTACTGATGGCTCTTCTAATGTCTTCCATTGTAATATCTCCTAAATCAATATCAAACTCTAGTGGTAGGTCTTCACATATTTCTAGTAGTTCACTTGGGTTTGTTCTATTTAAAACAGCCTGAAAATGTCCTGTCTATCTTTTCCTTTGTTCTTCTTCTGTACTAAGAGTCTTTGCATCTTCAATAGGGCCTTCAGTACTGCTAACATGTCCTGTCAGCTATTTGATTGTATTATACAAGGTTGTAAGGTCATCCCTTTGGCTAGCATCTTCAGCCTCTTGACATTTCCTATCAATGTGTGTCCTACTATATATCCATAATTACAGTTTAAAATAAAGATTAAAATCATTCAAAAATTAAAAAGGATGATCTATTTGATTATAGAACTTAAAAAAATAAAGTCCAAAATTATCAATACAAAATTAAAATCAATCAGAAGCAGGAACATTACTCAGTGAAGTGAGTGGTTAGAATCATTTTGAATTATTCACAGATAAGCTATAGTAAGACAAATATTTCATTTAGCTTGAAGGTCAGTCCAAGTCAAAGGGCTAAAACAGCTATATAATCACCTTCCAAAAGTATATTTAAACTCTGGGAACTATTAGGTACAAAAAAAAGCAAGTTTAAGATATAGAACAATAATGTGACAATAATAGATATGCCATTGAGATAACTTGATAACAAATTACACAGAATAGGTTTAGAAATAATCCTAATTTGATAATATTATAATGATTTTATTTAATTGAAAATAACCTTTCAGTAATGCAGCCATAGTACTTGATGCTGCTTTTTTTCCTCCTAAAGTCAACAGGAGCATGAGAACAGACTTCAAAGGGAAAAGGAGTAGACCCAGAAGCTATATATACATCCTCCTAAACATCCATTTGTCTGGCAATCTGGAAGATGTCAGCATTCAAAGGATTAGAGCATCATTTGAGACTCCTAATTTAAAATGTTACCATGAACTGTAATGGCTTCACTGGTCATGGCATAAAATAAACTAGAAAGATGTCATGACCTTTAATGACAGCTCTATGAAATTTAAGATTAAGGGTGATATTGTGATTTTGCTGCGCGCACACACACACACACACAAAAAACCCTTACCTGACTTGATGTAAAGATACAAAGCTTTTGTAGTACATTTCCTGTACAGTAAAATGTTTAGTGTCACTCTATTTGGGGCAATATCGTTTAACAATATGTTTTATACCTCATTTGCCACAAAAGTTCTTGAGACTTTATTCAGCATTTGAAGAATAACTTCAGGTGCTTTCTGGCAAGATAACTGCATCTATTATTTTTATTAGCATGCTGACCTACAAGAGAAGATAAGGTATTAAGACTCATTTTGAAAATGTGAGTCATGCCATTTATTAGCTAGATACTACATTTTATCTAGGTGAAGGCACTTCCTATTTCAATAAGTCCTATATCACTGGGTTTGGGAATAAGTTTAATACCCATAAACAACACTTCAGAAAAGGTACTAAGGGGTTTGGGTCAGAGTCTGATGTCAGTTGCACTTCTGAAAGGTCCTGATTTAACAATACAGTTAAACATGTGAATGACTTTAAGCATGGGATTAGTCCAATCAAATTCAATGGGATTACTCACATGCTTAAAGTTAGACACACTGTTCAGTAATTTTCTGAATCTGGAATAACGTCAATGTTGTCAGAAGAGTTACTCCATAAGAATTCTAGTTGAATTCAGAGCACAATTTGGCACTTGCCTGTGGAGAAGGCCCCAGAAGACCTGGAGGAGGAGGAAGAGGATCTCTTTATCCTGCACATCTCACTGAGGAGCCTGCTCCATGAGCCCCTCCTGATGAGCCAAGGAGGACACCAAGGCTCAACAGAAACCAAACGAGAGGCTAATAAATTAAGCCCCCACCCTCCTTGTCAATACCCCCTCCCTCTTTCTCCAGAGCTGCATGCAGGACTGGAAGGCCCCTCCTACCCCACAAATGGTCCCTGATCAAGACAACTGTAAATTCAAAGTCTTTTTAATTATCATGAATATAAAGCTTTTGGGTAGAAACTGTAGAACAGATTATCAGAGAACTATCATATTGCCCCGTGTGTGTGTGAGTTTGTCCACTAACAGGCTGACAGTGAGGAAGGGAGATGGAAAGGTCTGCTTGGATAACAGGCAATTTGTACAAATTAATGGTTCTCAAAAGTTACAGCTGTTTTCTGTCACAGACAGTCCACTTAGACTCTCCAGTCTGTCTTGCCACCCAGACAAACTGTACTTTGTGGGAGGGGGGAAGGTCACTTAAACCAAAAGTTATGCCCCATTAGGTTGCTCCCAGTCCCAAGAGACCAGTCACTTACCCCAGATCAGTTAGTACTCTAGATTTTTATACCAAATACAATGCTGGTAGCCAATTCCATAGTAAACTAATTAAAGGTTTATTAGCTCAGAAAAGGAAGTGAGAGTTATGAGAGGTTAAAGCAGGTAAAGTATATGCACAATTTTATAATTCCAAATCTTGGCAGTGATGTAAAAACCTGCCTGTTTTCCAATAGTATTATACATTTAATAATTACTTTGATCTATACTAATACACAAGTGAATTGACCAGGGCTTCAGCATGAGCTAGCACCTGGTCTGCCAGTGTCACAGTGGGTTCAATATCAGCGCCAGTTATGTATGGGAAGGAGAAGGGGAACTTTTGCTCCTCCTTGGACAGCAGTCCTCTGTCTCAATACAAATGTTTTCAAGAATTGCTGGTTCTTGGTGTCCCCCCACTCAGAGTCATGCTGCACAGGGCAGGACAAAAGGGGGAGGATGGGGTATCCACTCCAGTGGCTGCTCAGAGGAGTGTGCTAGAGTGGCTGACAGGCTGGTGGCAGCTAACACCAAGCTAGAATAGATGGGACTCCCTCATGCTGGAGGCAGGTGGCAACAAGGTGACACAGTCCTGTGCGCTCCAAGAATTGTCACAACACACACACACCAAAAATAGGAATTGCATTAAAGGAAAGAGTATGGAAAAGGAGCTCACTTATCTCAATTTATTAAAAATGGTCAAATGTAGTCATGGTAGAAAACTACTCAAAAGTTATATTCAACAGATTTATTATTTAACTCAATCCCCCTCAAATAAAAAGAGTTGTCTATACCACAGAAGTTTCCCACTTTAAGAACAAGGAACACAGTGGTTATACTTAAGGTTGGTAATTTTCAAATGAAGTTACAGAAATCCAACTGAACTTTAAGGGAAGCTGGGTGCCTAATTCCCTTAGGCTCCTTGAAAACCCTAGCCTAAAACCTATTCATTTTGAAAGCTATTACATGTTCCAGCCATATCTCACTCTAATTGACAGAATCCTTCAAAATGAAGACATTCTATGTGAACACTATAAATGCTTGTCATAGCATGCTTTATAAAAGCATTGTACTGATAATTCCTTTTTACAACATTTTAATGAAGTTATTAAACAGTACAACTGCATCTAAATCTTTCCACTGCTTTAACAATGTCTAAATTGTATACTTTATAATAACTTGTCATAGCATCCTGGTTATAAAGTCTTTTTACTAATAGTGCCTTTTAAAACTTACTAATACTTTCTTAAACACTAGCTATTCTCATAAATGTGAATAGAACATTTATAAATGAAGCCATAATTTAAGGAGTTACAGGAAAATCTTATGTACTGCATTTGTGAAAATCCTGTTCAACTTTCCATTTCTATAAAAGTAATCAGCAAAGTCAAGGTCAATGTTCTTGCATAGAAGCTCTTTGGATTTTGACTTTACTGTCTACAAATAATAGACTAATTGCAAAACTTGTTTTGTCCATTTCCATGGTTCACTTTGTGCAATACATTTCTATGAAACACATCATTTGAAAGTGTTGATCTGTTAAAACGTATTCTTCTAAGCTAAAAGATTTAGGGATAAGAAGGAAGGAAGCTGTACTGAGCAGTATGACAAGGCTGTCCTTTAGAAATGCTTATCTTTCTTCCAATTATTATCTTTCATTACACAATGAGTCAGTTACCCTCTGGCATGTTAATCAATAGTCAAACAATATTTCTAAAACTTATGAATACCAACAAAATAGTGAAATTCTTTTTAATGTGAGAAAAAACAAATGTGTGTTTGCTAGATGCTAGCTTTGTAGAACTGAAAATGGTATGAATAATGTGATCAAAGTTTGGTTATGCTTATATAAGAACCTTATATAGCAATTTAGCTCTCTTTATACACAGCTAAGCTGGTCAGCAAAATTCATGTCGCATCTATAAATGAGTCTGTCCCTGCTTTTCACTGTATCTTTTCATAGATGTATGACAGAGGAAATCTGTTTCTTCATTACCAAGAACTGTCAGTCAATATTATTTCCAAGTCACTTATCTCTCATTTTACATTAGAGGTACATGGCAGATAGAAAGAGCTCCACTCCAGTCAGTTGTGAAGTCCAAGTGTTTGTGCTGACTTTGGAAGCTTTCACAAATTTCATATTGTTACCTGAATTAGACACTCAACATTTCTTTCTATTTTCCAGGCTATAATAAGTACTCCAATCAAACTGGAACATTTTCTTCAGCTGTCAGTACCTTGTCATCATAAATCTGCATAAGAATCATTAAAAGTGTCCTACACATTTTAAAGAGAACAAAGAATTCTTTTTTTCTCCATAATGGCAAATGTAGAATGATTTAGAGGAAGGCACAAAAAACTACATAAACCCTCCAGGTCAACACATTTAGGAGAAATTTCTTCTTAACCCCCTTGCTAGTGATCAGTTTATGCCCTGAAGACGGATAACTGATAACACTCCATTAATATTTTGGCTGCTGTCCAATAACCTCTGTTGCTTTTCTAAAAGAAAAGTATCGATTTTTTGCTGCTCTTTAGAAGTAGATTGGCTCATCAAATTGTCTAGTTATGCAAGAGGTTGCCCGGTATCTTCATATTCTAGCAGTACTAATGGTTTTCAGGACTGGGAAATCGTGTCTGATAAATAATCTGGCTAGTGGATAACCAGATTATCCAGCTAACTGTTTTGCCTCTCTTCGTTATATGTGAGCAGACAGGCCAGTAACTAAAAAAAAAAAAAAAAAGGCAAGCTCAGAATGCTACAATAGAGAAGGCATAATCCGGGCATCGAAGCTGCTGACAACACTCTCAGTGCCCACTCCTCCTTTTTAATGGTTTCTCTCTTTACTTTTATTCTACTGTTACTTCTTCCTCTTTTTTTTTTTTTTTTTTGAGAACTATAGAATGCTACAAAGCTTCTCAAAACTTTTCAGTATTTTATGTTTGTGGTCTTCATAGAAGTGAATATTCAAAGATTTATGTTTTTTCCTTTCTTGTTACTTTAATGAGCCAGAGTCACTCCTGCATCAGAGCTCGGCAGGACTCGTAAGGCATGTTGACAGAATGGAGGCAGGAAAGGAGAGAATTATGAGACAATAAATATCTGAAATGAAACTTGTGAGTTAATACACTAATGCATGGCACTTGGCTCCTTAGATCTTTGCTTGAAGTGATTTGTTACATTTTCATTTGATGTCATTATGATGCTTTTACTGATATGCTTCCATTGACATCATAGTGAGTGTCACACTCTATAAGACTCCCATGCTATTGAAGACTTTTGGGATATTTTAAGATTTTTTCCATATTAGGTACTGAACTTGTTGCACAGCTGCTTTGATCCAAGGTTCCCAAAATACATCAGTCTACAGGACTGGAAGGAACATGTCAGGGAGCTGGTTGGAGACCCTGATTCTCAGGGCCAGTTTTGGCTCCTACCACTTTTGGTCTGTTGCCAGGCAGTTATCACTTGCACCACTGAAATAGGTATCCTTAATAGACCCAACACCCTGCCTCTCCCTCCCTCCCTTTAATATATTGACTCCCTAGCCCAATTTACTGTGGATATGACACAGTAATGCCCAACAGAGAGTTCCCCAACTCCAGGGAAATTGTCTCCTGAGCATTTGTGGACAAATTACACACTATTTATACAGCCTAAGCAGTGCAAAGGGGTTGTAACACAAAAGAGACCCAACATGACAACCACATGAGATTTTGATGACTTCCTTCCTTCCATAATATTTGTGGCGAACCTTATTAATATTTGTGAGGTTTGCAGGCATTACTGTGATTGAGTCCATATGGATACCTTGATTAGACAGATGAAAGAGATAACATAGTTGATGCACTTTTCTTTTAGTCTGTTGATTGCTTGCCTCTACATTGTTGTCTGTTTAATACATATATGTTGACATGTATGGGAGTGGGGATGCATGATCAGAGCAGGTTTAGAAATCAAGGTTACTGGCTCTATTCTGTTGTAGAAGTATGGGCAAGTCCTTTGAATTTCTCTTGTCTGTAAAATATTTATGGGATAGATCTTGCGCAACATACTTGGCTTTTGAATGGGGGACCTCCAGAGCTAAACCCATGAGTTGCTACAGCTTGAGCTAAAGAATGGATCTTCTTTAGCTCGGAGCTATATATTTCAGATCCTCTGCATATTGGTACAAAGGGGAACCTGTAACACACCTTTACTAGTTGGTTACACTTGCATAGTTCATGTGGGAGTTGAGGCTTACTAAATTAACAAGACTGATGTGTTTCGGGAACCGTTGATCAAAGATGCTATTCAACAAGTGCTGTACTACCTCATATTGAAGAAATCTTAAAATATTTTAAAAGTCTTCAATAAAAAAATGCATGGGGTCTTATGGAGTGTTACACTCAACATGTTGTGAATGGAAGAATATCAGTAAAAACGTCATAATGACATCAAATGAAAATGTAAGAAATCACTTCAAGCAAAGATCTAAGGAGCCAAGTGCTATGCACTAGTGTATTAAATCACAAGTTTTATTTCAGATATTTAACATAATAATTCTCTCCGTTTTGCCTCCATTCTATTAACAGCCCTTACTAGTCCCACCCCAAAATCTAGTTTTAAATATATTAGAGCTCTGTCTTTTCTTGTGAAAGATAAAAGCTTCCCCTTACTTGTTGCATTTAATGACCATAACCAGGTAAATGGAATAAATAATTAACAAACCATAGTCAAAAGATCTCCTCTGAGAAAAGTAATGGGGAATATATTACTAAGCAATACAAGAACAACACATATTAGACTATATGTAGCCTGGTAAGTCATAAATAAGAATTCATCATTATAATAAACCAGTTGGCAGTGCAAAGATTGGAGGACGAGAGAGATTTGGTCATCACAATCTCCTGGACAACAGACTTGGCAACAGTATTTTGTATGATTTACATTTTTTAAATGGACTTTTCTGGGATATAATAATTATAAGCCTGATCCAAAGCTCAATGAAGTCAGCAGAAAAACTTTCAGTGACTTCAAAGGGTTTTAAATAAGACCGATCGTGAACAGCAATGTTGTAGTCTATAATGTGCAGGAGGAGGGAGAGGGGGAATTAAAGTCTCTGTATTTCAAAACAGTCGACATATTCCTGCAATGTTTCTAAAAAGGTAAAATGATTTCTTTGAGTTAGACTGTATCTGTTGCTACAGAAAACAGTTCAAAATTCATAAAGAAACCCAAGTTCCCAACCCAGGACTAATGCTTCAGCTATTAATTGGCATTAACAAAGGAAGCATTAATTACTTCCTTTAAAAGGGATATTAAAATGGGGCTTGTTTTTATTTGGATTGTTTAAAACATTCTGAAGGCTATCTCAGATAAGGCGTCGAAGAAAGAGGACGCGAGACGAGATGTTCACGGAAATAATGGAATGCACCCGCAATGAAAGAGCTCATTTGAATGAGTGGAAGGACATGGTATCTAAATTTAGGAAAGATGCCAGTGAACGTGAGGTCATGAGGGACGCTCGAGATGAGAGGTGGCAGGCTGCAACGCTGGGACTGCTGCATGATCAAACGGACATGCTCCGGCGTCTGGTGGGGCTTCAGGAACGGCAGCAGGATAACAGACTGCCGCTGCAGCCGCTGTATAACCTCCCTCCCCCCTCACCATGTTCCATATCCTCCTCACCCAGATATGTAAGAACGCGGGGGGGCGGGGAGGGGGGGAGGCTCCGTGCACCCTCCCACTCCACCCCAGTGGACAGCCCAACCAAAAGGCTGTCATTATATTGAATTTTTTCAGTGGCCTTTTACTTTCCTCCTATCCTCCTCCCAAACCTCACCCAGATTACCTTGTCGGTTCTCTCCCTATGTTTATAATCAATTCATAAAGAATACATGATTTTTAAATTATAGTGACTTTATTTCCTTTGAAGGCAAGCTGGGGGAAGGGGGAGGGTGGGTTCCTTACAGAGAATGAGTCAATAAAGGGGGCGGGTTTTCATGAAGGAGAAACAAACAGAAATTTCACATTGTAGCCTGGCCAGTCATGAAACTGGTTTTCAAAGCTTCTCTGATGCACAGCGCTTCCTGGTGTGCTCTTCTAATCGCCCTGGTGTCTGGCTGCACGTAATCAGCAGCCAGGCAATTTGCCTCAGCCTCCCACCCCGCCATAAAGGTCTCCCCCTTACTTTCACAGAGATTGTGGAGCACACAGCAAGCAGAAATAACAATGGGGATATTGGTTTGGCTGAGGTCTGAGCGAGTCGGTAACGATCACCAGCAACCTTTTAAACAGCCAAATGCACATTCTACCACCATTCTGCACTTGCTCAGCCTGTAGTTGAACAGCTCCTGACTCCTGTCCAGGCTGCCTGTGTATGGCTTCATGAGCCATGGCATTAAGGGGTAGGCTGGGTCCCCAAGAATAACTATTGGCATTTCAACATCCCCAATGGTTATTTTCTGGTCCGGGAAGTAAGTCCCTTGCTGCAGCCGTTTAAACAGATTAGTGTTCCTGAAGATGCAAGCGTCATGAACCCTTCCCGGCCAGCCACGTTGATGTTGGTGAAACATCCCTTGTGATCCACAAGTGCTTGCAGCACCATTGAAAAGTACCCCTTGCGGTTTATGTACTGGGTACCCTGGTGCTCCGGTGCCAAGATAGGGATATGGGTTCCATCTATCGCCCTACCACAGTTAGGGAATCCCATTGCAGCAAAGCCATCCACTATGACCTGCACATTTCCCAGAGTCACTACCTTTTGTAGCAGCAGCTCAGTGATTGCTTTGGCTACTTGCATCACAACAGTCCCCACAGTAGATTTGCCCACTCCAAATTGATTCCCGACTGACCGGTAGCTGTCTGGCATTGCAAGCTTCCACAGGGCTATCGCCACTAGCTTCTCAACTGTGAGGGCTGCTCTCATCTTGGTATTCTGGGGCTTCAGGGCAGGGGAAAGCAAGTCACAAAGTTCCAAGGAAGCATGCCCTTAAGCATGCAAAAGTTTCACAGCCACTGGGAATCATCCCACACCTGCAACACTATGCGGTCCCACCAGTCTGTGCTTGTTTCCCGGGCCCAGAATTGGCGTTCCACGGCTATAACCTGCCCCATTAACAGCATGATCTCCAAAGCACCGGGTCCCGCAGTTTGATAGAATTCCATGTCCATATCCTCATCACTCTCGCCGCCGCACTGCCGTAGCCTACTCCTCGACGCCTGGTTTTGCAGGTTCTGGTTCAGCATAAACTGCACAATAACGTGCGAGGTGTTTACAATGTTCATGACTGCTGTCTTGAGCTGAGCGGGCTCCAGGCTTGCCGTGGTATGGCGTCTGCACTGTTTACCCAGGAAAAAGGTGCAAAACGGTTGTCTGCCGTTGCTTCCCTGGAGATGGGGGAGGATATACCCAGAACCACCCGTGACAATGTTTTTGGCCCCATCAGGCATTGGGATCTCAACCCAGAATTCCAATGGGTGGAGGAGACTGCGGGAACTATGGGATAGCTATGGGATAGCTACCCACAGTGCAATGCTCCAGAAATCGATGCTAGCCCCGGTACATGGACGCACATCACCGAATTAATGTGCTTAGTGTGGCCACATACATTCGACTTTATACAATCGGTTTCCAAATTTCGAATTATATAAATTTGGATTAATCCCGTAGTGTAGACATACCCCAAATATACTTTTTCCCTTTTATGCCTCAATTTTAGTGGCTATTAACTCCCAATCTGGTTCCGTTAGAGATCTGTCTTTTATATGAAGGCATCATGGGAATGATATTTTTTCAAATAATAGCATTAGTGACAGACCGAGTCTGGCCCTGACTATACATGGTGCAAGCAGAAGAGACAAGTTTGTAATGCTCTGTCCCCTGCAAACTCCTCATATCCGTCCCACTTATCCTTTAAGGAGGACACAGTTGCCACACTCTCTCAGCATAACTTTATGCTCTGGGTCTGTGGTTTACAGCCTAAACTCAGAGTGAATTCCTGAGATTGAAGTCAATGAACGTTTTGCTATTGACTTCCATGGGGCTACGATTTCAAACTCAGACTAACTGTAACAGTCCCTGATTTATCATCTAAGATCATGTCATAATTTGATGGTTGAGGTGTGTAATCTTGTGGCCTGCCATAACTAGAACATAGTTGGCAGAATATTACAAATGCTTTCGAGACCTATACACTCTTCCTAGAATGTCTCATGTACCAATGAAAAATAACAGAATAATGCTGGTCCAAGTTTAAAGTATACTGTGTAAAATGCATACTATGATCATTGATATGTGCTGTTATCTTGTTTGATATTTCCTTTTCCTAAAGTTATTTTTAAAAAATACCCTTGAGATAAAAACCTATATTTAAAAAAAAAAATTAAATGTCTGTCTGACTTGCAACTCTTATGTCATAGATCTAAGATGGAAGATGTTTAGGACTTATGTGTATTTAGTTCATATTTTCTTTTATGCACTTGTCTTTTCTTTCTGGTAAAAGTATCCTTCTCACTCAAGGCAGATGAGTTAACATGACGTATGCATGCAGTGGTGCTATGCTTATTGGTGTGATGCTTTGTTTACCATATCATTCATTTGCTTTTAATTCCATTACCCTTAATAGCAAGATTTCAGGAAAATAATGCATATGAACAAGTAATAAAGGTAATGGTGAAGGGATTTTTTTAAAGGTTATTCTGTATAACATATTAAACCAATATACTACACCTCGAAATTGGGGATATGGGTGGGGAGAATAAGTGATGTTTAGTTAACAGACTTATTTTAATCAATTTGTTTAAATATTCATCTATTAGCTTCTATGGGTAAGATTCCAGCTCCTAAACATTTCATAATTACGCAAACTCAACTGTACTTATTCTATTGATGACACTGGGGAAGATTGAGCTATGCTGATTTACACCATGAGAGTCTCTGGCTCAGTTTATCCATCTGTGTAATTATTTATGATGTAACCATCTCAGTTACAGCTAGGCACCACACATGCATGTAATTTAAATGTCCAAAGCTCAGAATAAACTAATACTCCACCTCTCCCTCATAGTGCTATTTATAAGTCCCCTTTTAAACTGATATATTTATGATCCTAACAGCATCCCAATGCCAGAGGGCAAGAGGTTCCCTGGTATTTAGCAGCAAGTTTCAGCCGACCAAACCAGTTCAGTGTACCCCAACTCACTAATGTTGTAATCTATATCTAATTAGGTGAGGTGTAAGGTATCATTGGAAAATTAATAACATACTAAACATTAATGTTCTGTGTGGTATCTGTACGGTAACTCACAAAAGACTGTGCAGTTGTACTGGAAATATCAGATTAAAATGTGTTCAAACAGACAAGACTGTGGAGATGGTAAACAGGTTTTCCTCAGACAAAGGAAAGGCTGATGCCTCCATCTGAGTGCAATCAGTCAATGGGTTATTCATTTGCAAATCAGAGGTTGCAGGAACAGATCAATTTTCATTGTAGTAATAACAGGCCTGCTGACAGCAATTCCCGGCCCAGGGCAGAACAGTCAATCGGCCCCCACGCATGCACAAGCCATGCCCGCGTGGACAAGGCCCGACTGACATTTGGGCGGTGCTGCGCCTGCACTGGCTGCTGTCCAGTGAGCTGCCGACTGCGCTGCAGGTGTCAGTGAGCTGCTGACTGCGCTGCGGATGTCCAGTGAGCTGCCAGCTGCACTGCTGGGCGTACTCTTCCAGCACAGCCAGGGCTTCTACATGCCCACCTGGTAGGGTTGCCAACTGTCTAATCATGCAAACCTAAAGACCCTTGCCCCGCCTCCTGCCCTACCCCCTCATTGAGACCATGCCTCTGTCCCACCCCTTCTCCGAGGCCCCGTCCCCTGCTCACTCCATCCCCTCTCCCCCCATCGCTCACTCTCCCCTACCCTCACTCACTTTCACCAGGCTGGGGCAGGATGTTGGGGTGCAGGAGGGGGTGTGGGTCGGGCTCTGGGAGGGAGTTTGGGTGTGGGAGCGGGTGTGGGGTGCAGGCTCTGGGAAGGAGTTTGAATGTAGGAGGGGGTGCGGAGTGTGGGCTCTGGGAGGGAATTTGGATATGGGAGGGGGTGTGGGCTCTGGGAAGGAGTTGGGGTGCGGGATGCAGGCTCTAGGCTGGGGCAGGGGGTTGAGGTGCAGGGGGGGGTGAAGGGGTCAGTGCTTACCTTGGGTGGCTCCCAAAAGCGGGTGGCTCTGGCTTACCTCGGGTGGCTCTGGCAGTGACTTCTAGGCAGTGGGTTCAGGGGGTCTCTGCACGCCATTGCCTGCAGGCACCGCCCCCACAGTTCCCATTGGCCACAGTTGGCCACACACACACACACACACACGCACCCCAGAGGCGACAGGGACATGCTGGCTGATTCCGGGAGTGCTGTGGAGCGAAGGCCGCCAGGACGCCTGCCTTAGCCCTGCTGTGCTGCTGGTGGCGGTGGCTGGAGGGCCCTGGTTCCTTTTAAATTGCCCTGGCCCTTGGGCAATTGCCCCTTGTCGGCGGGTCTGAGTAATAACCAGCAGGGAGAGGAAACAGCATGGAGCCTTACCTTCTAGATCTCATGGCTCTTTTACTCAGGATGAACTAATGAACTTGATCTGGGGATACCCTTCAGAAGAATACATTTCAACAGTTCACTGGACTATAAGAGAGAGGGGCAAAGAACTCCTGAGTTATCCTTCACCTTAGGAGACAAAGGAACCAAGCTGGAAAGGAGACTGTGGGTGAGAGATATCATCTTGAACAAAGACTGTATCTTGCTAGGTTAAATTTTCATCTTTTAGATGTGTTTTCACTTTTATTTGCTTGTAACCATTTCTACCTTTTACGTAGTACCACTTAATCCATGCTTTTTTTGTTAATAAACTTGCTATGCATTCATTATAAATGATCAGTGCTCTATAAGTTCAATAAAGCTAACAGGCTGGAATGATTTACTGTCATTATCGAAGCAGCCAACTAAACACTTTCTCTGCAAAGGTCCAGTGAGAGGGACTGGTTGCTGCAGTTGGACTATTTGGGGTAAAATTCAGGGCTGGCAGGGTACTAAGTCTGCAAAGAGTAACCAGGTTGGGCAAAGCCAGGGTGAGATTTGTGGGCTGCCGCCAGGCTGTTAAATAATAGAAAATGTGGGTTTAAATTGACAGAAGTGGCAACATTTTGTTTTTAAACTCTTCTGAAAATTCATGGATATTAAGATTTTCATTCAATAAATTTAATGAAACAAAATCTTTGCTTGTTTTGAACAATACTTGAAAAATAAGACTAGCAGTTTTAGCTAGAGACAGAACTAGATGACACACTCGAGTTTATGTCACAGCAGGAGCCTCCCACATGGCCCATTTAAATATAATCTGTTTTGCATTCTTTAGCTGCCAGAATTTTCCATTCCAACAGTGAAAACATGATTACTTTTTATCAAATGCTTGCCAAGCCAATTTGAGGCAGCCTCATCAGATAAGTGCAGACCTTCCCCTCCCACCCAGACCACCATCAAATATGGTCAGAGGGTGGTCATCAGGGATGTAGACAGTGTCTGTCTTTGGCCACAGATGCATGTAGGATCCTCTCATTGGGACCAGGTGTGAAGGCTGGCTGCACATTGTCCCTGGCCTTTTCAAAATTGGTTCAGAAGGACCCATGAAGAGCATGGCAAATCAAAGCTGGGTACATGCATGGTCAAGTCAGTTATATGAGGCTGGTTTCTGACATCAAATAAAGACTATTCTTCACAAATCTGGGCAGTGCAAGTGGCCCACAATGGGTGCATGATAACTGAGGGATGTCAGTAACATTTCACTGTAATGTATGGATTAATACAGCTTGTTTTGAACATGTAAAGAGAGTTTGCTTTCCCTCTGTTTTTATGCTTCAAACGTGTATCTTTCATCCACAAACTGCCTTAGTAACTCAGAGGAGAAAGCCCTCAAAGTACTGTGCAGGTAAGCACCAGAATTTACGCCCTTAAAATAGTCATTAAAATTGTAATTATTCCATCCACTAAACTGCAGAAGAGAGAACAGGAAAAAAATATCTATGGGAGAGATCTAAATCAGACCAAATACACTTGCAAATTTGTGTATTAGAAAGCAGTGGCAGCAGGCTGAATTAAAAACAAGCTTTAAGTGGATTGATTTACATCTTATTTCTTCTGTAAAAATATGAATATTTCAGTATCTTGTCTCCTACTGAAGGAATCAACAAGAACATCTACAAACAAAGCTTTCTTATCGCGAAACAAATTACAAACACACACACAAATCTACATAAGGAATATGGTGTTGGGTCTCCTAAGAGCGATACAGAGAATAAGTAGGAGGAGGTTTTATGCCAATGCAACCACAGGACTGCCCCCAACTTCTACATCTTTGAAGAGGCAGTATATTATAACTATGCATGAAGGTCAGTTAGTACATCAAGAGATACTATTTTCAAATTGTCTGTGCCACCAATATAGGCCCTTGCCCTAAAAAATCAAAAACAAACAAACAAACAAAAACCCAAGATGCATCTACCCTGTATTTTCAAGGGCTAGTGGAAAGGAAGCACAAGTGGAAAAAGAGTACCCAAACATTCAGCAGTAGGAGAGAGGCAGCAAACTGTGCCCAAGAAAACAGTCAAAGAAATTTCCAAATAAGTGCCCATGGGTGCAAGGCAGAGCAAAAGGCACTCAAAATAAGAGCAAGGAGCACCAACTGGGAATGGTACTCTCTCCCATCTCGTATCTGTATAGGGTTTCATAATCTAGTCTAGTTTGTCCCTCCAAAGTATGTAAGGCTAATATGACACATGCCTTTGAGGTTGTTTCTCTCAAAGATACACTAGTGCAGGCTGAAAATTTTCTGAAACAGTTTTTGTGTGGGAAAAATGCAGAATCAAGTCAATCTAAACATTTAATGAATTCATGTGAAAAAAATCAAAATGTTTCATTTTATCTTTTTCTAAGTGTTTTGATTTTTTTTATTCAAAATGAATTATTGTTTTGAATTTTGTTTCAATAAGATTTTAAAATGCAAAAATGAAATGAAATGTTTTGTTTCAGGACAAACAAAATGTTCCAGTCAACCCAAAAAGTTTTACTTTTTTTGGTTCACCGAAAACCCATTTTTGTTGTTGTTGCTGATTTTTATTTTGGGTCAACCCAAGACTTATTTTTTGGGTGGGTGGATGGGGGGGGGAGGTTCAAACAACAAACTGAAAACAAAATCAGTTATTTGCACAACTCTAGCCAGAGTGTGTCTTTGATGTGGTGGCACTACCATGCACAATACCCTTAAAGTCCTTGAAACTCTTTGGTGACAGGCTGAGAAGGAAAGCAGAATGGTCCAGTGAAAACAAGAATTCTGATTTGGCTTAATTCTGCATCAGAACAAAAGCAAACCACCTGAAAATTTCCCATGGAAAAATGAGAGACACACCCCAAAATAGATTCAGAGCAGGAACTTGAACCTAAGTCTCACATAAGTGCCCCACACAGTGAGCTTTTGGGTGATCTGGCTGGCTGTCTCATCTCCCCACCCCCAAAATTCCATCCTTGACCTGAGAAACCTATCTGATGAAATAACATTTTCCAATGAAAATGTTTAGCTGAATATTCCCAACCAGTTCCAGTCACAACTTTTTTTGCAATCCACAAAATGGTCAAAAATACATCCCAATATACTATATACCATAACCACGTGGGTATGGGAGACTTTGGGGAACTCTAGGATGATGCAAATGCATATGGCCTGATGTGATGGGGATGGTGGTGGTGTTTTCCCCCAGTACACAGTTCTGTGGCAGAGGCATTTAAGATAATTCCACAACCTCTAGCAGTACCTCTTTTCCTGAGCCAGAGTTGAGTGCTGTGTGGGGAGAAAGGGCAGAACTCCACTGTGACTGGGGCTGGGATGAGATTGGGCAGAGGAGAGGTGAGGGTGGCAGCAACAGTAACTGCAGGAGGGAGAAAGTTGTTCCTGTATTCCCCTCTTCTTGCTCCCATGAGTTCTAGTAACAACAGGAATCTACCAATTTCCCCTCACCTCCCTCAGACAGTAGTTGAAGTGGGACCCAGCAAGCTGTCCCATGAGTTATATCCCATGAGCTGTCACAAGAGTCATGTCCTAAGGGTCAAGAAACACCAGTTGTGTGATCAGGGTATGGAACCAATAACAGAAATTCTTGAGATCTATTTGCTGTTATCCTCTACCAATTTGCTGCTGGGCCTTCAGAAAGTCAAACAATCATACTCTTCAGTTTCCCTCTCTCTTACAAGTGGACAATTAAATAATATTAAGTATTGTTACTACTAAGTACTAGTAGTACATGGCTGATAGTAGGGATGGTTGAATTTCAATGACTGGGTTCTATTTTGAGAAAAATCCAGATATTTGAGAAGTTATCTAAAGCTTATGTGATTAACTAAGGCCAACAAGAATTCTAAGGATCTGACTTTCTGCAAAATATTCAGTTCTCTTTAGAAGAGATAAAAGTATCGGATCACAACAAATACTGGATTTTGCAGCTGGGGCCATTTTCTAGTCTTTGGATTTGACAGGACTGGAAATATCATGAAAATAATTTGGTACCTCAAAACCAGGAAGTGCAAGAGTGCACGCACATTGTTTTAAAACATGAAAACAAACTTAGCCATGCTTGAAAAGAAAATATTTTATTTCTGTGAGGCTGAGGTTTGGGACAGGTTTAAACTCATTGCCCTATCAAAAAAATTAAATCCTGCTTAGACCATTGGTTTTAAAAGGAATATTTGTATGCACACTCAGGGAAAGAAGATCTAGCATAAGACTGCATAAGTCCTTTTTCTTACAAAGTATCCAGATTTAGGATAAATGTTGTCACAATACTATCTGTATGCAATGCCAACATATTCTCGGAAAGTGAGTTTTCTAGCCATAGGAACAATTTGCAAAACAAAAACGCTAAATTTGGCGGGGAAAGATAAGGCACGTCAATAGAGATTTCATACCTATGTTAAGGATAAAAATTGTTTGTTGTATTGCCAAATCCTACAGTGCGGCTGAAAGAGAAGCTTTACCTTCTGTGTCTAATCCTCTTTGTACCAGAAATTCACTTTACAAACAGACAGTTTTCCCAGACCATGACACAATCATGTTTAACAATTGAATTCTACCACAACTTCAAAATCTGGAAGCCAGATAGTTTGTGTTACTATTGGAAGGGTTCCTGTGATATATAACTGATGTGAGTGAGTTTGATAATACACAGCTTTCAGAGATTCTTAGATTCCAAGGCCAGAAGGAACCATTGTGATCACCTTGTCTGACCTCTTGCATGATACCAGAGTTAGAACTTCTCCAAAATAATTGACAGAACAAATCTTTTAGAAAACACATCCAATCTTGATTTTAAAATAGTCAGTGATGGAAAATCCATTATACCTTTGATAAGTTGTTCCAATGGTTAATTACTCTCACTGTTAAAATTTTACAACTTTTTCCCTCTCTGAATCTGTCCACCCATTGGATCGTGTTAGAAACTTTTCTCTGATAGACTGAAGGGCCTCAGGATTTACTCTAGTATTACAAAGAGCAGAATTCCAGCTCCTTTGTTGCAATGATCTCACCATCTGAAATGGACATCGGTTGTTAGCTATAAACGAGCCTATATCTCCAAATTGATTGACGTAGCATTTTTAAGGTTAAACTCTGTTCTGATATAACTCAGGCAACTCTACAGACTTCAGTGAGGCTATCTACAGAATATGAGCCAACGTAGAATGGCAGCAGTTAATAATTTCCCCTGAAATATAAAACTTTTTGATTAGCCGCAAAACTTTACGAGGTTACCTATTTCCCATTCAGATAATATTCCTTGCTCCATAAATCTGCCTCCAAAGCAGAAGTGATGGCAGCTGACAGGAACGGTCTCTGTTTAGAGACCAGGAGTAAAATTCTGGTCCCACTGAAGTCAGTGAGAGTCTTGCCATTGGGGACAAGATTTCAAAACACAGATGCACTTTTAATTACCTCTAAAGTCCATTCACCAGTTTTGGAAGCCAGATGTCCCCAGGGTGTTCTCACATATTGAAATAATGAAAGTTCTACAAAAAATGTGATTGGTTTAGAGTTTGGAATAAAATGCAATTTAATGTTGTTCCTTGCCACATTCTCACCTTTATCATATTGCTACATCTTTAAAACGTCTAATATACTTCAGGTATGAAAGTGTTTTGTATTATTTTGACCTTTTCAATATTCTGTACTTTAGTTGGCTAACTATTCTACTGCTTCCCTACAGGGTAGTGGGCTTTAAGCAAGGGAGAACTGCAGTGAGCACCCAATCAAATCACAGAACACTGGAAAGGTCAAAGCCATATAGCACACCCCTGTATAATTGACCAAATGTATAAAGCATTAGAATTTTGCCACAGTACTCTTATGACAAAAATTGTAACGGGAGCAGAAAATGGGACCACATAAATATTTTATGACAATCATTGTTATGGGAATGGAGAACATAAGTTCACCCTCTGCCATTACAGTTTTAAGATCACTTGTGGTCCTCCCTGTGTGTTGCAACTTGATGGTCAGCAGAATAAAATGTTTGGCAGAAAGTGTCAGCCTGAAAGACTGCCAGATTAATAATCCTAAATACCATTAGCTCAACATCTTTTAAAAGCAGATTTGAGCACTGTAAAATTTTAACTATGTAAAAACAGTGTATTAGTGTAATACTTGGTTAATTGTTTTAGGTCAGAGTGGTAATTTTTATGTGATATAGACTATGTTATTTTTTAAAATGGCAACTTCTCCTTTCCACTGAAGCAGTGCTGTGCTCCTGTCTAGACTATCTTCCTGATATCCAGTGTATTTTTGGTAGAGAAGGAAGTTTTTAGCACTGTTGCATTTTCCTCTAAGTTCTGTGACTTCCAGTTTACTTTTGTGGTGTTAGAGCTGTTCCATTCATCCTATATTTCAGAATGGTACTGTCCCATATAACACTGTGGGAAATATCACAATGTGATATTGTACCCGAGAACATCATATTAGGCATTGTTTCCCAATGTCTTGGCATTGATCAAGTGCAAGTAATGAAATAGATGGATACATCAGTTCCTGAAATAGGTAAATCATATAGCTAAATTAAGGATTTGTTGGGTAGATTGTGTCTACAAAAAAGCAGAAAATCTCTCATATTAGAAGCTCACATTCAGCAGTTTCTTCATTTGTAGAGATTGGGACTCAGATTATGCATTTTTTTGCATGTCAAAAACTCCCTAGATTCAACAAGTTTTATCAGTATAGGAATACTGCATCAGACCCAGTGTGTCTTAAATAGCACAGTCTTAACAGAAAAGTACCAGGCAAAAGTGGCTTGAGGAACCAAGATTAGTTATGAGGAAGAACAGTAAAAAAAATGGCACTGGCTTAAAAATGTTCTTATAGCCACTTCTGTGGTCAAGCTTCATTTTAGATGTCCTCATTCCTATAGCCATTCATTCATATTATTCAGTGACATTTACTCTTAAAAGAGTGAATATCCTTACTGAAATAAGTAGGCAAAAAGCATATTGGTAAATGAGTAAAAAGCAGCCACCACCGAGCTTGGGATATTGGTCTTAAATATGAAACAAACTGAATTGGCCAGAATGAGCATGAAACCCAAAACGACTCACGCTGGGAATGACCTTGAAATGTCAAAATTAAAAACATTGAGATCTCACATAATGCATTTCTAATGGGGACAACCAGTAAAAAGGAATTATTGGGACAGTGTGAGAATACAGAAGAGACAAGGTCGGCTGCCATTACTATTAATTACTTGAGATCAGGTATTTTTCCCCATCCCATGACTAGAGAATTTAATATGGTGACAGGCCCACAAAAAACATGGAGAAGTAACTTTGGAAACAGTTGTCTGAATGTTTTTATATTCAGAGACTTGGTATCAAGAAGGAATCAGAGCCAAGATTAAATAAATGTACCCTGATGGACTGATTGCCTCTGGGCAGAACCGAGGTATTCTAGAGCAAGAATGACAAAGATAAGAAAACAAAACCAACTGAAATAATTTAAAAAGCACTAATAAGTAGGGTTGGTTGGAAGAGGTGGGTTTCTTTTCTATACAAAATTTAAACATTTTATCATAAAATTAAAACTCTGAAACGTGACCATTTTTCAGGTTTTAACCAAAAATCAAAGCAATTTCAGTTGTAAACTGAAAACATTTCAGTTTTCCAGTTTTGGTTTTCTGATGAAGAATCTAAAATTTCTGAGGACAGTACTTTCGGCAAAAGTGTTCATTTTGGCAAAAACCCATTTTTTCATCAGAAAAATTAGATGGAAAATTTCAGACTAGCACAACTCATAAGTGTTTAATCATGGGACACCAGGTGAGGGGGTTGAACTTGATTCACAAATCAAAATGAGTTATAATTTTATTGTAGTTCGTAGGTGACACTTGTAGCCACCTTACGTAACCTGTATATAATATAGGCCAACTTTGCAGTACTGGCAATCTCTGGTCAAGGAGACCCAGGAGAGAAATGCCAAGACATTGTAGTCAGGAATAATATTAATGCTTGAGCTATTTAAGGAAACATTTGTGACCCTGCATACACTATTTCTAGCAATAATCAGTACTAATAGCTCCATGCATTTTAAATAAAAAAAAAATCCACAAGCAAAAATGACAAATAATAGTAAAAAGGAAGGAATGTGATGGGATTAATGTGGTTGCTAATTAATATCAGAATAAAGACCACTATGCAATGATTTACTAATAGCAACATAATCTTTGTAACCAAACACACACTTTCACTTCTATTTTTTCTATGTTTCTTAGGTCTGGAATATTCTTCAGTTCTCATCTGTTAAATTGTATTTGATAAAGGGTAGAAATCCTGGAAAGAGGAAAGGATATGAGAGTGTAAATCTTGTCACTTCAAAAACAGACTGAGTTTGACTCGGTCGAACAACTCCAGTCAGGGACAATTGACATGCAAACCATCATCCAATTGCCTTCACATTTTAGACTGACATCCACGTACAATCAAATGAAATGCTACGTTTTGAATGGAGAAACTGGGCAGTATCTTCAGAGATAGAGGGATATTTTCAGTTTTTGGTATAATAGACAATGTATGGATAATAGAAGCTATTACACTTCTCCCCAAATGGTTCACCTGATCAAGCACTACATTGTTGAAGTGCTGATTTAAGCTCGATCAGCATGCCTGATAGGAAAATGAATTCTGTCACACCTTTGTATCAAAAAAGGTCACAGACTATAAAGGCCTAGAATCCAAGGGAAAGGAGGAATAAGATGCTTAAAACCAGAGGCTGTGTCTGTGAGACACTGACTAGAAAGATAGGGGGCCAGAGGGATGCAACTCTGACAGAATGGGAGGCCAAAAGGGTTAGAGGGAGAAAAGGAGAAATGGTCTCTTAGAAATGTAAGTACCAGTTGTATTTTTACAATCATTCTAATTAAACTAGATGAGCTTAGCAGAGCTTCAGACTAGATGTGTTATACATACCATGAACCTGATTGTCCACTCACTGACACAGCCGTATATCAAGAGTCACTCCACTAAAGTCAATGGCATTACATTGATGTAAAAGCAGTGGGAGTAGATAATCAGGTCTTCTCTTCTGTTTCAATTTAATCTTTTCTTTCTATTCTTAATATATTTTTTTTTAAATTAGTCCATTTGCATCTTAGGGAATGTTTAAATTGCAATCAGTGGTGTGACTGCAGCACGTTTTCCCAAGCTAGCTTTGATCTAGCTAGCTTGAAGAGCAATAGCAATGATTTTTTTTTTTTGCAGACTCTCCCAGCCCAGCCTGTAAGAAATAGTGGGGAAGGAAGACTGTCCAGCATGTACTGCACCGAGAATTCTCAGTGAAAAAGAGCATAGATTTAGATATCCTTCCTTATACATTGTTTCCCTTGCAAGACTACGATCTTATGGACACCTAGAATGTGTATTGACCATGGATAAGAACCATGTTTAAGAGTCAAAGGTGACAAATATATTTGCCACAAACATAATAATGTACATCTCGTTGTTATTAACATCAAATTAGAGTAAATAGAGAACCAAGACTTATGTTACAGATAGTTCATGTCAAGTACTACAAGAGCAACTTTAAGGATAACACTTGTAGCTGTCCTTCAGGCTAGACTAATAAATGCAGAATGACTCAATATTCTCTGTCAATAGAATGCTAATGCATAGTCAACAGATTCTCATGCTTTTCAATAAAGATGGAGCAAATTGTGTGTTGGGGGGAGTGGAAATTTGCATTCCATTTGGTAAATTACAGAGTATTAATGACATTAACCTTCTTTAGGAACACTAGTGAAAACCCTAAAACAAGGTTCCCTATCACAACTGCAGTGCTGTTATTAATAATGTAAAATACCTACCCAGTATCTACTGAAATAATTTATCATGAAATTGATTACACAGCAAAGGGAAAGTCTTTCAAACATTCTGAAGTAGCAAATTTAATTCTCCTGCCAAATACTGCAGTAGGCATTTTAAAAACCTTTTCAAGTATCTAAATTGTTCTAATACACTACATACTTATATAATTCACATTATCGATCTTCTTATCAGAGTCTAATGCTAAGTGAAGTCAATTTTGTTCATGGAACATTTACTTTCCCTAAATTTATAGTAACCTTTCTACCAGCACCACCCATTAAAAACATCAACTCAAGACTGCAGTGGCAGCAAAGCTTGTCTAAATAAACTTTCAGCAGCTATAAGAAAACATTTAGCATGTGTTATATGCAGAATCACAACAGCTAATATAAATGTAGCCATCAAAAATGAGGAACTATGTTTTGCAGACACAGAAGGTTGTCACCTTTCACAGGCATATTCAAATTCATCTATGTCAACTTGAAGTTATAAAAGAAATGTAACTATAGCAATTAAGCTGTACTAATCAAAATGTGATCTCTCTTAGTCAACAGACAGGCTGTAAGGCAAACAGCAATTGCAGATAAATCATAGTCTTTCATTTTAGGTCCGTTCTCAAAGGAAAAACAAGTCATGCTCCTGGGACAGCAAAAGAAAAATCATAATTCACAGGAGCCAAAGGCTTTATTTGCAATACTCAAAACAATAGGCTATACTCTGAAGCAATGACGAGCAGCAGGGGTCACCAGTGTGTGATAGTTCTTGACATCAAATCTGAAATTAATATGGACAGAGAAGGTTACTACATCCATGGTGAGCATTTTAATGCATACAGTAACACAAGGAATAAACATACATTCATGGTTTGTCTAAAAAGGTAGAGGCAAAGGGCCTGATTCTCCACTGTCTTGCACCTTACACACTCATTCACGCAGAAAGATAGAGTTTTGCATGCACTTTCCAGGGGAATAAACAATTATACAAGGCAGAGGAGAATCAGGCCCAGAGTTAACTTTTCCTTATAGATATGGGCCAGGTCTCTCTCTGCATCTTTGGAGAGAAGGTGGATAGAAAGGTGGCTTGAATGTGGGCTGCTTGAGAGACAAGTCTATTCCCCTGAGTAATTTAGCATACCTTACCTACTCCTCATTGGTCCAGAGTGTAGTCTAGCTGAGTACTGTCAATAAAGCTTTTGGATCCTGTGCAAAGTGATATTGCTTCTCCCATTTTAATTAAATAAGTCCCTTTATGATTATCAGTGGATGCTCTTTGCCTTGGAGCCACTATATTGACTAAGAGAGATCTCAGTTTCTCTGAGAGTTCCCTTGCCCCTAAAGGCTTCTCTAAACTTACAGTAGCTGGCAGGAGTCCCAAGGGGCTGGCACAATATAAATAAAAAAATACATTACGATCTCAGAGATCAATGGGGCACAGAAAAGCCTGTCATGCTCTTACTTCTAACTAGATCCTGTACAGTGGCAGTGGAGGTGTGGCAGCTGCTACATCAGCTCTACCTCACTGCAGGATTCTCCTACACTTGGGGTGATCCTTTCATGCAGCCTTTGGGCTATAATCACCAGCAATGTGAAACTAAGTAGCCAGAATGCACTCAGGACTTGGGCCTTGAATGTTAATGAATTATTTCCAGCCTCAGTGCAATGAAGAATAAGCCTCCTTTACTTATTCAGCTCAGTCTTTTCCAGCTGGTGGGTATTCCCAGGTGTTCAAAGTTATAACAAAAACAGTTCTTTTTCTTGTTTATTAATTGTTTTTAGTTGCTGAAGGCAGGAATGTTAGTGGAAGAACAGTTTTTACAATAAGTATGATTTAAAATGTTCTCTTACTTTTGCTCTTGTAGCTCAGGGTCTTAAGGAAGACACTCTAGTGCATAACAAAAATTGTTCCCTTTCAGTGTACATGATAGAGCCCATGCATCTTGGGTCAGACTTTTGGAGCTTGCTGTTACACTAGCTAAAGATCTGTGCCTTTTACCCAAAGCAATATTTTTACCTCCATGTCATAAAGTGACAAAGGGTCAAAAAAATGAGACAATGAATACAGAAATTATGGAAAGCATATCATTGAACACATTGAATAATCTCAGTCCAGTACAGTTGGGATTCTGTATTATCTATAACCTGGGAAAGTTTAGGTCACTTGGAAAAGAGTCTTAAGTTATATCAGTGATACCACTCTGACTAACAGAGAATGCAGTGCAAGTGAATTTTAAGTTTGTGGACTGATACAAAAATCTATTTTATTGATAGCATTATATTACTGGCCATTGTTCTATTCTAGCAAAAAGTTCATTGGGCTTTTTTTTTTTTTTAATTCTAGAGCAGGGTGGGAAATAGCTTTTCCATCCCATGAGAGTTTTTGTGCTTGAGAAATGTTTTCCCATCTCAATTCATGGATGGTCATGAACTTATCATCCAAAATTTGGAAGGGCGGGGGAGTGAGTGAGAGGGGTAGGTCAATCAAAATATTTTGTTTGGGTAATTTCCAAACATTTTGTTTCCATTTTGATTTTTTATTGTTTTCATTTTTTTGAAGTATTAATTAACTAACATGTCAAAATAAAAAGTCATTTTGAACTGAAAACTGAAACTTTTAATTTAAAAAGAAAAATTCAAATGGAATGTTTTGACAATTTCATACCTTCCCCCACCCCCAATGCCTTCCAAAAAACAAAAACAAATCACGAGATTTATTAAAAGTGATCCTTTCCCGTGAAGAGTTTCTGATTTATTTTCCAACAAAAAAAGTTTCATCTGAAAATACCCAACCAGCTCTACTTAATTTCTCATAGGCGTAATGTGATATAATTGAAAGAATGTAGTCCCTTATTAAAGAATATGTCTCTACTATTACTAGGATCCTCACACTAAATGTTTCCATTTTTCAGCTTTTTATGGAGGGGGGAGGTGAATTGTCAGAAAATGCTGGTTCCTCAAAACTTACATTTTTTCACAGGAATGTGTGAGTCTCAATTAAACTTTCATTGGGAAAGGTTTCTCAGTTCCAGGGAGTAATTTCTCATCAAAAACAAAGAGAGAAAGACCCACCTTAGAATAGCCTAGTGGTTAGGTCACTCACAGGATGCAGGAGACCCATATTCAAGTCGCTGGTCCAATGAATATTAAATTACTTATACAAAATAGAACAGTTCTAACAGGAAAGACTGAGAAAGATCCACCCAGAATAGCTAATAGCCTGCTAGTTAAGGCATTCACCTGGGAGGTGAGAGAATGGCAGAGCAGGGACTTAAACCTGGGTCTCCCACATCCCAGACAAATTCCTTAACTCACCAAACCAATCATTCTGGGGGGGCACTGCTTTCTCACTTCAAAAGGTCACAGACTCCTCCCAATGCAAAATAGGAACATTTATGAAATCTCAAAAAGTTTCCTGGCATGGGAAAACTAATTCCAGCCCAGCTCTAGTTGGATGTAGCTGAACTGGGCTGCAGATTATCTCAGGATTGCAGTAGACTTGCTAACAATTCCTTATAGGCATTATTTTGCCTGGCATGACTTTGCTTCTCTTCCCCAGTTAACATATTAAGTTTACTGGAAGAAAAAAAAATTGGTAACGTCTCATGGAACAAAAGCAACTTCACATCCCGGATTGATTGGGGAAGGTGTTGGAAAGACAGAGAGCAAAGTAATAGTAAAAAAAAAAAAAAACCAGTTCAAATCGTATATACTTCCTCAAACCATTAGTTCAACAATCACATCTCATTGTAGTACTTCCTCCATGTTGCTGCTGGCAATATTCCATAGAGGCAACTGGTACACTTTTTACACAGATCAATAGTATGCTGTAGTAGTTGTCTATTGCCTCTACCAGCTCCTCCTCCTCCTTTAATGGCTTCACCTTTCTCCTCAGACAGGTTTTTAAGTAATCTCATATTATCATGGCAGTATTAAAGAGACCTGTTAAGATGTAGGATTTGACTCTCAGTTACACTAATGACAAAGTAGGTGTAAGGCTCCTTTTTACTGCTATGTTGGTGTGAAGGAACCTTAGCATAATAATATTATTATCCTATCTCTTATAGAGCCCCTTTCATCAGATCTCAAAGCATTTCAGTCTTTAATATATTTATCCTCCAAAACCCTATGAGGGCAGTACTATTATCCCCATTTTACAGATGGGGAACTGATGCACAGAGGTTAAGGCAAAAATACTCAAAGTACTTAGATTCCTAATTTCCATTGAAATCAAGTGACTAAGTGACAAAATCTGTGGCAAAGACGAGATCGCCTATGTCCTTGCTACTAGACTATCCTTCCTATCAAAACTGAAAATCAGGGCCATAATGTTCAGTGTTAAGGTAGACTCCAGTGTGAATTTTCTTTGTAAAACTATTAAAATTCTTACAGTGCCAAAATGCTAAAGGTGATGGCATTGGTGTGCATTCCTCAGCTACCCACCCCTCTACTGTACCCACTACTAATCTGCACTCTCAATGTGGAAAACAAAGCAAATGCAGAATCTCCTGCAGTAGATAGATTGGCAGTTATATTTATAATGGATCGCACCAATACCATACAAGCTTAAATGACCACAGACAAACATAAAAGACTTAATTGTTTTCTGTACCTGCAAACCCCTATGAGTGAAATGTAAACACCACAAAAATGACCTACATAATGACTTTTTAACAGAAGAATCCTCTTAGATGCTTGTGTAAATACAGTCCAATTATTTATTCATTTCTTTTGATGCTCAGGCAACATCCTCACAATGTTTTTTGATGAAGGTAGCTGCCTCATTATGCTTTGGTCATTATCTATAGTGCAGGAAAAAAGTAAAGGCAGCCCTAAATAACAGCCAGGGGTTACATGGTACAGAGAGGGATACATGGTTTGGTTCAAGGGGTGGAGGTAAGAGGGGCAATTTTTATATTAATGCCTTTTTTACATACTAAGATTTTCTGACTATGACACAGGTTGAAATCAAGCTTGTAGCTGTACTCCCAGAAGACCCAGCAAGCACATGTTAAGAGTACCTACTGGCATGTGTCCAAGTATCTGTGTAGGTGCATGCAAGAGGGGTTTGGGCTTAAACACACATCAGATCCCATGTCAGATTTTCAGCATAGACATATGCTAATAGTGTCCACAAAGGAATTTTAAACCATTTTATCCAAGTTAATTTACAAACTAATTGTAGTTAAACTACAGGAGCTTTGTGTGAATACCGGGTCTGTGTGAAGGTCATGTTAAGAGGGACGCTACAGGAGGTGTTGTGCCTTCAGCAGGCCTAATGTGTCCTTGAGAAGCATTGCCAGCACACCCACCTTTTTGAAATATGAAACCCGTGCTCCTCTCCGAGAAGGGAACAAGCCTAGTGGTCACTGCAAAGTGGGGAGGCTGGTCATGGACCTAGATTTTCCATTAGCTTTAAATTCTTAGGAGGGAAAATTTAAAAAGTCGGAAAGGAAAGAGAGTAACTATCTTTGTTCTGAACAAAAACGTAATAGGTATTCCGAGAACGTGCACCCACAGGCCTGTCAGACTTCCCTCAGAGGAATGTGCCCAAGGCCTGATACTCAGAGCTGAACACAGATTTATGTTTGCAGAGGCATATTTCAACTAAAAGGTCTTCATCATTTTTAATGGCAGACTATTTCGAATGTGTTATTAATGCCATACCTCATCAAAAACTCAGCATGGGAATAAGAAAAGGATTTTGACTCACCATCCTTGCCTACTCACCTCTAATCTCCTCCTACATGTTTCCTTTTTTATGATCATTTAGATAAGGATAACTGTATCCTGAAACATCTCTAAAACTATCTTTAAAAAAAAAAAGCAAACATTGAATGGTTTGAACTAAGAAATAGTGAGGCTTTTTTCACCTGTGAATATTCATTTGAATTTGAAACCAAAGTTGTAGTGGACCATATTCACTTTCCACCAACATTCAAGCACTCAGAGTGAGATTTTCAAAAGCACTAAGGAATTTTGGAGCAAATAACCCATTGACTTTCCCATGGACATGTCCTCCTAAGTCATGTATGAGTTTGAAAAATCCTACACTCAAGCCTTAGGATTAGTATAAATATTTGAATACTAGACAAGTGAATTTTGAATTGTTCTAATATTCAATAATTGCAGTCCATGGTGTATTTGTTACTTCCATTAAATATCCCCAAACCAGAAACAATATCATATGACTTGTACAGCCAGTCAACATCTCATGAATACTATAAGGAACTGCTTGGGGTCTAGGCATAATAGGGGAACATTTCTGCATAGAAATTCATGAATATTTGTGAGTAACTCCTACCTTTGTGAATTTCAAATCCATTTACAAGCAGTTCACAAACAGAAGCAGCAGTAAAAGTTATTGAATATATCATATTTTTACTATGGCTAGTACTTACTCATCTCTGTCACACAGAGAGATTCTGCCATCCATTACATCTATGAAACCCCATTGAGTCCAGTGGGGTTGTGTGGTTGTAGCAGATGGCAGAATTTGGTCCCCAATATCCTTGCTATTTGGTAATAATAGGTAATGATATCCATGCACAACCCTGGTATTGTATTCATTCCAGAGGCAGTCTGTTGACAAAACATGTACACAGGTTTCAGCTGCAGCAAAGGAGTCAAAAAAATAAAATTTAACAATTCGACCTTTGACCAAGCCATTGCTTTGGCAGAATTCTTTTCTCACAGGTCACCAGATCTTATATGCACATGGGCAGGAATCCCACAAGCCACAAGGGAATGTAGGGGGAAGATTTAAATACCTTGGGTTCTATCTATTTTTAAATTAATTGTGCAGTAGATGTTTGCTGTGTGTTGTATTGCACTAAAGTCTGATTAACTTGGGTAAACAGTTTGATTTATAGATGTATTTTTAATAGGCACAATTGCTCTCAGTAGGTTATGTGATCTGAATGATATTGGCAAACAGAATATTGTAGTATGACAAGTACAGAAAGCATCCTCATGTGGATTAGCTGATCTAATTAGATCTGAAGATTTATAGTTTTTTTTCTCAATAGCACAACCTTATTAATAAAAACAGAAACCCATCACAAAAACATATCAATAGTATCCTCTAATCAACCAACTGAAGACAGAATTATCCTTATTTTACAAATTTCTGAGAAATATTACACTGCCCTATTTATTATTTTCTCTTACTGATCATAGAAAAAGAGAATGCAAGCTTTGTCAGAGATTAGTAGAAGATATTCATGTAATTCATTCAGGACTGAGTTCTACATGAGACATGAACATTGCACAAATATAGCCAGTTATTTAGACCAAAATATGGACCAAAATAGGATCAGGAATGATACTGGTTGTCAAGAGTGGACTGCTGGGTACTCAGGGATGGAAAAAAGTTTTAGGTCTTTTTAGTAGTCTTTCATGTGATTTGTGAACCTCAAAAGTTTGGCAGTTTCAGATAAGCATTCAAAAGTTCTGAGCAACTTTGATCTAAAAAACTGAGATAGAAACCCTGGGAGATTTTTAGTACTTTCTGCTTCTGGCTTGTGGGAAAAAGCATAAGGATAACCTCTCATGATATTGTGGTGCAGCTAACTTGTTTCTAATGCAAACCAGATAGCAGAGGAAAGATTTTTCTTTAAAAAAGTTATACTGAACTGTTTCAAATCTCAGTGTGTGGCTGCAAGTTTTGGGGCTCCTGGTTGTTCACCCCCATCTCTACTTATTTCATACAGCATACATGAAGCGAAAATACATGCTAACACAGCTATATCTCAGAAAATAGTTGAAACTGAAGTATTTCCACTTTCTCTCACTTATAAATCAGGAGTAATTCATTTTAAGTCAATGGAGTTACACTGGTTTAAAATGGGTGTGTTTGAGGGGATAATTGAGCCCTAAAAAACCTGTTTACCAAGGAAGTTCTGGCCCTGCTCCTGCATGTCCTATAAATTGAAGAACAGAACATATCATCTGTACAATCACTCTAACATTCCTGCTGTATCTTGTCACAGCACAGTGCTCGCTAGATAAAGTACTAGGTTTTGGGTAAAAGGATATATTTTTTCTCAATAAGAGAATACATCTTAAAAATTATATTTAAATTTAGGGCTTATGTTTCATACTCTGACTAACAATGGAGTAGTTATGACCAAACCTTTGCTTGTGTCTGAAATTAAACCATTTACGACGACTCGGGAATAACTGTAAAACCTTTAGTTACCTAAGTGCTGGTATAAATACTGTTATGTCGACAGGACAGCTTCCCTCCATCCTTACAAGGGAATGTACCAACAAAGGGAGACCAACCAAGCAAGTCATGGGAAGTATTGGGGCTGATGGGGTGAAAAAATAAGGTGTGTGAGAGGGATGAAGCCAAGATCTCACGGGAATCTCCAGTATTCTGGATGTTAGGATGCTCTGGATTTGTGGAAAGATTAGGAAGTGGACAAGATATTTTACAATTACTCTCCCCCCTCCCACACACACGCACACAGCTGCTAGGAGAGGTACCTTTAGGAGTTCTTGTTTAATACAGTTGTTTGACCCAACAGATTTTTGTTTGTTTCCATCTTTAGCACTCCCCTGAACATAAGGACTGCAGTTGTAGTGGGGATTAAGGGAGAGTTGGGAGAAAAGACTCCTTGTGCACCTGTGTAAAGGCTGGCTGATATGATGTTAAACACTAGTTACACATCTACATCAACTGCAAAGTTGTATTTCTCCTCTTGTTTATTACCATCATTTGCAGAGGTTGTGTTCTAACATGACCTAGTTTACTAGTAAAAAAAAAATCCATTATGTTTATCCCCTAAAATGGCTATTAATGAACTAGTTAACGGTGTTAATTACTGGCACAGTTACATGGAGTTACATGCTGCTTGGGACAGCCAGAGCTCTGAGTCAGTGTTACCTCTCAGCCTCAGCAATAGCAAATTTTGCTAGAGATTAAACTGTGTGTCAGTGCCTGACCACACCAATCTGTCTTCCTCACCTGCAACTGCAAGATTCTACCAGTCATAACCTAGAAGGTAACAATCAGTTTACTCTAGCCCACAAGCTCCTCAGCAATGCACAGCCCCTATCATTGTACATTCACAGAAGATAAAGTTCACTGTTCTGTTAAAGAATTAGTACATTAGTTATTAATGTAACTGGGTAAACGCACACTTCCCTTCCAACACAGCACTGCATTGGCTTACAAGGAAAAATAAAACAAGTTTATTAGCAGAAGGACAGAGGTTAAGTGATGCCAAGTAGAAGGAATAAAGGTAGAAAGGGTTACAAACAAACCAAAGTGAAACACTTTCTAATAGCCAAGATCTAACTTAACAAGCTACAGTCTTTGTTCAAGGTAGTTTCCTCACCATTTTGCCTTTTCCATCTATGGCTGACTAGCTTTAATCAGGCTCTCCACAGAGTCCAAGCTCTGGTTCTCCTTGTCTCCTCAGGTGAGGGATCACCTGAAGTCTGTGTGTGTCCTTATACCTCAAAGTCATCCTTTGTTTCAAGGATCAAACTGATGGCCCAGATTTCAATCTTTTGTCTCCTCTGGAGGACTGACTCCATCTTGATTAAGGTGTCCCCTTGTGTGTTACATTTTAAAACTGCAGTAGGAAACACCACATTGGAAGTGTCCCTGTAGCAATTGCCAATGCCAATTGACTAGGAATTGTCCTTCCTTTTTGATCCAGACATGCTGACTCCCCAACCCCCTTGTGAATTTTGATGGTTCTGTTTATCTCATTGCAAATTGCAATCCCATTCTCACTGGTCAACCCTACTACATTTGTATTCAAATCCTGGGAAGACTTGTTTTCTACTTTTTTCAAATACTGACTTTAAAACATAATATTAGCGGTCATCTATAACCATGCATACAGCATTGTCATACATTTCACAATGATATTATTGACCAGTGTGTTAATTTTCAAATGATAACTCGCAAGCATATTTTGTACAAATATCAGTGCAGTAGTGTGTAGAGAGTGTGAATACAGGGGTGCCTCTGGTCACATATGGCTAGCTGCACCTCTGTCTCCTTTCTGGTCTCTGAGCGCACCACCTCAGCTGTTAGGCCTTGTGCCCTTACAGGTCTAGGGGCGGAATCCAGCAACTCTCCCTCTCTTAGACCAGTATCTGGATACAATGCCCCATGTTTTCCAACCACTTATTACCCTGCAGGGCCAACTGGGATTTGGGCACCTGCTTGAGCCCTTTGGGCATTTGTGACCAGTAAGATTGATGTATAACCTCCATAAATTCAAGTTCTTTATTCAGTAGTAGCAACAAAGCTTCAGATACAATTTCAAAACAGTCTCCACATATATTTAGTCCCATCCAATCTTATGAGTCACTAGAAGCTAAATTAGATAAGGCTTCGTTCTTGAGTTACAGGAAAAAAACAGATCCAACTTTACATTCTTTTAGGAAGCCAAAGAGCTTTTGGGATCCAGCCTGGTCCCAGATTGTCAGAGTCTTTCCCAGTCAGCTTTATCTTCTCTCAGGGTACGTCTACACTTACCGGAGGGTCCGGCGGCAGGCAATCGATGTTCTGGGATCGATTTATCGCGTCTGGTTTAGACGCGATAAATCGATCCCGGATCGATCCCGGAAGTGCTCGCCGTCGACGCCGGTACTCCAGCTCGCCGAGAGGAGTACGCGGCATCGATGGGGGAGCCTTCCTGCCGCGTCTGGACCCGTGGTAAGTTCGGACTAAGGTACTTCGAATTCAGCTACGTTATTAACGTAGCTGAATTTGCGTACCTTAGTCCGAAGTGGGGGGGTAGTGTGGACCAGGCCTCAGGCAGGTCTACACTACAGACCTATATCAGTATAACTAAGTTGCTCAGGAGTGTGGAAAATCCACATCCCTGAGCAACGTAGTTATACTGACCTACCTCCATCCCCCATGTAGACAGAGCTATGTCAGCAGGAGAGCGTCTTCTGCCGACATAGCTACTGCCTTTCAGGGAGGTGGATTAACTACATCGATGGGAGAAGCACTTCCATCGGTGTCGGAGTGTCATCACTAAAGCACTACAGTGATGCAGTCGCTGTAGTGCTGTATATGACGACAATTCCCCAGTGAAAATAGGTTTCCTCAGGAAACCCTCACACTCTCTTTGTGTCTCTTAACCCTAGTCACCACATTGTTCAATGGTCTTTTGTTACAGTGACATGATGTAAAGTCTTCCTTTCTGCCTCAGACTGATTTTCCTCAGCCAGCTAGCCAGGGCACTATAATTGTTGCTTCATTATTTAGACAGTTAGATCCATTCAGCCTTAATGGCTTGCAATCACGGGTCTTATGATTATATCTTCCAGTAGCAGAGTGTTAGCTCCCTGTGACATTCCAACACAGCATCTCAGAAATCCACTAAATGAACCACATATTGGATTATACTTCAACATTTACCACCAAGCATCCCCAGAATTATCATCATTAAACTTTAGCAATTATACACTATTGAGATGAATAGGGCTGTTTTCACCTTGGTTAGATCTCTTGGGCCTGATTCCAATCTCACTCACACACTTCTTTAGATTGATTGCACTCAATTGATTTCTAAGGAGTAAGTCCCAGAGCTTGGAGGGAAGCATTTTTTTCCATTGCATAAAACTTTGAGATTTCAAAAATTCTCCCAATTTCACATCAGGATGAAAACCAAGACTTTTTGAAGTTTTTGTGAAAAACTAGAAACAAAGACCCCAGAATAACCAATAGCTTGCAGTCAGGACACTCAACTGTGATGTGAGAGATTCAGATTCAATTCCCTGCTCTGATTCAGACCAGGAATTAAACTTGTCTCCAATACCCCAGGTGAGTGTCCTAACCAGTGAGCTATAAAATCAGTCTCTCTGGCCCAATGAATATTTATACAAAGTGGAACAGCTCCCACAGGAGAGAATGAGAAACTGACTCATCTGGCTGTCATCCGGGAGATCCATGTTCAAGTCCCTGATTCTTCAAAGCAGAAACTTAAATCTGGGCGTTCCTCATCCCAGGTGAGTGTCCTAGCCCATTCTGAAGTTTGTCTCTTTCTTACCCCTCCCTCTCCCCCACCATGCCCCTCCCCTCCCAAATAAAACCATACCACCAACCACCTGGATGTGAAAAACATTTTCTGATGAAAATTTAGTTGACACTGGCAAGATCCTGCTAAAAGTGTTAGTTTTGATGAACTGGTATTTTCCGACAAAAAAACAGTTTGACAAAAAATCCTAACTAGCTCTAATCAGTCCAGATTTACACCAGTGTAAGTGAAATCAGAATCTGACACATTATTTCTATTGTCAAACTCAGTAAGACAACAATATACCTTCAGAAGGTTATCTTCATAAATAGAGGGCTAGAAGCTTTTTTCCCTTTTAATGAAAGCTTAAATGTTGAAGGAACTAACGGGCCAGCAGAGATGTCAAATAGTATGCCACTGTATAGTGGCATGTAGTAGTGTTAAGATGTCTACACTCCATGTTCTAGATACACAGAAAAGGAAATTACAATATTTTTTCTTTAATTTAAGAAAATGTTCTATAAAACTATAAGACATGGGAGAATTACACAGAACTGCATTTCCTGGAACAATACTTAAAGAACCCGATGTGTAGAAAGAATAGTAAATATGGCAGGTGACCAGCTTGGCTTA
This sequence comes from Terrapene triunguis, assembly GCF_002925995.2. Lineage (NCBI taxonomy): Eukaryota > Metazoa > Chordata > Testudines > Emydidae > Terrapene > Terrapene triunguis. The sequence goes on along the minus strand of NW_020664420.1, from coordinate 46,004,645 downwards.
ACAGTGAAATCCTTGCTAATCTTAAACACAAAAAAGAAGCTTACAAGAAGTGGAAGATTGGACAAATGACCAGAGAGGAATATAAAAATATTGCTCAGGCATGCAGGAGTGAAATCGGGAAGGCCAAATCACACTTGGAATTGCAGCTAGCAAGAGATGTTAAGGTAAAAAGGTATGTTACCAACAAGCAATTAGAAATAATCATCTTTCCATCTTAGAAGTAAGAGGGTAGGAAGTGTGTGTAGAATATAGTCTAATTTGAGGGATGTCCTTCAAAACAGGATACATTTGAGAGTTATTTGGCTAAGACAAGTATGGCAATGGCCTGATCCTAGTCCCCATACGCACTAGCAGGAAGAGATGGCCCTCTGTAGTGAGCAGTGATCTCTGCATCTTTGGAAATGGAGGCGCACCAGCCCTTTGCTCCTGTCTGAGTCTCAGTGCCTCCTACAGCTCCCACTGCCATATCAAACTGCACAACCTGACTGATTAGCCTTGAACACCAGTTAAGTCCCAAATAATCTCATCTTCACACATTGTGTTCTCTCTGAAACCCTGCCATGGTATGAGAGTATTCCTGGAACTTCTCTTTAAATCTCTTCTTGCAACGTGCATGTTCCTCAATCTGTCTGTTTTAGTATTGTGCAGATTATTGCAGTGTTCTGATGATATTTCTGTTATGTCCAGATCCCTGCAATATATTCTGTGTTGTTCTGGCTCTTATGGCAATTAAGATATTTTTAATAAGCGCAGGTCAAGAACTAGTTTTATTAATTTGACTAGGTAAATGTTTGCTGCTTAAGTCTTTGATAGAAAAGAAGGCCCTTATTAGGTACAGTAGGAACAAAACAAGCTATGAAAGACACAAACACTCTTATTTGTTTAAACCACAACAATTACCAAGTCTTCTCTATTATATTACACAGTTTTAACAATGCTGAAGTTAAAATTTTGGTATTGGCTCACTGGGCTTGGATAATGTTTTCCTACAATAGTTTTCAACATTAACAGGTAAAATGGACAAATAAACTATTGAAGCTATTAGTCTGATTTGAATAATAACAACTTCTCTGATTGGAGGTCACATTTTCTTCCCCCTTTCTTTGCTGCTTTCTTAAACATTATAAAATTATTGAAATTCACTAATAAGTTTCTCTAATTCTGTTACGGTCTGGTCTAAACTCACAGGAAATCCAGAGTTCAGGGTAAAACTTTCTCCCTAACCCAATTTGTGATCTCAGAATATTGCAGCATGAGGTATTGTTCAATGTTTGGGAACAATATCTAAGCTAAAGGGGATGAGCAAAAGAGGGAGTGTCAGGGCCCGGTTCTGATCTCACATATGTGGTCTAAATGTATTTTTTATATTTTGATTTAAAATAATTAAAAATAACCCCACACCTCTCCAGTGCTCTGAGGGTATGTTTACACTGCAAAAAAAATAAAACAAAAACCCACAGCAGTGAGCCTCAGAACCCACTCTACAGACATGGGCTCATGATATGGTGCTAAAAATAGCTGTGAATATGTTCCAGATGGGCTGCAGCTTGGGCTCTGAAGCCCACCCCACTCCTCAAGCTTCAGAACCTGAGTTGTAACATCTACATGACTATTTTTAGCACCTCAGCATGACCCGAGTCTGTAGATCCAGGCTCTGAGACTCACTGCCATGGGTTCTTGTTTTGTTTTGGCTGCAGGGTAGACATACCCTGAGTGCTCTAACATCCTGAATATCAATATGATAACTAAAATTCCAGCAGCATTGAAGTAATCATTTTAACTGGAACTCAGTCAGCCAAACACAAACAGAAGAAACTCCTATCCCCTCTTTCATTGTTATGGGAAACATCCTCTTTGCTCTCTCCCCAGACCCTCTCAAACAGATTTTGCATCATGTCCTGAAGGTCACCAAATTTCAGCTATTGTGGTATCTTAGAGCCCTCACAGAGAATGCGCTGCCAGCCACTCCTCTTTTAGAAGGAAGGGAATCTAGCTCAGGTGCCCCTGTTGACTGCAGCTGTGGCAGTATGGCATGGGGAGAAAGGCATTTCCTGAGATAGGCTGGTCCCAGACCATCTGAGACTTTGTAGGTCATAAACGACTTCTTGAACTTCATGCAGACACCAGCAGGCAGCCAGTGAGTACTTGAAGCACTGGTGTCATATGCTCCCAATGAGATGCCGTGCTTAGTAAGCAAGGCACTGTATTCTTTTAGTCTTGGAATGCTCCATTTAAATCAATGTAGTATCCTGGTTTAAAGCTGGTGTAAATGAGATTAGTTTTAGATTTATTGTATGGCTACTAGGGATGGGTGATCAAAAATCCTGACATTCTATACTTGGGGGAGCATCCTGGAACCCCCATATTCCTAACTTTTATATAATTGTGATCTTACATATAAAGAATGCCTTGTGAGATATCAGGGGAAAGGTTATGATCTGCTGAAAGTCTTTTCTCTATCCATATAGGTATATCATTATTGCATATGAAGTTATGAGAATTGTGTTGTATGGTGGTCACTAAAACATGCTGTAAGTTGGGGAATCAGCCAGATATTAGCTCTCCACAGGCAATGGCAAGGAAAGTAACCAACACCCGGGCGGGGTGTCAATCAACCCATCAACACTCACCTGCATGAGGCCACACAAGGGGAATTGCTCAACCTTGCCTGGAGACTCAGCAATGCCCACCCAGACATGCCTGGACTTGTGTTTTCTGAGCACATGGGACTGAAAGTATAAAACCGTACACAGGAGGCCCATGCTTGGCCTTTCTCCTTCACTCACTTACACTGCAAGCAACAAGGACACTCTGAAGACTCCAACTGAGGGGACTGGCCCAGATTTCAAGGATGAAATCTGTATATTAAGGACTGCAATATCCAGTGGGTTGAGAAAAACTGCTTAGTCTAGTTTTTGCCCAGTCTAATAGAGTTGAGAGTTTAGACAGCATGCTTATATTTTATTTCTTTTGGTAACTAACTCTGACTTTTTGCCTATCGCTTAATATCACTTAAAATCTCTCTTTTGTAGTCAATACATTTGTTTTCCTGTTTATCTTTACCCGTGAGTTTGTATGAAGTGTGGGGGCAAATCTGCTCAGGTTTTGAAAAGGCTGATGTATATCCACTTTCCATTGATGAAGTGGTGAACCAAATAATAAATTTGCACTGCTCATCTTGAGCAGTGTAAGTTGGTATATTCCTGTGCTGGGAGCTGGGGGGATTTGGCTCTGGTGCCTTCCTCTCTGTGATTCAAGAGTGGCTCTGGGAGCATTTATGCAATCTAGCTGGGTGTTGGGTCTCCACATGCGGTTGAGCTTAGTGATAACAGCACCTGGAGGGGTTTGCTGCTGATCACTAGCAAGGCATTGTGAGAAACCGCCCAGGCTGGAGAGATTTCAGGGGGCACAGCAGTCCCACGGTCTCAGGCTGCACCCAGGGGATCCCATCACAGTAGTATCCTGGTTTAAAGCTGGTATAAATTAGATTAGTTTCTATTTGTTGTATGGCTACTAGGGATACGTGATCAGGTTCAATTTCATTAAAAAAATCCAGAACTTTTGACCATCTTTCAAACCAAACTCAACTTGAACCTTTTTAAGGTTCACCACATCCATAATGGATATGGGATCTGTCCATTGTTCCTTCAGATCTCCTATCACTAGATTTTTGCTAAGTAATGTTCTTCCTGTGCATAGCAAAGTCAATCATTGAAAAGTGCACTCCTACTCTAAAAATAGTAGCTTCTTGCTTCTTAGAGGTGCTCCCTGTGTATTTTTGGAGGCATAACTTCTGATTTTTGTGACAAACAAACGTTTACTGCTTTCTATTCCTCATACCACTGCAGAGCCAACACAGCTAAAATTGAGTGAACCGTAGATTTTATTGCATGTTGTACACCATCAACAAAATTGCCTACTAAGTTTTAATCATTTATAGACTTTCATACACAGGAATCAATATAATTTGCAGAAAACTAAACTTGGGTTGCAGAGCCAGTAATGGTTTTGCATGAGCTTGACTCTAAGAGTCTGAGTTTGCAGGGAAAGCAGGGGTTTTTTTAATTTTTTTTTTTAAACTGAAGATATTTGATCTGGAAACCATTGAGACACAAATATGGAAACCTATGATAGTATTTGTACAAAGTCACTTTTCAGAAAAAGCCTGAAAGGACATTTGTTCTGGGCAGATGCAACTAAATAGCAATTTAAAAATTAATTTAGGGCCAAATTCTAACATGCACTGTGCATAGGGACATCCAGAGATCTCAGGGCACTTAGAGTGCAGCAGCTTTATTTTGGTTCACCTCATGCACTTCTGCACAAGCCCTATATAAAATGTGCCACAGATGAGTATTTAGTGGTAGAGCCTAAGAGCTAAGACATAGTCCAAATGTTTATGCACATGCATCCCTGACTGAGCAATAGTTACTCCACAAAAACAATGAGGAGTCCTTGTGGCATTTTAGAGACTAACAAATGTATCTGGGCATAAGCTAGAACCCACTTCATCAGATGCATGGAGTGAAAAAACAGTAAGCAGTATATACATCAGAGCACATGAAAAGATGGGAGTTGTCTTACCAAGTGGGGGTCAGTGCTAACAAGGCTAATTCAATTAAGGTGAAGTACTGCTTACTGTATTTTTCATTCCATGCATCTGATGAATGGGTTTTAGCCCACAAAAGCTTATGCCCAAATACATTTGTTAGTCTCTAAGGTGCCACAAGGACTCCTTGTTGTTTTTGCTGATACAGACTAACACGGCTACCACTCTGAAACCAGGTACTTCACAGTGTCCCAGGCTAATTTGTTTTGGAATTCCTATCAGGAACATTATGGGAAGGAAAAGTAACTTCTTATGGCTACGATATGGATATGTATACTGCTGGTTGAGCTGTTTATAGTATTTTGGAACACATTTTGGTAACCAGCTCACATTTATTTCAAATTCAATCCTCAACTTTGTTTCCACAACAGATATTCCCATTATTAGCATTTGAAGCTAAGAGGCTACAAACCCATGAAAGGGTTTATCATGGAACAGTTACAGATGTCTAGCAATAGAAGTGGTAAAGGGCACTGCTATAATTAGCCAAGTTAATATAGAATGCAGTGCAGTGAGACTATTTTATTAGCTGAAGAAATTGCTGCAGAAATTGTAGGATGCTAAAACTTGACTGCTTTTCATACTCTTACATCCTTAGAGGATAGAGCCTCTTCTACCCTGAGGTCACTGTGCTGGTCTTATTATCCTCTATGAAAGCTCTAGTTCAGTTGTCTTTAAACCTACTTACCAGTGATCAGTTGTCACTAAGAAAGTTTTATTAGGCTTAACCCTTTGGAGAATGGTGCTATGTGGATCAGTCACTGGCATTTGGTCAGCAGGTTGCTTTGATAAGATATACTAGTGATGTGTTCTCATTTCCTACCTTGCATGATAGGGAGTGTGCCTAGAAGCCTTGTGCCACAGAGTTCACCTCAATGTTTCTTCAATAGGTTTGTATTTCAGGGTCTTTTTGTTTTGTCACCCAACAAAGGAAACATCAAATTCACATTGATTATGTCTCGTCAACTTTGGAGGATTTTACCTTAAGCATATTAGCTTGTTCAGCTTTCAGTGGATCAATAAATAATGACTGAATTCCAACAGTTTCTGAATGCAGGACATAAAGCCATCAGTCTCTTCCTTTCTCTTTCCCCCCAGTCATGTCTTCACCCTTTCCAGGAAAAATCAATATGAGTTTATATCAGCATTTAGATTTTTCACTAGGATGAATTGTTTTCAGCTAGGAGTTGTGTTAAGGAACAAATTGACCATTGGTGCTACAATAGTTATGTGTATATATGACAGAACTTGCCAACAGAGTAGCATTTTAATGTTTATTTGGTATAAAACACACACACTTTCCTTTCATGTTGATTTTCAATACCTTTAAACAATAAACAGCTAAAAATAATTTAACTACTTTATATGGGGAATTACCACACAAATAATAATTACTTATTAAGATGTTCTTTTACTAGGGTTCTGAAAATTGTGATTGCTTTTGGCTGGTAATTTTGTTTCAAAGTTTTTTTGAATGTTCTCTATTAGTTTGCAGTGGGCAATTTCCATGTATCTTGACCTTTTACAATTCTGAAGTGATCAAGATTTTTTAAAATTAAAATAATAAAACAGGCTTATTAACAGACTTTATCGTAGTCCTCTGCTTAGATATAAAGCAAAAACTATCATCCAAATCAACAATCCAATGTGGGAGCAGTTTGCATTCTTTAAACAGTATTTGTTTGACTACAAAAGAGTAAAAGGATACTATTTAGAGAATGAAAATGGAAGTGTAAAAGAAATCCAGTAATAAATCATTGACAGGAAATATTGATCTGGAAGGGGCATGCATGTATCTATATTAATTCATTTAAGAAAGCTAGAGTGGAAGTCTGTCAGTAATATTACTCCATAATTTCAGAGCTAGAATTTGTACTTTCCAATATAAGCAAAATAAAGGTTTCTAAATCTATCAAAAGGCTCTAAGAAAGATGACAAAACTCATTACTGGCTCATTTTGCATAATTAGATAACTATGTTTTGGTGTAATAAAATTCAGATTGTTTCTAGTGTAGAAGATAATTATTTTTAGACTAATCTGAAATAGGCACATTATTTAAAGTAAATCCTGCTGCTTAACAGAAGGGAGGGAAGGTTACATTAGAGTACACTGTTACTCACCTGCTGCCTTTTTCATAAAGCAAGAGTATGCTTCAACTTCTATTAAGTTCAGAGCTGAGTAATTGTCAGAGCCTGTAATGGGGTGGTCTGACTTAGTAGTTAGCACCAAGTGGGAGTCAGAGTCATGGCTGGGAATCACACTAAGGGTCAAGTTAAAGTCCAAAGCCACACTAAGGGTCAGAGCCAGATCATACCAACGATTAAGCCAGAGTCAAAGTCAGAAGTCAAATCAACAGTCAAGGATGGAGGGAGTAGCAGGGGCCAGGACAAGGAAGCAGGAACAAAGAGCAGGGAATGGTAACAGGAACAAGGAGCAAGCAGGGGGTGGATAGCAGCACACTTGGGAGTAACAAGTCTAGCAACTATTTGTTCAGACAAGAGGAGGGATAGGAACAGGAAGCTTTATGCCTGGTGCCATCCAATCAGCAGTTTGCTGTTGGTCACCTGACCCAGCTGAGTTAGTGGGTGTAGCCTCAGGGGTGGGGTGTTAATTGCAGTTTCTTCACCTAACCCCGTGGCTCTCAAACTTTCCAGACTACTTTCAGGAGTCTGATTTGTCTTACATACCCCAAGTTATACCTTACTTAAAGTCTACTTGCTTTTTATACTTTCTGTATAAAAATACAGAAGCATCACAGTACACTATTACTGAAAAATTGCTTACTTTCTCATTTATATTATATAATTATAAATTAAATCAATTGGAATATAAATATTGTACTTACATTGTAGTGTAGTATATAGAGCAGTATAAACAAGTCTGTATAAAATTTTAGTTTGTACTGACTTCGCTAGTGTTTTTTATGTAGCCTGTTGTAAAACTAGGCAAATATCTAGATGAGTTGATGTACCACCTGGAAGACAACATCTGTGTATCACCAGGAGTACATGTTCCCCTAGTGAAGAACCACTGATCTAACGTTGCAGCATGGTGGGGCTGCAGGTAAGGCTCTTGCTTGAGAACCTACAAGGCTGGATTTGAGACCCATGGCGTGTGATGGTAATGTACTGAATGATGTTACAGAACACCTGTATTTTGGCTGCCATTGTCAAGTGGCTCCAACAATTAAGCAATTTAGCTGTGAATGGCTAAAATCCCAGTCAGGGCTGCAGTCAGCTCCTCAACAGGTATAGCTCCACAATAGTCAGTGGAATTACACACATTTACACCAGCTGAGAGTCTGGCGCTGGGAGTGTTTTGGAAATGATGAAACCAATACCTTCTGTGACAATGACTATTCTAGGGCAAGGCTGTAAATATCACATTTGTTAACCTAGAGTGCTGTACTCCTCAGTGCAGGAAAGCCAAATAAACAAGAAGTATTCCAACCAAAGACATTACCAGGGTCACAGGAGGAGTAAGTTTATGCAGATGAGAGCTCTAGTCACACTCCTCAATGGCTTTTTAAAAAAAATCGAACTTCAAGGGGACACAGTCATTGAACAACAAGATCTTGCTACTGCATTTATATTTTAAACCATTTAATGAAAATGACTCAAACACTCTGTCTTTTGAAACTCCAAGTTAATATCGCAGTTTCATGAAAGTTTGTAATATTTAAGTTTAACAAGTGTTCTCTGCTTTCCAACCCTTGTGGTAATGTGTTATAGCATATCAGTGGAGTTGGCCAGAAATCAGAATTTCCATATGGGGCAAAATTTCAAGATTTCAATTAAAAAAATCACCCGGATTCAGGAGAAAAAGTAAAATTCTGAATTGTTTTGTGGCACATAAATTCCAAAAGAAGTTTGTTTCAGGAGAACTGATTTTTTTTTGGTTTGCAAGGTACCCTCGTGAAAGATTCTTGTAAATTTATATTTCACCGTACATGCTGAAAGTAAAATTGAAAAGTCTTCAATTTTGGTGGGCCACCAAGGAGTTAACGTTTCAGTTTTCCTGTCAGAAAATTCAATTTTACCCCAAACATTCAAACTTGCCTGTGAAAATTTTCAATTTTGCAAAAAGGGCATTTTCCCATGAGAAAATCATTCAGATAGAAAATTCCCAACCAACTTTGTAAATGACATTTCTGTCACTGCTCTTCCTATTAAATCTTTGATCATTCCATCTTAATTTTATTTGTTAAAGTGTGATTGATCTTTTATATTCTTCTTGCTGTATCTCTAACTATTAGGGGTGATCATGTTGATGGTTCCTTTGTGAATGTTTCTGCCTTCTTCACTTGCTTCCAATGAAGGAGAAAACCATTATCAGTAATATCTGAAACCCAGATCATCCCCCTGCAATGTAACACTTACAATACTGCGAACCCCAAGTGTTCAAATATGAGTTAGCCCCTATCCAAAATCAAGAAATTCCCTTGAAAATCTCATGATTAAAAAAAAATCTATTTGAAGTTCTATTTTTTTTTTTACCCTTGAAGGCTTTAAGTTTTCGTCCTTTTTCCTATAATCATGAAGGCTATAAACTTGTGTTTTTAAAAAAATAAAAAGCTGAGTCTCTCACATATTTACATGATTTCAGGAGCTAGGCTTTTAAGAAAAACACCTCTTATCACAAAAAAATTATAAAACTGAAAGACTTGAAAACGCTGTTTTTACATATAGACCAGGGAAGTTTCCCTTGCTGAGTTCCCTCTGAATTCTTCTTGAGGAGTAGGGGAAGTCTGACTCATCTGTAAGAAAGCAAGAATCTGGCCTACAAATCCTGCAGATTCCCCAAAATCACACACATCTCAGGGATCCACTCAGGGATCCACTCCATGCACATCAGCTCTGGGGCTCTGCCACCTCTTTTTGGAAGCATGGCTATAATGGACCCATACAACCAGAGGGTTCTTGGCCAGTGGCTGCCTTGGAACTCCTCTTTAAGAAGGTCCTCAGAGAAAGTAACAGTCTCTCCCCTTTCCACTCCTCCCATGGTGTACTTCCTTCTTGCTTCATGTGTGGCTATCTGAATGTATTGATAGTCCCCTGTGAGGTCTGGAGGGAGAGGGATCTTTGCCACAAAGGCATTGAGACTCTATTACTAGGGGAGGTGGTGGGAGATCTGCACATAGGGGACTCCCTTTTACATGAGGATGCAAAGGAAATGATTGTCCCTGAGTTACTTGGAGCCTTTTACCAGAATGACCATTACTATTGTAACCATTAGCAGTTTACAAAACTCCTTTCCACCTTTCTCAGTGGAGGCTTTTTGTACATTTAAAAAATGTATTTGAGGTCACACACAATTTCAGAAGTAGCCACCAATGCCATATCCTCCGCTTCCACCTCCCCACACCGTTAAAACAATTTTAAGTTGCATCTATTTCTAGGGGATGATACAGAACTTGGTTCCATGAATAATAAAAGTGTGAAAGATACATATGTGATAATCCAAAAATAATCTTCATTTAAAAAGGGAATAAGTTTGGTGCGATATCCCTCTAAAACACCCCTTCAATGCAAGGACATGCCAAGTTATGAGAAACTTGTTAATCACACCTTACTGACCACTCAGCATGTTTCAGCTGACAGTGGCAGACTGCATCTTCTCAATCTTCCCTTCTGTCTCCAACATAAGGACATACACTCTCATTAATCAGCCTCCCAATATAATGCAAACCCTAATTACCACCTCAGCATCCTTAGCAAACAGTCAGTTCTGACATATGTGCACAGATTAAACATATGTTGTGCAACGTGCTTGTGGGGGGGGATGTATGAAGTCATAATAAAGGTTTTGTGCTGTATGGTGAGGAGATAAAAAGGAATTTCCTTGAGCTGATGGTCAGTCTGCATTATGACCTGTAACCACGAAGGCTGACAACCTCCTTCGAGGCACAATAATCACTCAGTTCTCAAGGAAAGGGCTTGGGAAAGGTCTGGGCACTGGGCTGCATCTTTTTTGTTCCTTTCCACTGCAATAATCCTCTGATTCTCTTCTTTCTCCTGACATGAAATCACACAATGGCTTTCGGGGGGGGTGGGGGGTGGGGCGGGAATTAATCTTAACTTTGGCTTTAGTCATTCGCCCTAGCTACTGAATAAGGTACTCCATTCATTAAACTACTCTATCAACTTAGCTGCACAAGTATGTTTTTCTCTGTAATGCTTCCAACTTACTGATTGAGATGTGTTATGTAACCCAACATTTCTTTTGGAAATGAATCTTTACATGTTGGGGAATTCTGATGGGTCACTTGTGGAGATATTAAACAGCAAGGGTGCTAGCACTGACCATTGAAGCAATCCATTCTATTGAGTATGCTGTCATACTCTGACTATCCCCCTCAAGAAAATAAATAAACAAACTGCACATCCATTCTCAAGCAAGGAGGATATGTAATTTTGCAGGTTTCAAACCATCTTCGATGTATCGAACTAGGTTTGTAACTTGGTCACAGCATGAATATCATGGGTGAAAACTGGCATGGTCCTCCGTCAGCTGCCCTTCCACTATTGGTGCTATTCTACCCATTATCATTCATTCATGTAGCTTGTAGATTGAGCAGAGTAAGGATATTGGGCAGTAGTTCTCTGCAGAGTTAGGATCTTTATGTGGTTTGGCTAGTGCAGCCACTCTTTCCTATTTCCACAGCCTGGGTATCTGCATTGTCTTCATGCAAGAGATAAAGAAGTCAAACAGCCACTTCTTTTCTCTTGTACCAAAGTGTAATAATAGTTCATTAGATATACCATCAACTCCAGTTGCCTTTCCACATTTCAGGGTTTTCATGGCTATTACCAGCTCCAAAATGTTGAACTGTTCATTGTGGACTTTGCTGTCTCTGACGAGTGAGCGAAGTCTGTGCTATACTTGTTTCATTCTGTGCTTTGCTTTATGGGCTGGTTTACCATTGAGGATGAGGACTGAAGATGAGGTTTACCACTGAGAACTTGATTGGGAGAGACTGTGGAGAAGCACTTTGGTTGTTGTCCATCAGGGTGCAGCTTATGAATGGTGGCCCATGCTTTTTTTGCTATTATGGCACAGGTTTATTGTTTCAATCCACTCCCTTGCACCACTTTCATCTCTCACATAAGCCTTTCACCAAGCCCAGTGGTTCCTTAACCATGGGGATTTCAGTCAAACAATTCTGAACATTGATTTATATTGTTGGTGTCTCTCTTCTGAAAGCCCAGGTAAACCAACATTCTCCTGTGTTGTACTTTTGGGCAGTATTCCACACCAAGGAGACAAATTCTCCATAACAGTCATGTGTCAGAGTAATATTACAAATGGATTCATTCAATTCAGAGATTGACTTTCCACTCAACCTTTTTGAAGCTGAACCTCAGCAAATACTTTGTTTTTCTGGATTGTAGTGTAGCCTCTATTATCACTTCCATTGGCCTCTGCTGTGATCTTGGGATCATTGCCATGATCTCCCTTCTGAAGTTGCCTGTATTTGCACTGCTGACAAAAATTAGGTCAGGATTGTACTCCTTGTTCCATTGTGCACTTTGGAAGGTACATTTGTCCTCAAAGTCATAGAGCAAGATCAAGTTGTTTCTTGTCACCCAGTTCCCAACTTCATCATTGTTTTTATTGGGGTATCCCCAGAAGGTATTGTGACTGCTGAAGTCGCCTATGACAATGCATAGTTTCTCTGGAAGGGGAAAGTCCATTGTTCACCTGGTGGTTAATGAACAGAAACTACATTTGATTGATAAGTTCCACCTTGGTGTTTCACGACAGTGTTTTTCACCAGTCTTTGGTCTCCTACAAGTATTGCACTGCCATAAATGTTGTGTTCAATGTCGGCACAATATGCATGGCAGGGATGTTTGGTGCTGTTTTCTCTCTTTGTGTCTACTGCAGGCACATGATGTCTGCTTTCATGCCAGAAAGAACATCTGCCTGATCTGCAGGGAATTCCTCCACATTGAAACTGACAATTTTGAGTGCTGGTCTTATCAACATTTACATCTACTTCAATTGTGACCTCAGTGCATCTTGTTAGATTTGGTCTCTCCCATGTTTAATTGCAATGGGAGATTAACAGGGCTCACAACAGAAGGTATCTGACACTTCACCCCCTTATTCCCCCACCACATCATGATAATACATTATGCTATTGATGCAGGGACCATCTTTATATTATGAGTTTGTACAGTGCCTAGCACAATGGTGGTCTAATCCCAGATTGGGGTTCCTAAATGCAACTGTAATACAAATAATAAATAAATAATTATACACTGTGATATAAAGAGGGCATCTTTATGCCTATTTAGTAGAGCCCATGCTCTGGGGACAGGTTTTCTGAATACAGGGTTCTTCTTGGCCATTCACTTCCCCATGTGACCAGTCCTCTTTTGCCACAGCTCCCACAGTGTGGGCTTCACTGGAATATCCTCTCAGTTAAACGTCATCATGGGTTCTAATTAAATTCAGGCTTGTAAGAACCAGAGCTATTTGTCCAGGCCTAGTTCAGGTGATTATTCAAACACTGAGTGTTCTTTACTATTTCTAAGTGGTCTATTGTTAAGAGAAGAACTGCTGGACTAATCTGATTCCTGCCCCCCTCCAGTTGGCCTAACCTCTGAACATGATCCCACAACAGACAACTGGCTCATCTTAAAGGATGCAACAGACAGCAGCAACTCCTAGGTCGAATGCAGGGCCAGGTTAGAATACTGTTACTCTATATTGACGAAACTTCTTAGGAAAGTTAACTAGGCAGGGAAAAGCAGGTCAACAGGTATGGAATATGAGTGTGACAAAAAGAAGAGGGATCACACCAAAGAGGAACAGGTTATTGTTGGGACGGAATTTTTTTGTACAAATAGCTGGACACATGAGACCTATCTTTGCTAGTGCTTACCCAATATACTATGGCCTGGTCTACACTACGACTTTAATTCGGATTTAGCTGCGTTAATCCGAATTAACCCTTCACCCGTCCACACTACAGAGCCAGTTAATTCGAATTAAAGGGCACTTAAAATCGATTTCTGTACTCCACCTCGACGAGCGGAGTAGCGCCAAAATCGATTTTGTTAATTCGAATTAGGGTTAGTGTGGCCGCACACCACCGAATTAATGTGGTTAAATTAATGGGGTAGTGTGGCCGCACACCACCGAATTAATGTGGTTAAAAACCGAATTAATGTGCTTAGTGTGGCCGCGCACAATCGAATTTATACAACCTGTTTCCCAAATTCGAATTATCTATTTTGGGTAAGCACTAGCAAAGATAGGTCTCATGACACTTGGCAATAAATACAGTCAGAAGCTCACATCTGGAAAATCAAGTGTATAAAACAATTAAAATGGAAGCAAATATGTGATAAACCTAAACAAAGGCTGTACTGAGAGTTTGTGTTGTCACTGTATATAAAACATTAAGTTACAAGCCTTTACTAAGGAATGATGGGTTTACCAGAGCAAGGTAGCATAGAGAATAATAAAGTTCTAAATGATACTGCAAGATGCAATTTATCACCTATATGTGCAGACATGACATTACAGTAACATTTACTTTGGATGGGTTTAGCTAATGTAAGGAAGCGAATACATATGCCTTTAAAAGGAAATTTAGTCATTCGAAAGAATATTTTCATGTCGGAACTAAAAGGAGTGTTGCTAGTTATCCCAAAATCATGCAAACCACGACTAGAGAACCATGAATAGACAAAGACATTAACACTTTCAAAGAACAACTGGATTACTATAAAAGGGGAAAGAGAAGAATAGGTCTTCAGGTCAAATTTTCAAATATAAACTGGAAACGCACCTTCAAAATTGGATGACGTCCTTTTTGCATGTGCAATTTAGGCACTCTCCGATTGCTACAAGTTGGGGAACAAATTACTGAATTTGCATTTGTGGGATTTTGCAGGCAAACACAATTTTTACACATGAAGAAAAGCACATTTATGTACAGGAATAAGATAATTGCATGATAATCACTTAGTTGTTCCCTCATTCAGTTTGTTCTGACAAATATAGGATTTTGCATTGGCCAACAGATGCAATTTCAATAGCATTTTTAGAAAAGCTTCTATTTTACTTATATATTGACCTCACTGCACATTAAGGGTGTATGTGGTCCCTTTACAGGCTGGACAGCCAGAGTGACTTGCTGCGGCAGCTTCAGATCAAGTCAGAGTGGGGGCTTCAGACCAGGTCAGACACCAGTCAGGTCGCCCCCACCAAAGTGACTGAGAGAGATGGGGAACTATTTAGGTCCATGCCAGGACAGGAAAAGCCCTATTTTATCTGGACCAGGCAGAGGCTTCAACCCTCCCACTCATGGTAGTAGTTAAATTCCAGGTTTTGTCATGATCCACTGAGCATTATGCTAGTTGCTCCTTTCTTGGGGGCTGGGAAGAACTTTTTCCCTCACTGCCAGATTAGCCAAGGTGGTGGAGTTTAGTTGGAGTGAACATAAAACCAGGGTTAGGCTGTGCTGTTACAATTCATTATATTCCACACAGATACTCATAGGGAAGGGATAGGCGATCACATAGAATGGATTGGTAAAGGATTTAAAGTGGGTATTCTTTACAAAAGTGGAAGTTGGGTTAGGACTGCTATGACTCGTTCAGCACAGAGCCAAACATCCCTCCTTTACAGCAACCCTTAACCCTAATTCAAGGGAAGAATCCCAGCATTCCCTGAGTATAATTTGTACATGATTATGGAATTTCCTACACTGTACATTTTTATCTGCCAGGTACTCCAGAGATTTAGGAATAAAGGTGTGGCCTAATTAAACCGCATCAAGAGTCTCCTGTCCTTCCTCCAGCATAGCCGAACAATGCGTAACATTGTTATTAAATGCATTTGTTAAATATTTGCATTTGTTAAATATGAACTTTAACAGTACACAAGGAACCTTGCAGCAATAAATCCATTAACTGCAAGTCTTGTTCTCTAATATACTCCATTGTCTCTTACGGATTACCTGAGACACCTCAAAAGATTTGGAACAAAATCATCTGGCTGAGCAGAATAAGTTCTAACCCTGACCTACGTTTTGCAAAATGCCTCAAAAATGCTAGAGATTTCCAGGAATTTATGAGCATTTGACCCCCTCCTACAATTCCCTTGGACTCCCAGAAATCACTCCTTCAAGGAGCTGTCCTGGGAACTGCAGAATAGAAACAGACTATATTGCTACTGAGTGCTAATGTAGATGCAGGGAAGACTGCGTGTGATAGCTAGCATAGATGCACTAATCCTTTAGTACTCACTACTGCAGGCCCACTAGTTCAGTCACCAGTGGTTTACTTGTCTATCATAGATGCAGACTGAGTCAAGTAATTTAGGAACAATCTTAGCAGTTTAAATTAGATGTGAGCATCTCCATCTTAAAGGTATAAACAAAGCAATTGGCACGGTCATTTACATTTTGGAGTTGGCATTGGCAGATCCTTACTAAAAGTAAAGCTGCAGTTGCATTACAATAGTGCTTCCACTGCATAAAAGCAGAGGAACCAAGCACAAGGTACAATAGGAGAGCTATAAAATAAATAGGAAATATTCACATTATAAAAGTGAATGTTCCATCCGTAATTCTTTTTCAATATGATTACAGAAATTGTACTTTCTGAAAGACTGCTAGAGCCAGAGAAACTTGCAGTGATAGATTTTTATTTTTAGTGCAAAATTTGTCAGCTGTTAGCAATCGCTCATGAACGGAATTAATTTTTTAGCTGTAGTGCCATTTTGCCAAGACAAACACCCAACCTTACAAAAGTAAGAGTTATTTTATTTATTCAGATAAATGGTTCCTCAGGAAAAAGAGCACCTTGCATCCCTACAGATCTTATTCAAGGTCTCATCATTTTTACCACACACAAACTGTGAATATGCAATTGTATTGAATTCATTGTTGTTGTTGTTTTTTTCCATTGAAAGCAGCAGTAGAATCCTTTAAAGCATAGAAATAACTTTCTTTTTACTGTATGAAATGGCTTGTTAGATAATTAGATGGAGCTTGGAGTTCAGAGATAAATATATGCTATGTTGTGTCTGATTACATATGGCATTTCATATCAAAGAAGCTGCAGAATTACTGAAATAACTAAGATTAAAACAAATGCACCAATATCTTTGATCGGTGATATGGAGTAATGCAGAGGTTTTCTTACACAGAACTGCTCCTGTCACTTTTCATAAATTTATTAGTCTGGTGCTAAAAAGATAGAAATGTTTTTCATCTTAGCTCCTCACAGCAAATGTATAAAAGTCTGGGACTGTAATTGATCATCATCTTTGGAATACTTATGATATGACAACCCCTGATCATGGGAAAGTAAAAACCCAAGTGGCAGTATGATGCAGGACTGGGCATTACACAAACAGGAGACCAGCATGTCTTATGCTCAATGTTTTTAGAAATGTCTCCCAATTTGGGTGGCACACAAAAATTGAGGCATTTGGAAAATGTTGGCTGGGGATTAATTTCATAGGTACTGGCCATTACACACTGAAGTCAAAGGTAGCTGTGAGGTCTCCACATTTGAAAATCAGCCTGTTGGAATAATGGAACACAAGATGGGCATTGTTAAGAGAAATTATGCAAAAGAAAGGCCAGTCTTGCAAAATTTGTCTATAATTTACTGTGCCCCAGTTTCTTTATGTATAACATGATGATAATGCCTACCATCTTTGTAAAGTGGTTTGAAATCTACAGGTAAAGGTAATATATTAAGTTGCATTATTGCTTTTAGAGGGCTTGAAGTCACAGACACAGATCTGGTTCACGTGAAGGTTAAATCTCTTTTCATCTTCCAATAAAAAAGTCTCATTCAGTTAATTGTACACTTCACTCTACTTTCACTAGTCACTGTTTGACAGAACAATAAGGACCATTTTTCATAAAGTATTTTCCTTTTATACGCAAATTTGCAAGATGTCTCATGTAACGTAGCAGAATCTTTTTTTTTTTTCAGATGCAGACCAGCATTTTTCAGAATACACTGTAAACAAAAGAAAACAAAAACACAGTACATTTTTACCTAAAAGAGAATTATATGAATAATAAATGTAAACCTAACTTAATCTCTGTTGAAAAAGTTAACCCATATGCACTTCTATATCAGGTTAATGGAATCTTATTTTCATGGGCCGCTTTACAAGCTTTTAAGTTCCTGACTAAATGATGTTCAGAGTTTTATGATGAACTGTGTATCTGTCCATATATAAAATCTTTTCCTAAAGGATATCTGTTTGCATCTATAGTTCCCTTAGAACCATTTAGCTTCAAGCCATTGAGCTCATAAACCTGTTTTATGCAGATAAGATCACAACTTGCTTTTTTTTCATTTCTCTGTTTTAATGATTTATATTTGTATATGAAGTATCAAAAATATTTTAAATTTAAATATTTTAAAATTAAAATACCGTACCTGATACAATAGGAATGAAATTCATCATTAATGCATATTACCTTCTTCTGGCAGAAAAAAAGTAGTTTAATCTGTAGGATTATATTGGCATTTCATGTATTTAAATTACTATTAAAGATGAAAAATATATCTACTATTGTCATCTTCAACACAAGAACTGATAGCTAAATAAATGCTTTTTCCTGTACTGTTCCACATGCTTGGGAGGCACTCCCCGTCAAGATCTGCAAAGCTACCTCATTATCCACCTTCAAATCCATCCTCAAAACTCTCTTTTACTGTAAAGCCTACAAAAAAAACTTAATGGTTGAGCTGTGGGTGTGCTGAGACCTCTGCCTGTCACACTAACCAATATTGTCTTATTTGTACTTCCCCATTGGTCTGTCTGTATCTATCTATTGTGTCTTGTCTGATACTTAGATTGTTAGTTCATCAGGTCAAGAACTGTCATCTGTTGTTGTTCTGTGTTTGTACAGCACCTAGCACAATGGGGTCCTGATCCAGGATTAGAGCTTTTAGGTGATACAGTAATACAAATACATAATAATAAAAGCTAAGCAGAAATAACTAAATTGCAAGATTTGCTTAGTCTCCAAACAGGCCCATCCATATGCAGTGAATTAGAGTGGTAGCCACAAAAATGGACTCTTCCCCCCCAAAAATAGGATAACGTGATTTGCAGTGGAAGGACACTAATTTTATTGACACCCAGAGAAGAAGACTGTCCCAAGGAGGGAAGAGGAGAAACCAGTGAGCCCCATCTATCAGGATACAATCCTTCAGAGCTCAGTGACTAGGGTGATCAGATGTCCCATTTTTAAAGGGACAGTCCCATATTTAAGCCCTCCGGAAGGTGTCCCGACTTTTTCTTTCAAATGGGAAAATTATCCCGTATTTTTTGTCTCCCCCGCATCAGTACTGGTGGGTCCTGCTGCTGGCCAGATCCCTGCTCGCCAGCTGCCCACCCACCAGCAGTGAGTGGGGGTGGGGTCCAGTGGCCAACGATGGAATGGGGGTGCAAGGCTGATGGCGGGGCAAAGATGCAGTGCGCGGGGCTGGCCGCTCCCCGTGCTGATCTGTCAGTGCAACCTCCGCTGTGTTCTGGCTATCAGCCAGCAGGGCCCTGCTCCCCGTCCTGTTTCCGGCTGGCACTGGCTGCACACTGTGAGCTGCAGTGGTTGGTGAGTATGGGCAGGTGCCAGGCGGTAGCTGGTTATGTGTCGCCTCTGCCATCCACGCATCAGCCCTTTACGTGCTCCGACTCTCGCTGTCCTCTCCCTGCTTTATCCCTTCACCCCCCACTCCTTCTTCATATCCCCACCGGCAGAGTGCATCCCGCTCCCAGCGCTGTGCAGAGAATCAGCCCCTGGTCAGAGTGCTCAGCTCACCAACAGCCTGGCCAGCAGGCTCCTTCCTTCCCCTACTGCCTCTGGCTGAGCTGGCAACTCAGGAAAGCCCAAGTCCCTCTGGTCCAGGGCGCTGACCAGGAGAAGCTGAGCCCTGCATGTACATAAGCCCTGCACAGTGCTCTCCACTCCTCAGCTAAACTCTGGAGTGGCGGGGGGGGGGGGGGGAAGCAATTTCCAGCCTGTTCATGCCCTGAACCTGCAGGGTCCACAGCAGCCCCCAGGGCAGGGGCTTATCACCCTCTGCACACAACCCTCCCCGTGCCCTGCCCCAGGGAGCAGTGCATGGGGCTGATCGTTCCCCTCGGCATCCTCCCCTGCTGAGCCACCTCTCTGTCTGGGTTTGCTGAAGCCCCTGCAGTCAGGTTCCCTGGGCCCTGGCGCACAATGCATCCTCAGGGCTTACCCCTTCCTGCCCACGCTGTAGTCGGTGGCGGCCTACGTGTTAGCTGCCTTTCGACACTGTGCAAGCAGGAAGGGACAAGCTACTTCCAGCCACTGGGGAAGGGGCGAAAAGAGATGAGCTCTGCAAAAACACAGGCCAAGTTATTCCTCCTCCCCCCACCCCATGGTTGGAAGCAGCTCCTATCCCTTCCCTCCCACTCTGTGCCAAAAGGCTACTGCTGGCCTCATTGTGGTCTGAACCTTGTCATAAATACGAGGAGGGGCATGTGACCCTGTGCTCCCCCATCCATGTTACCTCAGGAAGATGAGGCACCAGGTACTAGGAGACGCGGGGCCGTCCTGGGGGGCCCAGCTATGCATGGCGGGTGGAGAACACTGGGAAGGAAGGGCTGGGTCAGGTCTGTTGGTCACTCCCCCCTGTGTGAGAGAGGTGTACAGGGGTGGGTGGGTGGGGTGTGTGTGTGTGTGTGAGACCTCTCCCTGTGTGCAGGAGGGTGTGTGTGTGGGGGGGTGTAACCACTCCCCCTCTGAATCTTAAAACCTTAAAGATAGGAAGGTAAATACAAAGAATCCAACTATGCAGTATTTCTTTTTAATAAGGGTCAGTCAACTTACTGTTAATTTGAATGTTTGTACTGCATAGTTCTGACTGATTGCTGTTGAATTTGCTTGAATACTAGTAATTTTACAAGGTGTCCCATATTCATCACAGGGAAATATGGTCACCCTCTCAGTGACACATACATGTCTCTACTGTCAGTAATAAATCTGAGCCCCCTCTTCCCAAGCAGCAGAGCCAGATCTGTGGTGGTATCTTCCTCGCTGGCTCTAGTAGCTGCTGCTCCCCTCCCTTTACTGCAGATTCAGGCCAATATCACTATATTGGTTACAGCTGGGTCACACTTGTGAGCTTTTCTTCAGAACCATAAAGCCTAAATTGTTTTTTGTTCCAGTGCCCTAGGCATGTGCCTATAATTTAAACCAGCCTAATTCATGGATGTATTCAAACTAGAACTGGGTGACAATTTTTGGATGAAGTTTATTCACTCAAAAGTGCAGCTTGGGTCAATCCAAAGCTATTTGCAAATTTAATTCCAATTATTTGAACAGTTTCTGTCCCTCCCCCCCTCAATAATATTAAAAAATGAGCTAGATTCATAAGAGGACTTTGGCTTTTAACTTTAACCCAGTGGTGGGGACACTCACCCAGGATGTGGGATACCTGGGCTCAGTTCCTCCCTCTACCTGATGTGGAGCAGGGACTTGAAGTTGTGTTTCCCATGTGCATGCCTTAACCACCAGTCTTGAGTCGGTCTCTTGCTCACACTCTCTCTGGCTCCATGACTCTTCAAATATTTCATACAAAGTGGAACAGATTCAACCAGAGAGACTGAGAAAATCCCACTACAGAATATATAATAGCTTAGTGGCTAGGGCCCACTCCTGAAAAGTAGAAGACACATGTTCAAATCTCTGCTCCATGTGAGACAGAGGAAGGAACTGATCTCAGGGAAACCCTCTTAACCACTAGTCTATGAATGATAAGAAGGAACAGCACCTCCCCCTCCTTCTCCTTAGTAAATCTAGTTCTTTGAAAATGTCCAGAAACAAAACATTTTGAACTGAACAATGTTTTGTTTGACCCAAAATAGATTTTTTTTGATTCATTGAAATTGTTCAGAATTTTTGGATTCTATTTATTTTTTCAACTTTTCAGAAATGCCAATGAACTTAAAGATCAGTTATTCGCCTAATCCAAACCTCATTGAGGGGAGCCAAACCAAGATGTTTGACGTGGAGCCCAATAGGGCACTCAGGATCGTACTTCTAATATCTGCACAATTTACTGTAAGTGAGATGTTATTCTGGGATCTCGTGTTGGCAGAGCTTGTCTTGTGGGAGGATCTTGGAGAGCCCCGAGGATGACACACAGAGTTCTGGTGAGAGCTTGAAGTTTATTTCCTAGCCATAGTCCCCTGAAATGGGTCAGGGTTACAAAATGTTAATTCCCTGTCAATATTAAAACTGTGGAAGTACAAATTTGGCTATTGCTAGCACCATGCTGTAGTCATTGGATGGCTACCATCGTGATACTGTGGTGACTGCTGCTGTGGTGGTAATTCCTTGAGCAATCTCTCACAGGATTCTTAAAATTTACACAATGTAATTTATATAGTCAGGTAAAAACAACAACTACTGCCACAGGTCCACAACCATGACTGGTTTGTAGAATGGCTATCAACACAAGATAGACTTAGAAAGAACAAGGCCCTGAAGAAGAGAATACAGAAGGAAACAGAAATAAGTTTTCCTTTTGAAGCCCTGATAGCTTTTTAACAGCAATTTATGTTCTGCTGAATACATTCTAATTTTGTGTATGTGTGTGTGTGTCTCTCTCTCTCTCTCTTTTTACTTGCTTGGTTAATTACATTTACTGCTTAAGCTCTTTCTCTCATGAATTACTAGCAGTTTGGAAATCATGATGCTCTGAATTGTTTTGACACATGTGAGTAGGAAAAACTACTGCAAAAATCAAACAAATTACTTGAGTCTGGAACACTTCATTTTTCAACATCTGTTAATACAATTGGTATTGTAAAACCCTGCAAACGAGATTCACATTTTGAAACCAATCAGATTTGAAAATTGGGGATGGTATAGAATGAAGCTGGATCTCACTTTTTCATATTCCAGACCTTTGCTGCAAAAGCCTTTACTACCACTAAAAAAATTGGCCGGGGAAGAGGTCTGAGAGAAGAATAGAAGATATGGGTGCAGAGCTAGAGAGGGGAGCACAGCAAATAATAAAGGAATGAGAGGAAGAAGGAGACAAGAGGAGTACACACAATAGGGGTTGGAGAAGGATGACATGTAAGGACTCCAGTTCTTCTTGGCCTTTATGTACGTCTGTGCAATCTGCGGGAGAAAGACACCTTGGCACCCTTCCCCCATGTTGTGCACCCAAGGGCCAGGTAGAATATGACTCTACATGAACAGCAATACATAAAATAATAGTAATGTCTCAAAAGAGAAGTGAGAAGAATTCTTTTCTTCAGTAAAATGCTTACAGACTTTACCAATATTCAGAATTTGCCATAGGAGAAGTTCCCAGACTTCCCCACCTATATCTGAGATTCAGTCCTTCCATAAGTAAATTTCTTCCTTATCATCTCCTCTTCTATTTTGTTGTTGTTATTTTCACTCTTGGTTTATTCTGAAACATTGCTAAGCAGACTCCAGCTCCCAGGTCCCATTTATTTCATTAGCTGGCACTTGAGTTTCCCAAGTCACAGCTATATTGTGGGCCAGATTTAAAGGCTTTAGAATGCCTGCACATAGATAATTTCTCCTCCAAGCTGCTCAACTGGTTATGTTTTTCTGAGGTTCTTGCAGCTATAGGGTAGCAACGAAACAAAAGAGAATAGAGAAGTCACTCTCGAATCAACTGAGAGAAGGTCTGTGAGTGTGGATGAGTGACCTCACACCATTGTACAGAGCCCTCAGTATCAAAGAAGAACAAAAGATCCTATGTTGAGTGAACCAACTAAATTTGAACCTACTCAACCATTAACTATCATACAAAAGCCCAGGAGATATCAGTCCTTG
Source organism: Terrapene triunguis (assembly GCF_002925995.2). Classification (NCBI taxonomy): domain Eukaryota; kingdom Metazoa; phylum Chordata; order Testudines; family Emydidae; genus Terrapene; species Terrapene triunguis. Next base: position 45,981,194 of record NW_020664420.1, on the reverse strand, counting down.
TTCTGTGGTAATATATTTCTTTTTATGTTGTTGACTTCCACCATTTTCTCCACATAGAATTATAGAAATGATGGGCTGAAAGAGACCTTCAGAGGTCATCTAGTCTATTCCCCCCTGTTAAGGCAGAACCAAGTATACCTACACCATCCTGACTGGTGTTTGTATATCAGGTTCTTAAAAGACTCCAGTGACAGTGATTCCACAACTTCCCTCCTATATTTAACTATCCTTAGAAAGTTTTCCCTATATCTATCCTAAATCTCCCTTTCCTTCAGATTAAGCAGGTTAATTCTTCTCCTTCCCTCAGTGGACATGGAGAACAATTGATCACCTCTCATAACAGCCCTTACTATATTTGAAGACTATTATCAGCTCCCCCCTCCTCTTCACCCTTCTTCTTTTCTCAAGCCTAAACAGTCTCCGTTTTTTTAACCTATCCTTATAGGTCAGGTTTTCTAAACCTTTTATTATTTTCATTGCTGTCATCTGGAATCTCGCCAATTTGTCCACACTTTTCTCAAGTTTGCTGTTCAAAACTAGATACAATACTATAGCTGAGGTCTCTCCAGTATCACGTAGAGTGAAACAATTATCTCCTGTATCTTGTATACAAGAATCCTGATAATACACTCCAGAATGATATTAGCTTTTTTAGCAACTGTGTCATGTTATTGGCTCATATTTAATTTGTGATCCACTATAATCCCCAGCTCCTTTTCACTAGCACTACGGTATAGCCAGTTATTCCCCATGTTGTAGCTGTGCATTTGATTTTTCCTTCCTAAGTGTAGTACTTTGCACATATCTTTATTGACTTTTACTTTGTTGATTTCAGACCAATTCTCCAAACTGTCATGGTCATTTTGAATTCTAATCCTGTCCTCTTAAATGCTTGCAGCCCCTGTCACCTGCTAGTTTTAGAAGCATAGTCTCTACACCACCATCCAAGTCTTTAATGAAAATATTGACTAGTACTGTACCCAAGGCAGACCCCTTTGGGATCCCATTAGATATGTCCTCCCAGTTTGACAAACAATTAATAACTACTTTTGAGTATGGTTTCACAATCAGTGTTGCTTTCACCCTATAGAATTTCATCTAGACTAAATTTCCCTTGTTTGCTTCTGAGAATGTCATGTGGGACTGAGTCAGAAGCTTTACTAAAATTATGATGTAGCATATCTACTGCTTTCCCCCATTCACTAGACCAATAAGCCTGTCAATGAAGAAAATTAGGTTGGCTTGGCATAATTTGTTCTTGATAATTCCATACTGTTACTTATAACGCTATTATCCTCAAGGTGCTTACAAATTGATTGTTTAATAATTTGTTCCAGTATCTTTCCAAGTATCAAAGTTAGGTTGATGGCTAAATTAGTCCCTGGGTCCTCTTTTTTTTTTTTTTTTTCCTTCCCCTTTCTCCTTTTTAAAGATAGGGACTGTGTTTGGTCTTCTTCAGTACTCTGGAACCTCACTTATGCTCAATAAATTCTCAAAGATAATTGCTAATGGTTCTGAGATTTTTTTCATTTACTTCTTTATGAAATGTAGGATTAATTTAATCAGGCCCTGTCCACTTGAATATATCTAACTTATCTAAATATTTTAACCTGTTCTCTCTCTTTTTGGCTTGTGTTCCGTCCTCAATGTTGTTCGTATAATTGTGTTAAGCATCTGGTCACAATTAACCTTCATAGTATAGACTAAGGCAAAACCTAAGCCTTCTTCCTTCTTTGGCTTTAAATTTCAATATGTTTTAAGTATGCTTTTCTAAGTATTCATAGAACCTAAAATGTGCTAGGTATCTCACCATACACAAGATGAAAAGTTTCTTGTCCCAAATAGCTTACAATCTAATTTAGACCTAACATATTAAAGCAGTGGTTACCAAACTTTTTACTAAGTCAACCATTTTGTCTTTTTTTCCCCGGCCCACCCAGTGTCCAATGGCACACAGGCCATCTGCAGCAACACCATCCACCCCAGCACCATGACCCTAATTCTGGCTGGGTGTGAAGGCACAGGGAGAGGGCATTAGTGAGAAAGCCCTCCCTACATTCATCCTGCAGCAGTGGCTCCTTTTCCATGGGGCTGACTTCCCCGCCCTGGGCATTGCAACCTGGCTCACAGAATTGTGGCACTGTTCACTCAAATTTGGCCTAGCTGCCCTTCTGTCATGATGGAAGAGGGCAGAAGGACCAAATTTGAGTGAGTGACACTGTGACCCTATGTGCCAAGTAACAACACCTAGAGTAGGGAGCTAGGCCCAGCACCGCAGGACAGGAGCTGTTGCTGAAGGGGGAGTGAGGGGTGGGCTTGGTCTCCAACCTGCCATCCCCCAACCCTTGTGCCTCCCTTCTGACTGAACCCATGACCCAACTACAACCTTCCTGTGACCCACTGTTTTGGGAAACACTGCACTAAAGAAGTGTGGCTGGCAAAATGGAACAGAACACGGATAGGATGAGGGATGGGTGTCAGAGGGTACAGCAATAAGATAGCATGGTCATTTCAGTGAAGGCATAGTAGAGCAGGATTCTGATGGGTAGAGGGTATTATGATTTTTTAATATAAATACATGTTTTTGTTTCTCTTCTTGTGGGCATCCAGGTAGAAATGGATCTTCAGGAAGGATGTAAAATGAGGAGAAGGTAGCCTTTGGAGCACATCAAGAAGGGATTTCCATGTACAGGGGGCAGAATGAAGAAAAGGCATCAGATGGTTGTGTGAGAAGTAGACAAACAGGGAATGGAGGCTTGTCTCATTGGTGTGCAGAAATGGATATGGCCATGTTATAAGAGACTGGACTGCACACGTGGGGAGGAGCTGAGTCATGGAGGTCCTCAACAGCAAGAGATTTAAATCTGATGTGGTGGAGAAAGGGGAAACAGTGAAAGTATTCAAGGAGTATGTTCCAATTGATAGGCCAGAAAGATGATTTTAGCAGCTGTGTTTTTTATAAACTGGAAATGGCAATGTGTGTATTGGAGACGCCATGTCATCATTATTATTAATTCTCTATATTTCAATAGCACCCAAAGGTACCAAACAAAATTGGGCCACTATTGTGCTAGGTGCTGTACAGAGAGAGACAGTCCCTTCCCCAAAGAGCTTACACACTAAGGCTATGTCTCCACTGAATAGTTAACTCAAGTTATCTACACTGGAGTTAACTCCTCTCAGGCTAGCCTAGGTTAAGTGAGAATGGCATACTAAGAAATAACACTCAAGCCATGCAGGGTGCTGGTGTTAGCAACTGACAAGTTGTGCTAACACAAACTGTCACCTATACCTCCTGATGGAACAGTCATTTCAAGTTGCAAGCAGCACTACACTTAAGTTAAGGGTTTTTATGTGTGGATAAAACTCAAGTTAGGGGCAACCCTCAAGTTATAACTTGAGTTAACTCTTAAGTGAAGAGAAGCCCTAAAAGAATGTAAATGTTCTCCCCTTCCTGACCACCCATTTCCTGTAATAGATTCACATTCTCCAAGCCCCTCCCCACCCCCTCACTGTTTTGGATCAGACACTGGCTATAGAATAATGCCAAGGGGAGCAAATAATGTACTGGGAAAAACTGTGTCCTTATTCATCTAAGTATATCAGTTTCCTATGCTATTTCTTAATTGCCCATCACCTTACTACAGGGATCGGCAACGTTCGGCACGCGGCTCGCCAGGGTAAGCATCCTAGCGGGCCGGGCCAGTTTATTTACCTCCTGACGCGGCCGATCGCAGTACCCACTCGTCGCGGTTCACTGTCCCGGTCCAATGGGGGCGGTGAGAAGCGGCGCGGGCAAGGGATGTGCTGGCCGCGGCTTCCCGCAGCCCCCATTGGCCCGGGACAGCGAACCGCGGCTAGTGGGGCCACGATCGGCCGAACCTGCTGTGTCAACAGGTAAATAAACTGATCCAGCCCGCTAGGGTGCTTACCCTGGCGAGCCGCGTGCCGAACGTTGCCAACCCCTGCCTTAGTATCTAGGCAGCACCACAATACTAAGTGATACACTGATCACTCAAATGAGAATGATTGGCTGCCGAGTATCAAACTGCTGTTATATTAGTAATAAGATTAAAACATATTGGTCCTTTGAGGAGTTTTTTCCTGGATGTTTTGTTCTGATAGAAAAATAGGGAGATGGCAGGCTGGCTAGCTCACCAGGTTCACCAAGGGAAAGAGAGAAGTTTAAAATTACAATTGGGAATCAATTCATACAGAATACAGCTGTGTTTCTTTAAAAATCACCTGTCTGCTTTGAGCAGGCAAGGTTCCTTTACTGGACATAAGGTCTGATATTTTTAATTTAGACATTTTATTCCTTGATTGAGTGCAACACAGGGTTCATGCCTGAGGCTGTATGACAATGCTTGTGACATTGTGTCAAGTGCCAATTTTTCCAACAGAACTTGGTCCAATAAAAGATATAACCTCACCTTCCTTGTCTCTGTAATATCCTGGGACCAACACTGCTACACCAGCACTGCATGCATTTTTTTTTCTTGTGGCAGTTGTCCTTGTCTGAAAGCAGGCTGAGGTTGATTGGCTGACATGACTTGGTTTCTTCAAATTGAATGCTCTACAAATATCCAAAAGCTTTTGCCTCATCTTGTATATATTGTCCTATTACGCATTCTGAAGCAGGAGCTAGATTCTGTTAGTGTAATCAGGTATCAGTAATTTTTCAATGAAAAATGTCCCAACACACTCAGACATGCACACAAACTTACATAAAAGCACATGTAATGAGATCTGGTCAAAGAAAAAGGGAGACATTCTCATTTAATCTCAAAAAAAACCCTCATTTTTTCGTCAAAACATTTTTACATTCATTTTCACCAACTCTGCTACCAAGCTATACAATTAGCTCAAATATATATTTAAAAAAACATTATTTTGTTAAATTTTGAGCATTTTTTTCTATTCTATCTATTGCCACAGATAAGCTCAAAAGAATCTCTGAGAGGTCAGTGTGACATGAAATAGGAAGTGACATGAGACATTAGAAGCTTTTTCTAGTTTTAATTAGTTGTTCTAATGCTGGTTGGAGCAGCTAACGTCAACTATGGTTGGGCCCTTATGCAGGTGGTACAGAGCTAGGGCACACAATCTGATTTTCAATGGCAGTTGGGGGCTTCGCTCCACTTTCTGTCTTTGAAAACCTCACCCTAATAAAACTTTCTCCTCTCCTACAGTTAATAGACACACCCCCATGCCAGGAAGTACAAGAGATGGGTAAACTAGGATTGTGGCAAATCAAGTTGTGGTTTGCTTTTGATTTTCAGTTTACAGCCT
>NW_020664420.1:45966551-45975892 GCF_002925995.2 Terrapene triunguis | reverse complement strand
ATGTGGGAACCTCCGATTTGAATACCATTATGAATTATGAAAAAAAGTAAACATATTTAATTGCCAGCTATTAACAAACTATGTGAAAAGAAAGGAGAAGTGCTTACAAACCTCTATCTTTCCTTTATGACTGTCTTATTTTGATTTTATATACACCATACTTATATATTACTCTAGTAATAACAAAACCTCCCAAACTCCCCGGCCTTTACTAACATTTGGTTTTGCAGCTCAGGCTCATTTCTAATGTAACATATCACACTACGATTGTAGCAAAGCAAAAAAATAAGGGTACTCCAACCTCCGTAGTTATTTTAAAAGCTGATGTTGTTAGAGCCGGGGTAAAATTTTTAAAAGTGTCTAAGGCCTGGATGCACAAAAAGAGATAGGAATTGTGATGCCTAGAAAACCACTGTGATTCACAGAGCCTGAGTTAGCTCCCTGTACAATACATGGGGAAAGGTAGCCACCTTAACACTGGCATTCACAAAAGCCAGCAAGCTAGGCAGGTAGTAGGATAGGCAAGGTAGCGAATGGGAGCTACTGACTGAGGAGTAAGCCCCACCCCTCTCCCGGAGGTAGGCACCTGTCACACAGCTTTTGCAGTTTAATTATATAGTTGACTGTGCCATACCTGCTCTGTACTCCATGTTTTCAAAGAATTAAATGTTTTATTAAAGCTAATGTTAAAAAATGATATAATACACAGGTTAAGAAAAGAGTGTCTGTATATCTGAGTATAGTGCTTAGATCATCCACAAATACTATGTTTGTTTTTAAAGTCATAACATACATATAGTGCATAATCAGCAATAACCAAAACTTAGGTGAATAAATTTAAGAATAGAGTTCAGGTATTAGCATCCAAGTATTCGGATACATCACTCATGAGAAGTTATACAGAGAGTTGGTTGTGGAAGGGTTCCGTAGACGGCAGAGTTCACAGCCACCTTTCCTATGGGTGGCGGGATGGCTCTGACTAGGCAATCTTGTACGGCGTTATGTCGCAGCTGCCAGGGGTTAAATTGCAGCTAGACAGGACATGGGGTAGTGTCTGGTTGGCATAGCCGCACTTCCTGAATCACTTGTCCTGATTCCTGTGGCATACGGCTCCATTCAGTGTAACACAGTTGAGACGGGTCCTGTGGATGAACCTCCAGTTGTCAAATAGGGTAAAGCTGCCCCCAGGAAGGAAGTGGTTGCTGGTGTCCCACTTGCACATCACCTTGAACACCTTGCCCTGGTCCGGCTTCCACTTCAGATTTTCCACATCTCGGCAGCGGATGGCATCCTTCAGGGTCCTCTCCAGCATGGTTCTAGCTCTCGGAGTGATGATTGTGTGGTCCATGTTCTTCACCTGTGGCACCAGGACTCCCAGCGTTCCTCACACCATGTCCAGCGGCAGCCAATACGCTTCTTCAGTCATCATGAAGTGTTGCGGGCACGAGTCCAGAGCAAAGAAAAGTCTCCCCCATCTCTTCCAAATTCGCCTTCCAGTGAGCCGCTCAGGTAGGTGGCGACATCTTGGTCGAGGGGGTCCTTGTGATTCGCTTCTTGATGAGATCCTGCGATATTTCTCACCGTGGTGTCTGGGCACCTCAGCAGATGGAAGGCATGAATGATCACTGCAACGTCGTAGAGATCACCCATAAGAGGGTCATTAGCGCCACCCTGCTTGTGCGAGATGTACACCAGTTCATTGCTGGCCCTCTGGGGAAGAAACATCCACTTCTTCACTATCTGCCTGATGGTGTTGTCTGCCTTGTTCAGAGGTACCTTCACCATAGCAGATCCCCTCAGGACCTTTCCCTCAGGAAGGTGTTCAAGGCATTAATCTTCTGCCATGGTACCAGTAGGGAGAAGTCGATCCTAGCCACATCTCTTAGGATCTCCGCTATAGTATCCTCAGGTGTCTGCTGGACGCAGAAACCCATGGGCATGCCAAGATGTTGGTAAGCTTGCCCGTCCTCGAAGAAGATCATGGGTTCGCCTTAGATCTGAAACGGTATCGCCGAGTCCCTTCCACTGCCATCAATATGCAGGGATGCACAATTCCTAGGGTTGCAGCAGAGTTACTATTTCCCCAGTTGGATTCAAGTCTGTTCATTCATTCCAATAGCCAGGTACAGAGAAAATACTGCAGCCAAAGAGGTGAAAATATGAAATATGTTTATTGTTATAAGCAATAAGAGATGGGGAAGGGAATTTGTGAAAGGGATCAGCATTCCCTGCAGATACACCTAGCTCAATAGCAGATTGGGTTAATTAGGGAGGAAAATAGGTCTTCTGGGCCAAATCTTCAACTTCTGTAAAATAAGTGTAGCCTCAGTGGAGCTATACCAGTTTTACACCAGATGATGACCCAGTCCTCTATCTTAAGTGGCGTGCACACGCTGGAACCCTTAGGGCCATATTGTGTTCTCTTTCAATGGATTTGCATGTTAATTAAAGCAGAACTCTGCCCCTTCTGAGTGTTCTTCATACAATAATTAAATAGGCTTCCTTTTGGTTTCAAAAATCCAAGGCCATGTGAGGGATAACTCTTTTGCCAACCTCAATCATTGAAAAATCATGACGCTGCCCCCCTAGAAAATTATGACTGGCTAAAACAACTGTATTTTAAAATACATATATATATATATATATATAAAAATTCTTTTTACTTGTCTTCTTGTATTTGAACCTTCAGGGATCACCTTTCCAAGCTTTTCTCCACAACCAGAGGACTAGAAACATACTTTTGTGATGATGGAAGCTAAGATTCTCACATATTCACTTGAATCCAGAGGTTCGAGATTTAAGAAAACACACCAAAATTGTTCTGTCTGTGATAAAACAGAGAGTAGGTAACACTGGGGCAATGGCTTCGAATGACATCTAAAGCATTTAAGATATTTCAGTGAGCTTGGGAAAAGAGTTAGAACCCAGTCAGACACAAATTGGCACAGCACTTGAGAGAGAAACTTCTGCTTTCTTGCTCTTTTGACACAATTGCTTTCAGGGGGTTCTGTGATCTGTAAGCTTTGATGCCACAATTTCTGTTTAGTTTCTCTCCTTGCTCAAAATAGTAATATGAGGTACTGTATGTCCATTTTGCAAACAAACAAATTCAGAAAAAATATCCTGATTTTGTGGACACTCATTTCTCTCATCAAATAAAACTCAGTATGACAGTATGTTACAAGAGAGACTAGATTTCACCTCAAAAGTACATGGGCATCTTTGCTTCCTGTTTTGATAATGCAATGAACATTCCCCTGATATTTGTCTTTGGAAGCAACATGACATGCTAAGGCTTCATTTAAATGTACAAATGAAGGAATATTCCTTCTGGTATCTAATTAGCATTTTCAATTTATAATAAACAAATTGACTTTTACTAAGGTCAGTGTGAGGTCTGACTGAGTCAAGAGACTAATTAAGTGAACAAAAATTTAATATTTTGAAAGATAAGAACTCTTTCAACTTTTCATTTTGGCACCTGGACATTGTAGATACAAAACTGGGACATATTGAAAATGTCCACTTAATGCTTATAGAAATCAAATTAAAAAAAGAAAAAATACCAGACACTACAGGCAATCTAATCTCATTCAATTGCAAATCACCATGATGATGATAGCCTAATACTGTATGCAGGGGAAGAATTCTAGCTTCTGGAAAGGATTCTGTCAAATGCCTGGCAAATTAATTTTGAGACTCTTAAGACCTTCCAGATGCAAAGCAACAGGCAGTGCTGGAAAGAATACCACAGTGATTAAGTCTTTAATTTATTTTACTCCTGCTCAATTATGCTTAAAAATAGATATGTTTCTTTTACTGTAACAGCTATGGAGTATCTCAGCATATTTCTACATATATCAATCCTAATTACCTTTCTGAACAATTAATAGAGAAAATCTATCACTGAATAGAGCAACATGTGTGAAGGTGTACTTTGTCAAATGAATATTCATGTCATGTTCAATATAATCAGAAGAGATAAAGATGACAAACAGGGATCATTTTTCAAAGAAGTAAACCCTTAGTATTCAGAATCTGCATTTTTAAAACAATACCCTTCGGGAACATGTATAGCATATTCATAGTAAAGAAACCTTCTGTTTAGGTTTTGGGACAAGAACATCAAATGTGTCTCTTATTACAGCAAAATATGAAGGAAAGAGTTATCACCACACACTATAATGTTGCAGATTTCAGAAAAGTGTGGGCAAGACACTGATCAGTCGGAAAGTAAATCACCGGATTCTGTCTGCCATTTAAACAATTTATGATAATTTGCAATCTTTTTCAACTGTCGAAAATATGATCACAACTAATCCATGGAACCTCCATGCAGTCAAAACTTCCTACAGCCCAGTCCTATGGTTCTAATGTATGGGGAAACTCAGAAATGCAGGCAACTCTGTCTTCTCACCAGCATGCAATGTATTTATTTGATAGTGTATTAATATGTAGGATGTTTTGTTTCCTTGAATGCAATATGGGCTAAATTCTCTACTTCTCCAAGTCAGTTTCTCTTGTACATTGCTCACACTATGCAGGTAAACTTAATCCCAGCCATTATGCACACCCCACCCAATATTCCTTTCGGTATACATGGCTGTGACGGTCCATGCCCCTAGGGTCAGGGCTGCGTGACCTATCCGTCACAGTCTATGAAGCAGCCCTTCAGTGCAGGGCAGCGTGGCCTAGCGGCCAGAGTCTATAGCACCACCCTTGGGTGCAGGACAGCGTGGCCTAGCGGCCAGAGTCTATAGCATTGGGGCACCCAACCGACTCCACCGGGTCCTGACCCAGGGCCCTAACAGTGGCATAGCGGCTTGCCACTGACTCAGCGGGGGGTCCTACTGAAACACGCTGAGTTTCCCCGGGGCGGAAGGTACCACTCCGTCACCCTCCCTGGGTCACTTCCTACCAGCGTCTGTGTTGGGGTTTCCCCTGAGATGTCGGGTCCTCTGTGTTCGGCAGGGCCAGTCGTCTCCAAGGGTTCCTCCATCGCCGGAGAGCAGGCAGGCCGTGGACGGCTTCGATTCCCGGTGCAGCCAGAGGCTGTGGCTGGCCCTCCGCAGGAGCTTCCCAGGCAGGTCCTTCCCCTGCAGCCTCCAGCCCAGAATAAGCTGGGCTCCCTCCCTTTATACTACTAGAGCACTTGGAGCATGCCCAGTCTTGCCAGGGAGGCGGGACTTCTGCTGTCAATAACATGGGCTTAACCTTGTCTGGCCTAGTGCGGGGTAAGCAGCATTTTTTCAGTATAGTGTACTGTGACACTTATGTATTTTTATGTCTGATTTTGTAAGCAAATAGTTTTTAAGTGAGGTGAAACTTTGGGGTACTCAAGACAAATCAGGCTCCTGAAAGAGGTACAGTACTCTGGAAAGGTTGAAAGTCACTAGTCTACTGGATCGGGCACTGAAATGGGACTCAAAAGAAGTAGGTTCTAGTCATGGGTCTACTGCTAGTTGCTTGCACAAGCCACTTTGCCTTTCTATGCCTCAGTTTCCCCATTAACAAAATGGGGATAATGATACTTGCCTCCCTTGGTAAAGTACTTTGAGATCTACTGATGAAAGGTGCTATATAAGAGCCAAGTAGTATTATTTCTGTCAGTGAGATTAAAGGGAATGTTATAGACTGCACCAATACATCAGGCAGTCTTGCAATTTTTTGGTACAACTGCCCTTTTGTTAGAACCTTTACCTCCTGATGAGGCTTCAAACATCTATGGCAACCAAGTGACATTGACCATTCTGCCCAGTGAGTAACCATCTATGATTTGTGATTCCATCTCTTCTGCCATGATCTAATTATGTTGATAACCATTATGCTGCATCAGAATAGCCAGGCCTCTCTATTCAGATATCTATATATCTTTAATATGTTTATTGGCTGGAGTTCATATCATCCACTTTACAATGTGTCTGACAGAGGGAACCTGGGAATAGTATTCATGCTAGCATTAATCTGATGCTTATTCTTTTTGTGTTACTTTAAGAAGTGGGTATCCATAGAGCATGGCACCTTTTCTGGTTTGACAAAACAGATATCTGATTGTTGTTAACTTCTCTTCCTATGGCAAGAAGTATGTGCTTAAAGTGTGTAGCTCGAGCATACACCTTAGTATCTGACATATATTTCTCTGGCTTAACATCACTCAGCTGGTATGGAGCAGCTTTCTGCCATGAAGTGATTTTGTTTAGGTTCACATCTACTGTCTTCATATCTGATTTTTCCAGATGATACTGCCCAGCAGGCTTGGGGTGTCTCCAAGACTTGGGTTTTTATTACCCATAACATACAATATCTTGATTCTACATCCTCAGTTATAACACTAATTATTTAGTGTCCATGGTAATTTCCAACCTGGGCTAGGAATTTACCAATCACAGATGAAAACCTAATCCCTGTTTTAAAAGGTGGATAGTCTAAAAATGTATAAATTACTCACAATCTGCTTTATAAATGTGATTAGTTTCCCCCTTGCAACTCATGGTGGCTAGGTTGTATTTAGTCTCATTCTCTGGTATCTAGGTGAAGAGGACATAAAGCCGGAATAAGAGGTGAATGTGCGAGAACACTAATCACTGATGAACAGTTCACTGAACAATACAGCATTGTTATGGGATTCAGAATTAATCCCATTTGCTCATCATCATGGCTAGCTGCAGATATTCTATCCTAAACTTCATTGGTCAGTGTCATTTATCTTAGTTTCTTGTACTCAATAAGTTTGTCTCCAACTTTATAACATTTCAGGTATCATAAAGACTTTAGGTGGACACTATAACTATGCAGCAATTTGTGGAACAAGAGAGAGCATTCCCTGTAGGAATTTTACTTTTGAAAGATTTGTACTTAACTTTATATATAATGTGATTTGAAAGTTAGAAAGCCTCTGGGAATTGATGTTAAAAATTCTGTTAGTTCAATAGTTACATAAGGCAGCAAGCCTTAAAAAAAGCTCTATAAAAACTATAACCTCTTTTTCTGAGGTAATACACACTCAAATCCTATTGAAGAGACTGGAGGTTTTTAATCCAGGCTATTAGGATCTATTGCATAATGTATATATTTCCTTAAGCAGACTGGTGTATAGTAGTTTATAAAGATCTGGCTACTACTTTTCAGCTGAGGTATTCTCTTTTTTTCCTACCTGACCAGATGAAATAGCTGGTTCAAATTTTCCTTTCAGATTTTTTTAAATACAAAAAATGGCCTTTTACTGAAATAAAAGTTTTCCAAGGGAAATGTACATTCCTTGCAATATTTTCCATGTTTTCTAATGAAAACCTTCCCCCCCCCCCTTTTTTTTTTCCAAAAACAACTGAAGACATTTTAGTGTTCGGTTTTTCATGAAGAAACCGGGGTGGGGGGAATCTACAAACACACATGTTGGAAAAAATGGATTTTCTTTCTTTTTTTTTTTTTTCTAACTTTTGAAAGGAAATTCTATTTCTCAACCAGCTTCAGACATAAATATTAAACCTAGATTTAAAGTATCTTGTACAGCCAACATTCTGTTATTAGCCTTGGATACAAAATCTTTTTAATGTTACTAAGTGAAAAATCTAGCACTAAATGCCAGCAAATTAATTAAGGGCATCATAAATCTTAAACTGCCTGCATAATAAACACAAACATTGTTCTTATCAAGTATTTTTTTTCTAAAAAGCATATTTCATCACAAATGCAATGCCTTAACTCTGACCCAGGCATTTTTAATATGTATTTTTCTATTTTTCCAGTATATACAATGATGTGCTTGGTAACCACATTGTGATCACTTAATTTTAAATGGTTACTTAGACAAACTTTTATTTTGTTTTAAAAAAAAAATCAGTTTTTTTGTTTTGTATTGCTTTTTGTTTGGTTAAATATGTATCCCATAGTTTCTTTTGTGAGGTTAAATGAAGTCACAATTTGTGTATTTTCCTTTCCCTTTGCAGGGAAGATGGCTGAAATATTCTTCACTACTATGTTTCCCCCCCCCCCACCAGTATCACTGGTAATTGCCCTACCTTTCTGAGAAAGGCCCCTCCCCCCAACCCCCAAAACCTTCAGTAATGGCTTTGTCACTTTCTTTGGCTATTAGTTAAAGCACTACATTATCCAAAAAAAAAAAATGAATTGATGGAAACTAAGAACTTAACTCAATCGCTAGAAATTCTACACACCACTAAATAATCAAGTTTTGGGATTCCTTAACATTCTGAAACAGTCACAAGTCCTGAACCAACTCCCACTTGAAGCCAGTGATTGCAGTCATTAACTTCAAAGGAAATTGGATTGGGCCCCTGAGATCCCAGCCTGAAGACCCTATTTAGACAAAACTTCCAGTGCCATCCAGAGTTATATCTAGATTTAGAGCAATACGTGGCCCTAAGAATGCTTAAACGTTTCTTGCATATTGATTCTCCTAATAATCTATTGTCAATGTTTGTATTTTACACACTGTTGTTGTAGCTGTGTTGGTCCCAGGATATTAGAGACACAAGGTGGGTGGATTCATATTTTTTATTGGACCAACTTCCATTGGTGAGAGAGACAAACTTTTGAGCTTACACAGAACTCCAACCTGAAGAAGAATTCTGTGTACTGTGAACTGTGAACACTAGCTCCCCTGACGAGGGCAGAAGGGGTGCTTTGAGCCATAGGAAAGGATTCAAGTGAAATCCTGGCCCTGCTGAAGTCAATGGCAAAAATCCCATTGACTTCAATGGGTCCAGGATTTCACCCTTCAAGATAAGGGTGTACACTGCCTTTGTTCCCTGCACCTGCATGGAAATCTCTGTGTGTCCTGTCCACTCAACTTTCATGTGCAGCTGGGTATAATGCAAATATTTTATATATTTTAGCCCATCTCCGCTACCGGAACATCTCTAACTGATTTTAACTCAATTTTTTAAAAAAGCAAATATTAAATGTGATTTGTTATACTGGCACACAATCTCAGTGTTACACATATCCTGCAGATAAATGGCTCTTTAAAAACAAGGTACATGTATTATTAGCACTGGTACTTTGCAGTTTTTAGAAATCCTCAGTTGAAATAAGACGATTTCTGGTATATGATGAGCAGAACTATCTGCTGTGTGAATGGAAATTGATTTTACATATGTCACATGCTGTTTTTGGGGTAACTAAAGAAGGACCTGTCATGCCAATTTCAATAGCTATATTGAGATACCGAGGTGTATTTTCCATGTAGAACTCTGAAGAGGAAATTAGCCTTGCTGAAGGTTGTCTTTGGCAACATACTGTGTCTGTCATGTTATTTTTCAAGAATGTTGACTGATAACACTGGTCTACAATTTTTGAGAAGTCGTCTGCTTCAGAGATAA
>NW_020664420.1:45945871-45961551 GCF_002925995.2 Terrapene triunguis | reverse complement strand
TTGACTACATTTATTTCAGAAGCATTTTGGCTGTAGAGCAGTGTAATTAGTGGCACATAGGCTGTACTACATTGCATTTGGCCTAAGAGTTCAAACAGAATAGACATCACCAAGACTACCTGGCTTGATGGGCTCTGGGTACTTGTTCCATGGAGAAAAGAAAAGAAAAGAAAAGAAAAGAAAAGAAAAGAAAAGAAAAGAAAAGAAAAGAAAAGAAAAGAAAAGGATGACTTTGAATAGAATGAGAAGAGTCTGAACCAAAGCCCTTCCTGTGGGCTCACTTAATAGAAACAGATTACCACAATTGCTCAATACTGTACTAGCGTTCTTCAGAAAGAGACTTTTGAAGATCATGATCTATCAAATAGACAACTTTCAAAAATTTTAAAAAGGAAAAAAATACTCTTCTATATGGATTCTCAGTTAATAAGGGTTTTCATTGTTCATTTTCCCTCCCCTAGTGAGTGGCAAGTACAGATCAATGTTTTATTTTATCTTCACTATAATTTTCTTGCAATCTGGCTTTTCTTCAGAATCATCTTGCCTGCTAAATGGTTGATCCTGCAAGGTGATCCATACAGTGAAGTACTTAAGCATGTGAATTGAAATAGAACTATGCACATGCTCGAAGTTAAGCACATGCTTAAAGGCTTTGATGGATCTTGGCCATAGTGCTCAGCACCTTGCAGAATGCACTCCTAACATAGCAGCCAAATTCTTATTTGCATTTTGCGTCTTGTACTGTTTTCCTGAGAACTACATAGGAAAATAAAATCCCTCAATCTGAATAGTTGTCAGTAACTCAAACATGGCCTTCATTATTTTTGTTGTTTTAAAATAAACATTAAATCAACCAAATGCCAGGGTGCACATAAAGCAGAAAAGAAAAGCTACTTGCAAAAACAGTATTATAGAAATGCATTTACAATAGGTGTTAAGGGAATCCTAAAGGCTTCTATTCCCCTTCCAATATATCAGTCTTAAAAAAATGAAGGCATTACACCTTCACTATATTACATAATGCCAGTTAAGAAATAAGACGTCAAAACTGAACTGAAGACAGTGGAAGAAAGTTTTAATTACAAGACTCACAACCAATCTATGATCTTCCTGTAAAGAGTTATATAAAACTTTACATGCCCTACTTGTAATCAATGAGCCACAGAACTCATTGGTAACATGGCCATTAAAGAAGGATTAATTTTTTTTTCATGAAGTCTGAAAGAATGGAAAAAAGAAAAGTAATTAACTATTATCTCATTTTTTCTAATAACTATGAACTTATTAAATGGACAAATAGTCAAAGTGTGCAGATGAAGTATGCATTTTAGCATCAACTAATCCGAAACATTTACAAGAAGTTAATAAAAATGCAAATTATTTACAGAACTATGATATTCCACTGATGTGTTAGTATCAGTTTATACTAGCATTCTTACTTTCATGTGGACAAAAATTCAATTTCTTTTGATTTTCACCAGAATACTGGACAACTTTAAAAAAAAAAAAAAAAAAAAAAGTAAAACCTAGGCTCTCTCTCTTACAGCTGTACATTAACGATACTACATTATAGGGAAAGTTCAAATGGGTTTTCAACACAAACTTCTGTTTTAAATCATCTACTCTCCTCTCAATATGAAAATAATGATTGATCTCAGAGTATTTTTTAAACAAATTGGATCAAAATGGGTTTTGATTACATTTATATTAAAGGATAGCAAAAAGACTAAAAGGTATTAAGGATACTTTGTATTCCAAGCGACATAAATACTTCATTTTAGAAATGAAACTTGGCATGTAACTAGTCCTTTATATGGACTAATCTCTTTTCCCATTTACAGAAACCAACATTTGAAGTGGTGATGCTTATATTTGAAAAGTAACTAGCATAAATATTTCATCATAACTGTCTATAACAAAAAAACCTCTTCATACCATTAAAAGAGTATAGTATGGAATGTCCACCATTCACAGACATATGCTTACTGCTGCCATATTTAATGTAATATTATTTGATGCAATATAATATCTGATTTAATTACACCTTTGTTACCCGGAAAGCAAGAAACATGTCTCATAGCAGTTATGTTCTATACGTTTAGCAGGACTGGGAAAGGAGCTAATAAGGGTAAATAAACACTGAAAGCTAAGTACTATAAATTATATTTACACCATGTACAGAACTTGAGAATATTATGCACATTGAACACTGTTCCTCAGACTGTCAATACCAGTATTAGACCATTAGTGGGGTTAACAAAGATGACAGTGGACTAGGAGAAAAACCAACTTTAATCTGGTGGCTACAAATGGCAACACACATATAACCAGAGCAAAAATTTTCAAGGAGATTTAACAGGTTGGATCGTTTGAAAGAGAGAAACATTAGATAAAATTTAAAATTTCACATCAGGGAATTGTTTAATGATCTATAACAGAAATAGCTTACCAGCTTTCATCAGACTTTTCAGAAACATGTATCCTTTGCATTCAGAGTTAAATCTGGCAATATTCAGGCCATATCAGTTTTCTAAAGCTATAAGTAGGGTTCCTTCCATAAGGCAAGCTGGTTGCAAGCTTAATTATTAATTATTACTTATTATTATATAGTGTAGTGCTTAGAACTTGCAGGGCCCCATTGTTCTAGGAACTGTACAGATGTAATAGTAGATGGTCCATGTCACAAGGAGTTTAGGGATAGATTTTCAAAGGTATATCAGCATCTGAAGACACAGGTAGGCACACTACTGGGTTTTTCAAAGGCACCTAACCAGAATAATTTAGGAGCTAGGTGCCAAAGTACTCTTGAAAATTCTTCTAGGCACCTATCTGCACCGTTAGGTACGTTGGAGGGGGGCATGAATCAGCGTTCATGTTGCACTCCCTATCAGTACCTGACCCACATTGGGAAGCTAGTGATCTTACCAGCAAATCAAATTCAGGGATGAATCCTGGTCACATGCCACCTGAGGCATATTGTGCGTACTCTAAGTAGAAGAAGGTACCTTTGAAAATCTGACTCTTACAATCTAAATTGACAAGGTATACAAAAGTTAGGGTGAAAGGGACATAACATACAAGCAGAATGGACAGAATGATAGTTTGCCATTAATTTTCCCCTTTTTGATTAATTGTTTTTTAATAATAATTAATTATTATGGTAACTGGTGGTTTTGTTTTGTTTTACTTAATTTTTGTTCTCTTAAATGTAATATAGGTTTGAGATATATTGTGATAATTGGGCCTACAAATTTACCCTAATTGTGAGCTCAATTGTAAAAAGCATATGAAAGTTCACAAAATGTTCCAATAACTCATAGTAGCAAATATTAACAGAAGTAAGGCAAGTTTTAAATAATGAATGTTATAAACAGCTGCAAAAGAGCAAGACAGAAAGACTAAATTAATCCAAACAAAAAGGCCACATTGATATGATTCAAGGACTGTATTAAAATCATGCTTGGTAAAAACAGAAGATGTGGAACTGGACATTAATTAACCAAAATTGATGTGTCAGATATTAGGCCTAATTTGAAGACAAAAGTCCACGCACCATTTCCTTTGTGGGTCCTTAAAGAAAGAACAGATGCAGAGGAAGAGAAGAGAAAACAGATGGAGACTACTGAAACAAGCCCATCATCATGGTTGCCATCCCCATCTCTTGGACCCCGGGCCTTCATCATCCTAATCCTGAGGGATGTCTTGACCAGACCAGGCCAAAGAGAGGGATCGAGATGACATTGTCACCCCTTCCAGCTCCAGCTGAATCCCAACCTACAACTGAGATGAAATGGGATTGGATTTTAACAGCAGCAGCATCAACAAAGCAGCAGCTCCACTCATCTCAACTAACTACTTCTCTTTTCTGCAAAAGGACATTTATTACCATCTTTGATACCATCTAAAAGACTGTCAAACAAGGTTTCTTTAAAAACTCTCTTCAGGGAAAGGGAACAAGGGATGTTGTTAAAATGGAACCCTTACTGAAAGCTATATAGTTCATATGCTTTAAAGGTTTTTCCTTCCTTTCTGTATCTTTAATAAAAGGTTAAAAGAAAGTTTAATGGTACGTTTAATGCAGGCTGAGGTCTCAGTATACCAAATCCCACATTTTAACACAGTTTAATGTTGGACAATGACTGGTTTATATTAACACCTTTGACCCACATAGTCTATCTAAATTAATACAATAGGTGGGTGAGGAGAGGAAAGAATGGGAAGAGGTGGGAGGGAAGGAAGCAGATAAGCATGAAAGGCAGTTAAAGTGAGACTGAAGTACAGAGACAATAAGGGAGAGGAGCAGAAAGAAGCTGGAGACAGGGGCCAATCAGCAGAAGGTAAAGAATGTTCGGAGCACAAAACAGTGGTGAAATTAGTGAACACTATACAGAGCACACTTGGTGGCATGGTAAATTTCATTATCACAAGTTTACAATGGCCTGCTTCACCACTTAGTATATATGCAGGCCATCTTTAATGATGGAAGGTAAAAATAATTACACCCCACCTCACAGTTGTGTAAAGGTATCCTGCATATGCCACATGTTACAGAACAGCAGATTTTATAAATGTTTTAGATATTTTGTTTGATTTTAGTGTGAACAATTTTTTATCCCCCTCTGCCTTTAAAGCCAGGGGCTTTTGTTGCCATTAATTGACCTGTGCAGGGCTCAGAGGAAGACACGTAACCCTTTAAAAGTGATGTTACATAGCTAAAATGTCATACATTTGTGGGTCAGAATCTCAGGAACTTCCTGGGGAAGAAACAAGTACTGAATCTCACTGAAAATCCTGGAGTCTTTCTTTTTTATTAAGCATCTCTGAAACTTTGCAATCCAGGTACTATTGATCAAACATAAGAACTCAGAACAACTGAATAGCTCAAAGGAAGCAAGAAAACTTTATCTTGTTTCAGACTGTGAACCATGATCTGATTTTTTAGCCTTATTCTTCCTAGAGGGGGAGAAAAGAAAGATGAAAGTTTATCTTCATTTAGGTCAAGAACCTTAGGTATATGCGGTCAAAGGATAGGAAAGATAATATTATTGTAGGGGCCATCAGATAATACTGTTTCACACAATATTACAAGTTCTTCTGTGTGTTTTTAGTCAAAGAAAATGCCGTGTTGTTTCTGGTTTTCTGTTGTTTCTTTTGGGGAAACTGGAAAGTAGAAAAGATGTTTGCTCTTCCTAAATATCGCTAACTAGAGTCAATTCTTCAGGCAGAGTTGCATCCAGAGAACCAGACATTGATGTTTTCAATCAAATCCCTGAAAGAGGAGATTGCCTGCATGCTGTTTGTGGCTGCCTCTGTTCCAGAACTGGTAAATATAATGCAAAATAAACAAGTCATACTAAGATAACGCCCAGATTCTGCATTACTGATTTCTTTTCCAAGGCTTTCCACTTGGCCGAGGTGGGTGACAAATTTATCACCATCCACCACCCTTTTCTCATTCAAATCTGCAAACTCATTACTTCCATAATTCTCAAAATAAGTGAGTGTGTTAATGGAGTGGCAATGGGGAAATGTACAATTTATCCCCTTCTCTAGATTACCCAGTACATGTATCTTTTAGAAGTTAACTTTTTTGGAGGTAGGACTCTTTTTATTTTATGCATTGCATGGCACTGAACACACTGTGGACACTAACCTAACAAGAGTAAATGAATAAGCATATATGACAACTGCTGAGATGCATAAGGTCACTAGACTCCCAATATGTGCTGTGGAGACTTAGAAGGTGGAATGTGATTGCCCATGGAACATGTGGTCCAGAAAGCGATCGCTTCCCATAGGTGAGAAAGGGGACATGAAACATGTAAACTACAACTCCTAGACAAGGAGTAATGTTTAACTTTGATTTAGATTGACAAACAAATATTTTCATTTGGAAATATTTTCCACAGAAAATTTCAATGCTTCAGAAACCAGATTTTTTGCAAAAACATTTTGATTGAAAATTCCCAATGACTTGTATTATTCCTTCAAACAGAATCCCCCTCTTAAAATCCAAGGCCATTCATTATATTCCAAGGCTTCCTCACAGAGGTACTGTGCAGCAGAGTTTTTCTGGCTGGTGCTGGCGCTATTGTTTGTATGTTTCCCTGAAGATGCAGAGGTTCGTGGGCATCCTGACTTCTTCAATGAGGGAGTTACAGATTCGTGGGCTAGTCTCTGAGGATATCCTGTCTCCTGTATATAGAAGTCTTATTTCTGGAGATGACAGTTCCATTGTTCCAGTGGACTTAACTTAAAGTCTAAAGGAGAGGATACAGGTTTTTTGCCACAGCTAAGAATGTTTTTCTTAGCAGTGGCTGTTTGGTCCCCAGTAGCAGTGAAGAGACAGAGTCCTAAAATAATATTCTACTAAGGATAATTTTAGGAATTTACTATAGTTTGGATGCATTAAAGTGACAGTGTGTTTTCTTTAATATATTTTTGCTTGATAGCCTTTTAGTAAAACTTGACTTTATAGTCTTTGAGACCTTCCACGTAAAATGATTGAGTATTCAAAGAGATTTGGTATTTTCATTTTAGTACTGGATGGTATTTGTGGAGGGCCGGGGGAGAGGAAACTCGTGTCTCAGTCTAAAGTTGGAATATTATTCTAATTCCCCAGATATGCACTATAGGATTTATAGTTAGGAATTTAACCTTTGTCAGATTTGAACACAAAATATTAGCCTTCCCACTGTTCCTATTGACTGCTTTAGCAACAGAAGAAAAAGAAGCTTTGCTGGTGATGGCAGAATGGCTGGCTCAATATCCCTGTGATAGTTAGATTCTTAGTTGTAGGTCAGTAAAGAAATCCCATAAATCTCCATGGGGTTGGGGTGGTATATTCAGTTAAGAAGGTTAATCCCTATTTATAGATGTGAAGTTATCAGCATTTTTGTCACTAGATTTAAAGTGACAGCTGATAACCCACCATATGACATCATTCCTTTAAAGTATAAATAGTATAAATTATATTGTTTAACATAGTTTTTATAGCCAATTCTCATATAATATATTTGATATTCTTTTACAGAAACATGCCACATCTTTTCAACAACAAACTAAACACATTTTCTAAGGGTACAGAAAAATAAAATTTGATGTAACCTCCTTATGGCTTTTGAAAAATGTTTCAGTTATCAGCAATATCATTAAAAAACTTATTATTTAAATTTCCTCTTAGCTACAGTTCGGTAACAAAATAACAAAACATTTGATGTAAAGACCTGGTTTGTGCCAATATAATATAAACATTATTTTTCATATAAAGTACATAGTTCTTTAATCCTTTTCTCAGTTTTTTCCCTTCTGAAATACATTTGAGTACATTCAATGTCCCCAAAGCCATAACAATTGTGGGAAACTGACAACAGCCAAAAAAAATCTAATTTTAAAATTCAAAATTTATTTTTTTCTAACAATTCTTTTAAAAATTACTTTTTAAATTATCCAGGTCTGGATTTCTCTATTTCTTGTTAATTGAAATCACTGAAGGCATGTTAAGGTCAAATCACACCACAACAATTCTGAAAAGAATACAAGTCCAATAACGAAGGTTTTCAATAGCACCTTGGAGAGAGAAAGTATTTGTACACTGAAGTGAAACAAAAATAATCCCAGTCTTTACAAAGGAGGAGCCAATAATTATAGACAAGTCAGTCTGACCTAGAATCTAAGAACACTAATAATGGGTGGGGAATTATGAGACAATAAAAAAAAATATCACTCAGCATGTGTTCAATCATTTGAGTTGGAAGAGTTCCTTAGTGGGCCATTTACTTCCTCCTTTTCCTTTGTGGAAGAATTGATTTAATTATTCCTTAAACCATCTCTGATAGATCATATTACTTTTGGCCTTAAACATATCAAGTGATGGTTATTCCACAACCATTTGTCTAGTTGTTCTTGTAGTAATTTTTCCTTAATATTTAATTTACATTTTCTTTGTTGCAGCTTAAGCCCATTTCCTGTTCTCACCTAGTTGTCTAAAAATAATTATTGATCTCTTTCCTGTTTATAAAATCCTTTAATTTTGTTGTAAAAAAGCTTGTAAAATGTGCTTGTAGGCTCCCCACTATGTTAAGTGGTTATAAAGGCTGCATTGTTTTGAATGGTGATGCTTGTTCCCCACCATGCTCCTGGCCTGCTGCAGGGACCACTGTGGATGGAGATATGGACACAGCCCAATATCCTCCCCTCCCCGTTGGGCAATTGCTCCCTGGAAAGCATGGAAGAATCAGCCCTTGCACTCCTCTAGATCACAAAGGTTATCATTAAGACTTCCCTATGTAACACAAGTCCAGGTCTTTCGTGCTTCCCCTCCACCGCAGCACCTGTGCAAGTAACAGTCACAATCTGGCCTGTAGGAAGCAGCTTGCTTGGCATCATTGATAAAGTCAACCTATTGAATATATCACTTTAGTCTCTTCTTCTTTCATATCACACTGAAAACTCTTGTTTAAATTTGCTGCCCTCTATCATGCCAGGTCTCTTTCAGCATCGATTTTGTTATGTTCACAGCATACACACAAAGAAACTAGATACAAATATACAACACTCTTGATGGAAAGATGCAACATAACTCTTTTATTTCTTAGAATTCAGAACGATGACACACTAACCTCCACAAAACAGAAACACACAGAGTTACCTACTGCCTAAAACGGAGAGGCACACACAGCTCACCTCACCTTACTCTTGTCCAGCGGTAGGCAACCTATGGCACGCGTGCCAAAGTCGGCATGCGAGCTGATTTTCAGTGGCACTCACACTGCCTGGGTCCTGGCCACTGGTCCGGGGGGCTCTGCATTTTAATTAATTTTAAATGCAGCTTCTTAAACATTTTAAAAACCTTATTTACTTTACATACAACAATAGTTTAGTTATATATTACAGACTTATAGAAAGAGACCTTCTGAAAACATTAAAATGTATTACTGGCACGCAAAACCTTAAATTAAAGTAATAAATGAAGACTCGGCACACGCCTTCTGAAAGGGTGCCGACCCCTGCTCTAGTCTGACTGGCTGCAGACTGACTGCTGATGGGCCCAAATCACATGCTTTCCTACAGAACCCACCATCACAGATTCGGGGTAAATGCAACTATATTACCTTCTCTGTGGTCCACTCCAGGAGTTCCTAGTCAGGTCTCCAGCCATCACCTGTCTCTGAGTAAAAAGCAACAGAGAGTCCTGTGGCACCTTTAAGACTAACAGATGTATTGGGGCATAAGCTTTCGTGGGTGAAGTGGGCATTCACGCACGAAAGCTTATGCTCCAATACATCTGTTAGTCTTAAAGGTGCCACAGGACTCTCTGTTGCTTTTTACAGATCCAGACTAACATGGCTACCCCTCTGATACCTGTCTCTGAGTAGTGACTACTGTCCCACACCCTTCTGATTGAGGGGGTTTGAAGGCTCCACAGATCCCTGTCTTCCTCTCTGATATGCCCAGCAAACCAGTATGCCTAAAGGCTAACATCTGTGCTTTGCTTTCTCTCTAAGGGCTACGAACAATGTATCACCAACAGTCACAAGTTACCACACAGCTCTTTCTAAGCAAGCACCTTTATTTTAAGGTAAAAGCCTCACAGAGAAAACACACCAAAATAAACAACAAACGAACAGATTTAAACCCATACATAAACATACCAGAAACCACCCATCCTCCATCTGGGAAGTCTGGTAGGCCAACCACCATGCCCAACCCTTCAGCGAGGGTTGGGTCTCCTCTTGGACAGAGAGTCCTAACCATTTGCTGAATCAAAATGAAGGCCCTGTGTCAGTTCAAGCTCATCCTTTCATACCAAAAGCCCTTTCTTTGTCTGCTAGTCTCTGGAAAACCCAGTCTGAACCAATATATTCAAACCACTCCAGGGAATGGTATCTCTCTAGAGTTGTTTAGTTTCAGTGACTTGCCTTAATCATCCTCCTTCCCCCACACCACCATACACATTATTTTTTGTTTCTGTAGGAGCTGTGGGGACTCTTCCCCATGGAATAGAAAATAATCATATATAAACTGTAATAACTGTTGTGGTATCACACTTTTATCTGTGCCAAGCAAAGTACTGTGTAAGATCATAGTCCAGCGTATATCAGAGGTGGTTGATAGTGTTCTTAGAAAAGAGAAAGCTGGTTTTCGGAAAGGGCATGGATGCACAGACCAGATCTTTACTCTATGATACATAATAGAACAGTGCTTAGAATGGCAACGACAATTCTACATAAATTTCATAGACTTTGAGAAGGCTTTTGATAGCACTCACAGGACCAGCCTATGGCACACTCTGTGGGCACATGGAATTCCTTTCTGTATAACCAACATCATCAAAAGCTTGTATTTCAACTTTACATGCAGTGTTGACCACAGTGAACTCAGTTTTGAAGTCAAAACAGGAGTACATCAGGGGTATGTCATGTCTGCAATCCTCTTCAACATTACCATTGACTGGGTAATGCGGTGTACAACAGAAGACATGCCAAGAGGCATTAAATGGACAGTCTTCTCATCCCTTGAAGACCCGGACTTCGCAGATGGTGTGGCTCTCCTATCACATACCCAACACCATATACAAGAAAAAACAACTCTACTCAACGCATTCAGCCAGCAAATTGGACTGAAAATCAACCGCAATAAGACAGATATAATGACCTTTAATATTGCCTCTCCATTACCAGTACAGATAGAGGATTATGTTCTCACCAATGTAGAAACATTCACATACTTGAGCAGCACCATCAGCCAGGACAGTGGAACAAACCAGGACATCTGGAACAAAATCACTAAAGCCAGGAACACCTTCAGGAACTTAAATACAGTCTGGAAATCATCAAAATACAATACCAAAACCAAACACAAGATTTATCAGAGCTGTGTACTTTCAACACTACTTTATAGTGCAGAATGCTGGGGAATGAGAAAGTATGACATGTTCAAACTGTCTTCATTCCATACAACCTGCTTCAGAAAAATCCTCTGTATTTTTTGGCCCAGAACAATCTCAAATCAAGATCTATTGACACAGTGCAGCCAAGAGGATCTGAGCACCATCATTGCCAGGAGACGTTGGAAATGGATCAGTAATGTGCTTTGGATGGAAACTGATTCCATCACCAGAATAGCAATAAGATGGACATCAGAAGGTAAGCGAAAACAAGGCCACCTGAAAACAACATGGCGAAGAGCTGTGGAAGCCGAGGTGAAAAACCTGGGGCACAGCTGGGGAACCATTGAAAGACTTGCCAGAAACAGACAGGAGTGGAGGAGCTTCGTCACTCCCTTAAACACCAGAGGCGTAATAGGAACAGGATGATGATACATAAACTATTCATAGATTTAATACAAGATGGTATCCAAAAATATTGTAAGAACCTATAGGCCTAGAATCAAGGTCTGTGGGGTTCAAGGCAGGTGCCACTTCCATATTATCATGAGGGGCCCAGATATGGCTGCCACCAAGAGGAACTGAGAGGCCATACCCTGGAGGAACTCCCAGCCTAAGGGGCATGAGTGACAGATCTCCATGATTCCCAGATTGGCTGGCACTCTTCTTATAAACCAGGAAGCCATTTCTGAGAGTTCTGTTAGCAGCTCAGACCTGCAGCGTGCTTCTGCCTTAGACCTATCTTGCCATTTCCTCACTGAAACTCACCTTGATCCCAGGCTCGTGGTTCTTGAACGAGGCTCAGCTCTTCAATGTGAGCCTGGTTTACTGTCTCTAGCTTAAGACCATTGCTGACCCCCGTGAAAGACACTGGCCTGGCCAGACCCTGATTCTTGCCTCACATTTTCAATTTAATAACAGACTCTGGCTTTACACTTTTGACCTGTCCTGGCCCCTGACTGATGTCTGACCTTCAGCCCTGGTACTGAAAAACTCACTCCATGCCCACAGGTTGTGCATGACCCATCCCTGCAAGATAATGCCCACAACTGCAATATCTTTCACAGCCTCCTAATCTGCAAGAAATACTGGGGAAAAACCTGAACTTTTAAAGTGACAGTTTACAATTTCAATATAGTATTCAATACACCACAGTTTTCTCCTCTCCATTAGCTATCTACTCTTTGGAATATTGTACCTCAGAATGGATTTGATTGCATTTTTCCAAAGTCTTTCATCTAAAAGATTACAGTTAATCAAAAATCATAAGCATCTAAATCTTTTCTCTCCTCATGTTTCTAATCTCTGGTTTCCTTGGCATTATTTTACCGACCGCCTTGGTATGTGTACATTCTTCTCATTTAAATATCACCTATGTATTTCAGCAATGAACTGTTCAGTCTCTCTCAGATCACCAGCAAAGATGTTAAATGAGACTAGCGATAACACCAATTCAAGTTGTACCCTATTAGACACCTCACCACCACATGATGTGGTTTGAAAGACTATAAAGGAAGGGTTATGAAGGATTCCACAGTTTAAATACCAGACACTTTCAAAACTCTTGTCCAAAGTAGTAGCCTCAGCTAAGTTTATTTAAAGATTAGTCATCTCAAAAGCCAATTAAAAATTTCTTCTCATTTTTAATACATGGTGAGAGGTTCTTGTAGGAACATTCAGAATACTGCACAGAAGAAAATTGGAGCAGCAGATTTTCCTTTTGTGACCTGACCTAACTAAAGCTGTGAAATTCAATTCAAGTTAAGAACAAAGTACCAATCTTAAGTTGTTTTTATGTAATAAAGAAGAGTTCAGGAAAGGAAGTCAACCTCCAGTTTTCAAAAGTGGTCCTCTAAATTGTATGTGCGACTCCAACATTTGTGCTTGGAGATGGGCAAAACAAATGATTGTGCCCAGTGTCTATTTGGGCATGTTAATGGGACTTATGTGCACGTGATTTAGGAAACCAATTTTCTTTTATCCCAGCCACTGGTGTCTTGAATCAGGCACTTCACCATAAAGCTAACAATCAGGATTCCTCTTCCTTTTCTTATGAAAACTCCCTGATTCTTGGTGTCCCTAGCCTCTGATTGCCAGAAGCTGGGAATGAGCGATGGGGGATGGATCACTTGATGATTACCTGTTCTGTTAATCCCCTCTGGGGCACCTGGCACTGGCCACTGTGGGAAGACAGGATACTGGGCTAGATGGACCTTTGGTCTGACCCAAAAGGGCCATTCTTATGTTCTTATGATTGGTTGGTCTGTCATCTCCCTTTCTTTGTAGCTTTTCTCAATCAGGTTAAAAGGTTTCACAGATGATTCCCCTCTGCACTTACTATTCTTCCTAAATACCATATGCTCTCTTTTTTGGTCTTTTCTCTTATATAAACATAGAATGGTTTTAACCTGTAATTTCTCTGATGGTGCTTTCCTTCATGTTCTTTCTTATGTGTCTTCTTGGGCTTTTCTCCCCATTATCTCCTATTTCTGTTTAAGCCCTCCCTTTATTCCAAAAAGAACTGACTTATATTTTTGAAGCTGTCTTGTTTTTCATTTTAAAAAAGGGAGAAATAATGTAGCCCTCCTCAAAATCACTGAGTTGCAATTGCACAACCTCCACATTAGACAGCTTTGGATTTTTCAGTGGCTATTCTGCATCATAGTTAATGTTTGCAGGCAAGCTCTTTCCCCTTTCTGAACTTCCTCTGGGAACTGCTTTGAAACTCCACTTTCTGCTGCAATTTTCACTGAAATTGCTTATTCAAAGGCATTATTTCCATCTATTTCTTACCAGAACAGGATCATATCCTCTGCCATTCACCCAGGTCCCTCAGAGAACTTTCAGAGAAAGAAAATTAGAACAAATTTAATGAACACAGGTCAGCAACTAGTTCCTACCTTCAAGTCATTCACCACTCTAATTTCTCTGAAACATCACTATAATTTTCTCTTCACCTGTTTGCACTTCTTCCTTCCTTTTGCAGATATAAACTTCCAGTGAGAGCTGGTCAAGTATTTTTTTTTTTTTATGAAACTTGTTTCCATAAAAAAAAAATCTCATTTAATCAAAACTGATATGTTTCGCGGAACTTATTGGTTTTGATGAAAATTTCATTGGGAAGATTTCTCAGGTCTAGGATAGAACTTCTGATCAGAACAAGACACACATACATCCTCTCACCCCAGAATAACTAATAGAACAGCGGTGTAAGCATTCAACTGGGATGTGGGAACCTCAAGGTCAAGTAAGCTCCAAATAAGTCAGAGAATTGTGACCTTGGGCAATTCACGTATACGCTCTCTGTGCCTCAGCTCCCCATTTGTAAAATGGGGAGGATATCACTTCCTTACCTCACATGGGGTGTTGTGAAAGTAAATATTAAGATTTTGAGGTGCTCACATATTGTGGTGACAGGGCATGTAAGTAACTTTTAATATGGCTAAATCTAACAATGAAGAATGTATGCTTACACAATGGGAGACTATCTTGGGAATGATAGTGTCTGAAAAAGATTTCGGGGACATGATAGATAATCAGCTGAACATGAGCTCTCAGTGTAACACTAAGGCTAATTAAATTCTTGGATGCATATAAACAGGGGAATCTTGAGTAGGAATAGAGAAGTTATCTTATGTCTGTATTTGGAACTGGTGTGGCCATTCTGCAATACTGTATCCATTTCTGGTGACCACAATTCAAGAAGGATGTTGAAAAATTAGAGAGGCTTCATAGAAGAGCCACCAGAATAATCCAGTTAAAGGATTAGAAAACATGCCTTGTAGTCATAGACTCAAGGAGCTCAATCTATTTAACTTAAAGAGAAGGTGAGGGGTGAGTTGATTACAGTCTATAAGTGCCTACATAAGGAACAAATATTTAATAGTGGGCTCTTCCAACTTGCAGAGAAACGTATAACATGATCCAATGGCTGAAAATTGAATCTAGACAAATTCAGAGTCGAAATAAAGCATATATTTTGCACATGGGGAATAATTAACCATTGGAATATTTTGCCAAGGCCCGTGGTGGATTCTTCATTACTGACAATTTTAAAATCCAGATTGAATGTTTTTCTAAAAAATATGTTCTAGAAATTATTTTGGGGAAGTTTTATGGCCTATATTACAGAGGAAGGCAGATTAGATTATCACAGTAGTCCCTTCTGGTACTGGAAACTATTAATAGACAGAGGGCAGGGATTTGAACCTGGGTCTTCCACATCCCAGTTGAATGTCACACACCACACACCACACACCCACACCCTACCTTTTTCAGCCAGTCCTATTTTGTGGTCTGTACTGAGTTCTGTGCCCCACATTTCCTAGCAATGGCTTTCTCAGTTGGATAAAGTTAGAGCCATTCACACTAGTACAATGTTGAAACTTTTTTTTTTAAGTAGCATTTCAATATTTGATATTATTCAGCTTGAGAGGCATATGTCAATTTTCTACAGTATACACACAACATTTGATGAAAAAAGATTGGGAGTTTTTCTTTAAATAAGATTCTGGCTACCTGTAGGTTCTATCAAGACCTACTTGTTGGAGTCAGAAACTCCCAGATAGGTTGTTACTATGATTTCCTGAAAACAATCTTTAAAGAAAACTTATTGAGGCAACAGGTATGTTGTGGGGGGAAAGGACGGAGATATTCATAGATTCTAGGACTGGAAGGGACCTCGAGAGGTCATCGAGTCCAGTCCCCTGCCCTCATGGCAGGACCAAATACTGTCTAGACCATCCCTGATAGACATTTATCTAACCTACTCTTAAATATCTCCAGAGATGGA
>NW_020664420.1:45925295-45945471 GCF_002925995.2 Terrapene triunguis | reverse complement strand
CACCAAAATGTCAAGTCTCACGAACCCCCTCCTAAAAATGAATATTTCCAGGGATTTTCTCCTTTACCTGAGTATAAATTATAAAAGCAGTGATCTTGGAAATATAAAATTTGTTTTTATGACATGCTTAGTACACACTATTAATTATTATTTATCATTACAGTATTTTTATTACATTATGAAAACGGCAACACTGTTCCAAGATCTCACTTTCGTAGCTTGTATCACTTTGAATAAGCCTGTTATAAGACAAGGCTCCTATGTTTCATCAAGAAGTATCAGATGTGAAACGGCATGAAGGTATGTAAGAAGCCAATACAAAGAGTTCCTCTTATACAAGCATTCAGGTCTTGAGCAGTTCAAGCAAACAACACACATTACAACAAAGCTTAAACTTGTTCTTCATAATACTTTTAAAAACAATACTAGCTGCCTATTTAATTTTAAAAACAGCAAAAAATATCCACCTCCCTTTCTATTTCTTATAAGGAGTCTTGAAGTTTAAATCTCCTCAGTGTGATAGATGTGCTTACTTTGATCTGCTTAGCTCTTGGAAGTCCTGGGGCTCCGGGCTGCTGGTCCCGTGCTCCCTAAGGACAGCTCTGTCCGCCATTAGGGAATTTTTCCCCGAGAACCCCCTGTAACAGTTCGCGAACCCCCAGGGGTTCACGAACCCCAGTTTGGGAACCATTTCTCCAATTTGTCCAGATCATTTTGAATTATGACCCTGTCCTCCAAAGCAGTTGCAATCCCTCCCAGTTTGGTATCATATCGTTCAACTGTTCTCCTCCTGGCCCCTACAAAAAATTTGGTTCTCATATTTTTAATTGGAGCTGCTTGGGTCTGTGGGACCTATCAGTCTCAAGCTCTGACAGTTGAAGGGAGCGTAAAGGGGAAAAAATGTTTTGGAACCTAAGAAATCAGCTGCAATTGTCGCCCCCCCAAAAAAATACCGGTACTCTAAGACATTACCTTTTAATCATCAGTTTGCATGTGCTTTATAAATTCAAAATGTGCATGCTAAGTTTGTAACTCTTACATTAGTAGTAATACTGTTAGTATGAATGGTAGTAAACATATATACTATGTCAGCATCTGCTAGATCCTAATTTTACTTGCAGTTCAAATGTAGATAAGAGACAGTCCCTGTCCCGAAAGGCTTACAGTCCAAAACTACAAACAGGTGTAAAGTTGGAGTCAGAGATAACACATACAAGGAAATGTCTATGGTAAAGAATTAGCATAGATCTTACTCACTTTTTTTTCCTTTCTGACACTGTTTTGTTTTCAGTTTTGTGTTTTAACTGGGAGTAGCTGTATGAGGAGGAATGTCAGGAGTAGGGACATGACTTACATTAACTCTTATTCTTACTCATGTTCCAATAATAGTAAGAGAGTTTGGAAAGGAAGAAAGTGGAAGAGACACAGTCACAGATCTTCACTTGCCTAGTCCTGAGCAGCAGGGAGGGTTTTTCATGCATCACAGCAGAAGTAAGCCTTTTGGAGGCATTTCAAGGACAATGCACTAGTATTAACAGGGTCCAGCGGAAAAAAAACCCTCTCTCTTTCATTTTGGAACTCAAAGCCATTTTGAGACAAAGGTAAAGCATTTGGAGGGGGAGGGAGGTAGTATATTTATGAACGTTTAATGATAATTTAGAAATGAGATGAAAGTTTGCAGGTAGTTGGATTTGAAATTCTGATTTCAGCCCATGATAGACATAACACCCAATCCTGAAGGCTCTTACTCACATATGCTGTCCTTCCTCATAAGAAGTCACATTGAAGTCAAGAGGGTCCTCGACTGCAAAATTTGGGTCTGGATTTTGAATGTCTCAGAAGTACATAAGGGTTTGGATTCAAGGTTTCTGGTTGAGCTCTATAACTAGAGCATTTTCCCCTATATACTACAAATAAATAAGTTTACTTTCAGACTGTCCACAACTTTATTACATACAAGTTACAAACTCCTAAGGACATCTGATAGAAGTTCTGACCTAATCTTAACTACTGCAGCATGACCATCATTGCTACACCTAGCTTTATGTGGTGTTTACAGAGTTTCCAGGATGGAAACTGCACATGTTACTACTGGATGGAAAATATTATTGGACAGTTTTTTCTACTGCACACTTTTTTGATTTTTCATCTCGTCCTTTCCAGATATTTTTAAATGCAGTTATTAATAACTAATCTCGAAAGCGCTGAACAAGAAATAATCTAACTTTGCATAATTGGTTACTAGCTCATGTTTCAACATATGATTTGTACTTTAGCTACTGCTAATTTATTAAATTAAAATGCATAATCGTAAACAGCTCTGTTTTACATCTTTCTATTAAAAAATAATCAGTGATAAAATTAGGACATGCCTGACTCCATGATCCCTCAGAGAGGAGTTTTAAGATGCTTTTGAAAAATAAAGTATATGCACTTCTTTCCATTTTCTATATTTTGTGTTGTCTTTTCAACTTTATTGCATGAAAATGAAAACACAAATAGCATATAAAAAGCTTCTGTTCCCAGAACATTTTCAAAACATCTCCCACAATACCACACAGATATAAATATATCTGTACATGTTAGTAACTGTCATTCATGTGAATATTTTCTTCTAAATTATGAATTGGCTTTAGAAGACTGGATACTAATTAGAACTTTCCCGTTTGATGTGAGTGATATCATGACTGTGTCCAACTCCCAGTAAAAGTTATACTGGTCTGACTATTTTCTTTGGATTTACATGTAAAATACAGTTCATAATGGCAATAAGACAACCCAAAGAGCTCATTTCTTCAGAATTACTGATTTATAACAGTGCTTCAGGCATTTTAGTCATTCAGAAATGCTCTCCTCATCAGATCTTATGACTTTCAAGTATTCATAGCTAACTTCTATTTTAGGAAGATATGTATGGCATCCTGCATTGTCAGGTGCTTCAGTGTTTTCTACCAGAGTTTTTTCTGCCAGCTTCTATTTTTGTATGCACAAGGTAAGCAGTCTTTGTCTGTGCAAATTGGGTATTTGCACACACTGATTCTAATTTTGCATACACACAAAAGTGTACTGATAAGCGTGCTTAATACATTCCAACAATTATTAAATTGGCCTTAAGTAACGTATTGTCAGGTTTGAAACCCACAATTTGTTTCCCAGGATAGGGTTAAGAATATAACATCATTTGAAAGAAATACAAAACTAGAACAATGGCACAAGAGGATATAATGCTGACATAAATAATGGTATATTCACAACTATTTTGAATATCCCAGTAGCCATTTTAAAGTATATGCGTATTCATAGATTCAAGTATCTGCTATGTAACTTGAGTCACAGTAAATTTGGATAGTTGGGAATGATTTACGTAATACCACCTACCACAGTGAAGCTTTCAAAATATATAATATTCAGTACTGTTCAGTATAGATCATTCTAAATATTCTGTTGCTGTTACTACACTGAAATTTACAGACTCAATTGAATCTGCACTACAATGAAGTATCTTCTCATCGTGCAGCATCAACATATGTCAACAGCATCCCCTGCACAATATGGAGAACACTCTGAAAGATTCCAGATGTTATAAGTGCTATTGGGGTATTGATGCATTTGACTAGCCAAATCTGCAGTGATTGTTAGGTACTAATTATGTGCTTTTACGTGTTTATATGAAACAGTGAAAACATAGGCTATGTTGTATATGTAAGTCAGAAGTATTACCTGGGCTAGAGTCAGAATGAAACTGCAAAAAAAAAAAAAAAAAAAAATAATGGAAATATATAAGGAAGACAGAGATAGACTGGGTAGAACCAAAAGAGCCACTGAGTAATACACCCACATAATGTATGGTGAATTATCTTTGAGAACTCATGAAGGACAGGTGAGGTCCCAGAGGACTGAGAAGGGCAAACATAGTACCTTTAAAAGGGCGAAAGGAGGACCCACCAAATTATAGACCAGTCACACTAGCTTTGATCCTGGGGAAAAGATACTGGATAGTACGGTAATAAGCAATAACCAACATGAATTTTTCAAGAACTAACCAGCCAGACTATTTCCTTCTTTGACAAGGTTACACTCCTAGGGTTGGGAGGAAACAGTAACAGTGATATATCTTGACTTTAGCAAGGCTTTTGATATAGTCCAATATGACATTCTCATAACCAAACTAGGAAAATATTCTCTAGATGAAATTACTATAGGGTAGGTGCAAAACTGCTTGAAAAACCATACTCAGAGAGTAGGTAATAATGGCCCAGTGTAAAACTGGGAGGATGTATCAATTAGGGTCTCACAGCAATCTATCCTGGGCCTGGTACTATTCAATGTTTTCATTAATGACTAATTATGTGGAGAGTATATTTATACAATTTGCAGAGGATACCAAGCGAGGAGGGTTTGCAAGCACTTTAGAGAACTGGTGTAGAATTCAGAATGACTTGGATAAATTTAATAAATTTAGTCTGAAATCAACAAGATGAAGTTCATTAGAGACAAGTGCAAAGTGTGGCTGAAACCATGAAACCTGAACTCAGCCTTTGTATAAGGAGACTTTGCAGAAACAGTTCTCCAGCAAAATGGAATCGTCACAATCATAAGACAGGAAAGCTTTGTCTAGACTGAGAGAAAAAAAGGGTGGGAGTTCCTTCCGGGGTCCTTGCTCCCTCAGCAATTGGGAAGGGGGTCATCGGAGAGTGGGAGCAAGTGGAAGGCATCACTTGAGTTGGTGGGATGGCTAGTGAGCCTTGGGTAAGTTATTGGCCCCTGCCAAACTGGGGAAGGGCATGGTAACCCCGTCCCTCCAGCTTTAGCCCCTTGTCTCATGTCTGATTAGCAACTCCCAGCCTCTCCACCCCAGGATCAGAGTAGGCCCAGGTTTTTTTGGTCTGCTGGGGAGATTGTGCTAGCTGCCATTTTGTGGGACTGTGAAGGAATTTTTACCTATCAGTTTAGCATTGGCAGGTTGGAATTTTTTACCTCCCTCACAGCAGCTCAGGGAACCAGGGGGTAGGTCAGGAGGTAAAGTTCAAAATGTCACAGCTTAACAGGTGGCAGGTTTCCAGTGCTGGCACTCATTCCACAGGGAATCTGATTCCCTGATAAACTGGAAATAGAAGTAGACTTAGGACATTCCCTCAAGATGTGGATGTAGAATTCCCTTAAAGAAGTGGGTGTCCCCTAAATAAGTTGTGGAAAAGTGATTGGGGCTCCTAATGTCTGGTACAGCAGAGAGAAAGCCCCCATTTCCCCATTTCTTTAATTCTTACATAAGAGAAGGGTGGTGGGGTCCCAGTTGTGGTGAGATAGAGGGCTTATGGCATCCCTCCAACAGGTGGAAAAGATTAATGAAGCAATCATGATCTTCACTGTGTGAATAACTGTTGGTTAATTCCCAGCTGAGTTAAGTAATAAAGTTGTGGCCTAATTAAACCACATCCCTTGCATCTTGTCTTACTTTCTCTGTGTACATACAATACTATAGGAAGCCAGTTGGTTCCTGTAGATTTGTTGCTGACACAGGGTGCTTCTTTGTGGAAGAGAAAAAAGGACAAGTTGTAACTTTCTCTGTGGTCCATA
This sequence comes from Terrapene triunguis, assembly GCF_002925995.2. Lineage (NCBI taxonomy): Eukaryota > Metazoa > Chordata > Testudines > Emydidae > Terrapene > Terrapene triunguis. The sequence goes on along the minus strand of NW_020664420.1, from coordinate 45,939,894 downwards.
GGCACCAACTCTGTGGGTGCTGCGGGGCTGGAGCATACACAGGGAAAAATTAGTGGGTGCTCTGCACCACCTGCCCCACCTCCTCCTCCCCCCCGAGCGCACCATGTCCCCGCTCTTCCACTTACCTCCAAGCATTTCCCTCCCAACCATCGCCAAACAGCTGTTTGGTGGTGTTAGCATGCTTTGGAGTGGGGGAGGAGCAGGAACATGGAGTGCTCAGGGAGGAGGTGGGGAAGAGGCGGGGCCAAGGTGAGGATTTGGGGAAGGAGTTGGAATGGGGCAGGGAGGGGGTGGAATTGGGGCGGGGACTTTGGGGAAGGGGTTGGAATGGGGATGGGGCCTCATGGAAGGGGTGGAGTGGGGGTGGACCAGGGGCAGAGGGTGGGTCAAGCACCCACGTGAAGGAGGGGAAGTCGGCGCCTACGCTGTGGTCTTGTTTGATTTTTTTTTTAAAGTCCTTTTGCCCACTTTTAAAAATCCATTCTTTAATGTCAGAAACATCCTGATGAGACACCATTATAATGTGTTGCATGTGTTTGGTGGTGTATGTGGGTAGGAAATATATTAGAAGATCATTCCCCTCTGTTGATGAATGGAATGTAGTCAATAGTTGGACTGTGTAGAGAAGTCATATAAACATGAACACTGGCCCCAATATTAATGAGGTGGGCCATAAATTTAGTAGTGACTACTGTAACGGAAACAGATTTGTTCTATTTTTTAATCAAAACCTTCAGAAAATAGTTTAAGAAAAATACCATGCTAAAGGCTTTGCATGTTCAAAACTACTGCATGAAACATTTAAAAGGCCAAATAGAATCATCATTAAGTCAATGAAATCAGTGTATGTTGTATACCTTCAAGCAGAACATTTTACATGTTCAAATGAGTGTTTTGCTTGTTTTCCTAAATTAAAAAGTAATTGAGTTATCAAAATACAATGCAAAATGCAATATTTAGGGGGAGGAAAAGATCACATTAAAAGAGAAACCTGAGAAGGAATTCCAGAAACTTAAAAATGTCAAGACTCAAGAGAGACCCAGTAAATAAAATGCTTCTAAAAACAGCCTGTGATTGACTGTTTTCAAACACCTCTTTTACAAATTACCAATGTAACATAATATATCACATGCTGATCACATGTGGAACTCAGCAGTTGTCTACTTCTATAGACTGCACACTTTAAGCCCTGTGTTAGAATGATTTTTCCTAACTTTAATATTTATTTTAAGTGTTACATCCTTCCTCTTTTCCAGCATCATAGATACTTGAATTCTGGAAAACTTACATTTGGAATAGTTAGGGTATTACTGTATTTTCTACTATAGTATATATTCTTTGCTCAAGATTCACTTCTAAAAGTTCAAAAGTTAAAATTAGTGTGGAAATAAGAAAGGCATCTACAGGTTACTAATGTTAATGAATTAATATTATGCACATCTATGGCACCTGCCAGTTAACAGTCTCAAAGTACTTGAAAAACATGATTGACATTAGCCTCACCGCAAGTTTCAGATAAGTATTGCCATTCCTGCTTAACAAATCAGGAAACCGAGGTGGACAGTTTAAGTGATTTGTCCAACATCACACAGTGAGATTGTGGAAGACCCAAAAATTGAACATAGGTCTCTTGACTCCCAGTCGATGCCATAACTACACAACTATCTTTCCTTCCCAGGTTTTCTTTTTATTGGTTTCATTAAGTAAGTTGTCAAGTGAGGCAACAACTAGCTGCTATGGATCACAAGATTCAGAGATATGAAATAAAGGAAAGTCAGTAAGACTTGACCACATTGGCATGTGCTCGACATCTGTAATAAGAGGAGATGAGTTCCAGATTTATTTCCTCAGAGACATAATCCATACCCATGCGTGCCTTAGAGTTTCTGTTGACAGTTGAGGTTCAGGTCAAATGGCACGGCCAGGGAATTTTCCACTGATCTAACATTGTGTTTCATTGTTTATCAGTGTCAAATTTACTATGAAGGCACCAGTTAATAGGACTGCTGAAAATATGCCTTTTCTTCATTTCTTTTAACTGAAATTGCTTCTCAACTGAACCTGGGTAAAGCTATGTCTGTCATCACACATGTCCTTAGGAGCAATCTCAAGTAGTCTCAAAAGTGTACAAGGCATAACTGAAGTGATCCCACTAGACAGCACTCAAAACCACACCATCTGGTATGTTATGGTCTCCTGCATTTTAAAATGTGGAGTTCCACCATGTGGAAACATCTTAAATCGGCTGATGTCTTAGTAAAAGCACAGCAAGAATTAACTCAACGTTACAGAACTTTGAAGAGACACCTAAGTTGACCTGTATTTTTTTTTTATTAGCATTGGCTACATTCTCTGATTTTATAGCTGTCTTTAAAAATGTGCACAAGCAGTTTAAAGAGAAGTTAACAAAAACAGAATACAGCAATGATATCTTTCATCTAGAGCTTTTCCTAAATTAATTCAGGTGTTTAATTAATATGGTCTTAGTTGTTCTTTGCCAGATCTTTTTCTCTCCATTTTGTGCTGGGCTATTTCTAAAATGCAATTCTGTTTAAAGATGAACTATAAAGCAAAATAAAAGTGAAATATTTGTCATACTTTACTGTATCTTTTTTATGTTAAAAAATGTCCTTAAGCGCCTCCCCTCCAAAAAAATGTCCTTTTCTGAGGATTTTGATAAGATCATTGGGCACATGACAGGTATATTTTTTTAAAAATTCTATTTGTTAAGATTTTAAAAAGATCCTAGCTCTGACTGCAGCGAGGGATGTTTTATTTTGTTACTCTTACAGAGAAGATGAACATAGGAAAGACAAAAAATTAAATACAGAACATACAAGTCACCTGTAAATTTATTTAACTAAGAAACACTTAGTAATAGAAACATTAGGAAGAAAGGATGTAAGAGCCTGTAGGGTTAAATGAAACAGCACTATTTTACAGGATGAACAATATACAGAGGCATTAAGGCAGGTTGAATATATTCTAATGGTTCAAACCTGATATGACTGTCTAGGGCATGCCAGGGAAATAGAGAGAACAATTTTAACTAGGCTCTGGCTGCTAGTTTTAGATGTAACAGAGAAGGCTAGATGCAGACATAGGTGTTCTTCACTGTGGAGTTTCAATATTCAGCATCTAGATTTTGTTTTCCTTTGAAAGGGGGCCCCTATTTCAACATAATTGAAGAGTTTTGGGTGGTTATTTTTTAATTAAGCAATATAAATCACCAGAAGTATTCTTGTTGTCAATGGAGATAGCAGCATTACAAGATCATGTCTGACAGCTCAGTATTAATCACTGAAAGAGACATGACTCATTTCACATATTTCATAGACTAGAAAGCTAGAAGAGAAAGAAGAATGGAAGAGAAGGGCTTGGTGGATCAGCACAAAGTGTTTTAAATAAGGAAAAGTGGAGCTACTGTGGAAACTATATATACACTTTGGACTTGAAACTAATTATAGCTGCATACACAGAATGGTAAGTGGTGACAAGTGGTGAAAACAGGTAGCCCTGACTGTATTATGCAGTCATTGTATCCTTGTCAGTCCCAGGATATTAGAAAGTCAAGGTAGATGAGGTAATATGTTTGACTTAACACACTCAAAACCACCTTCGCCAGACAAGGACACTCCACCAGAGAAGTAAATGGCATCATAGAACAGGCTGCCCACATACTCAGAAAGAATCTGCTTCAATAACAAAGAAAACCCGCTCTGACCACACACCCCTAGTTGCCACCTACCTCTCCATACTGGAACCCATATGGGGTATCATCAAACAGTTACAACCCATACTCTTCTGTCCTTCAAACAATCACTGAACCTCTCCAAGCTCATCATCATAAGCAAGCTCCCCAGAGACCAGGACAGAGTAACTTAAAGCAGCACCAGACTGCCAAAACAACAGATGCAAAACTTGCAGACATATCTCCACTGCTACAATTAGCAACACCCTGAAAACACACCTTTCACAATCCATGGGTCTTACACATGCCTAATCACAAGTGGTGTATCTCTTCAATCACTATGCTCTCAATTGAACTCACACAGGAAAATGATAAAAGACAACACCACCGTATCACCTGTGAGTGAACACTTTCCACAAAGCAATCACTCTATATCTGACCTATCAGTCCTCATCCACAAAGGAAACCTGCATGGCGCTTTCAGAAAATGAGCCTGGAAGCTTAAATTCATAACTTTGCTAGACACTAAAAATGATGGACTGAATAGACACTGGATATATGGCTTATTACAACAAACAACCCCTCACCCCACCCAAGCTGCTTGTCTTCCCTCCTCTCCCCTATTCCTTCCTTTCCTCCCTGTGACTGAAGGATAGTTAACGGGCCACTTCACCTAGAATGGTGCCTTGAAATGTGTGTTAACTACTTTTGCTGAACAATCTGTTTCATCTTGTATTTAGATGTGACACTCCAAGGAAGTTTCCCACCCCTGAAGACATCATTGGTGTATATGTAGTAGTGTACAGGAGGGGTCCCTATTCAGGGCAGCATTCTTCACAGCATTTTTTGGTAGTTTCAGGATCAGTGAGCTAGTGCCTGGGTCCATCAGGGATTCTACAGGAAAGGCTTTGGAATTTCGTGACATAAGCTGGCACAAGCATGCAGTGTTATTACACTTGCGAAGGTCAAAGACTGATCAAGTCAGACAGGGTGCATTTGTTACCCTATGGGAGGCTGGCAAGCCTGGGGTCTGCCCTGTTCGGGTGTTGTGGGCCTACAAAGCAATACAGTGGAAAGGAGAAGGCCCCCTTTTTCTACACGGAGACGGGATCCCCTCACGGCATATCAATTGATTATTATGTTAAGACGGGGGCTAACGAGGTTGGGGCTGCCAGCCCATGAATTTGGTTCCCACTCATTCAGAATAGGGCAGCTATGGCAGCAGTGCAGATAGGTATGGAAGCAGAGGCTATTCAGGCAATCAGGTACTGGCAGTCTAATGCATACCGAACGTATGTCGGACCGCAGGTGGAAAATCAACATTAATCGGTTGTGTTCTCATTTCAGATACGGGACAGCCAGCTATACACACTAGGGCATGGATCTGTGGGCCCAGTATTGTGTTTTGGGTGCATAGACGTGCATCCAGGTTGCCCAAAGGCTCCCAGCTGGGATTCGGTGGCGAAGCATGACTCAGTTTGCACGCACGGAGGGGCATGTTATGGGATCAACTGATACCGCTGTTATATGCTGTGCGGGCGCATCAGCAGCAACTGGATATATTAGTGATAAACCTGGGAGAAAACAATCTGAAAACACTTAAAGGGGTGGAGTTAATGCTTCGAACTAGGAAGGATCGGATACAGATCCTGGCAATTTTTCCGGGCGTTAACATTGTCTGGTTGGATATGCTTCAGCGCAGGGTCTGGAGGGGAGCCATGAACCCTGCCAAGGTGGACAAAACCAGGAAGCATGTAAACAGGGAAGTGGCCAAATTCTTGTTGCCCTTGGGCGGGAAAGTAATTTCACATCCTGGCATATTCTATGGGGGCACTAGAGTTATTTCTGTCACACTCAGGTGCTGCCATACTTTTGGCTGATATAAAAGAGGGCATTTGGAGATGTCTGGGAATCCGGCTGGGTGTAGGGAGGAGGCAGCCAAGCTAATGACTGGCGCCTCCTTGTGGCGGATGTTCAGTGCAGGTACTCCATAAATTAAGGGACAAAAGAATGGATAAATGGCTTGGAAAAGGAATTAAGGAGAGGTGCTTGGTAATTGAGCAAGCTGGGGGCAGTTGTGGACTTCTCTACCTGGTACAGCAGGGAGCCAAGCCCCCATCATTATAGTCACCTTAACCCATCCTATGAGCAGGGGTGGGTGGTAAGTTCCCAGCAAGGGAATTGCTGGAGGGACCTGGGTGAAAAGGGGGGAACTGGTGGACCCCCCCACCCTGGAATTGGAGGGTCCCAGCCATGGATCTGCTGGAGGGACATAAATGGAAAGGGGGGGGGGGGCTGAAAAAAGCACTCACCCCCACCCCCCAGTGAATTGTTGGGGTTTCCACCGGGTTAGTCCCAGATATCTAATAATAAAGTTGCGGCCTGATTAAACCCATATGTAATGTCTCCTGTCATTCTTTCGGCATAGCCAAAGTTTCATCTTGTATTTAGCTGTGATACTCCAAGGAATTTTCCCAGCCCTGAAGAATAGCTCTGTGTAAGCTCAAAAGCTTGTCTCTCTCACCAACAAAATTTGGTCCAATAAAATATAGTACCTCACCCACCTTGTTTCTCTGACACTACTATGTAATTTCTAGCTAAGGGGAAAAAGTAGTACATTAACCAATACACATGTAATTGACTTAGGCTACATCTACACTGCTAGCTAGGGTTGTGATTCCACTGCTCGTAGACATATACGCACACAAGCTCTCTTCAGCTAGCATGATTATAGATAGCAATGTAGCTGTGGTAGCAGCGGTCACAGCAGCGGAGGCATAGCTCAGCCATAGTTAATACACACCCACTGGTTTCAGACATTTAAGTAGTTCCATTACATGGTTACAGGGCTCCTGCCATATAACCTGTAACTTAGGCCTGGTCCACACTAACCCTCCACTTCGGACTAAGGTACGCAAATTCAGCTACGTTAATAACGTAGCTGAATTTGAAGTACCTTAGTCCGAACTTACCGTGGGTCCAGACACAGCAGGCAGGCTCCCCCGTCGATGCCGCGTACTCCTCTCGCTGAGCTGGAGTACCGGCGTTGACGGCGAGCACTTCCGGGATCGATCCATCGTGTCTTGCCTAGACGCAATAAATCGATCCCAGAAGATCGATTGCCTGCCGCTGGACCCAGAGGTAAGTGTAGACGTACCCTTAGAGTAGGCTGGATGTGAGCTCGCACACATATGTGTACATGAGCAGGGGAATCGCACCCTTAACTTGTAGTATAGTGTAGCTGTAATGTTAGTAAGGCCCATACACAGAATGTATTTGTAGCAGGGTCTATAGAAAATATAATCATGTTTTGTTAATGGCATATTGTAGTGAAAACAAATTTATTTCTTCTTTTACAGCTTGGGAGAAGCACAGACTTTACAAACAAACTCACTCTTTGGCATTTTACATTTATTTGAGGACATCTGTGCTGTTGAAATCCATCATTGTTTCTTTTTTACGAGTATTCTGGGAAGACAAATTTACTCTGACTTTTCCAGTTTATCATTGCTAAATGTTGGATTTTTCCTCAAGCACATTCACCTGTTGGTGCTTATAAACTACTGCAACCCAAGGCATTAATTAGTTACACAGTAAAGTGCTCTGTAACTAAGAAGCCACAACAGTATACTTGAATCCACATATGGTTATTTTAACAGTGAAGTCCTATTGATATGGGAGCAACATAGCTAGATATTCTTTTCTGGATTAAGCTAAAAAAAAAGTCATAGTTCATGCACATAACCACATCATTTTACTACAAAAATGCAGTCAGATAATTGTGAAAGAGTCAAGGTGATTGCCTTTTAACAATAGTACAATTAATGCCCCTGTAATTGAAATTACTCTAGGCCTTAGTGATAGATGATGGTTCAGGATATACAAAAATACACCTCTACCCTGATATAACACAGTCCTTGGGAGCCAAAAATCCCTACCACGTTATAGGTGAAACCCTGTTATATCAGGGTAGTGGTGGCAGGGCTCTGACGGCGATTTAAAGGGCCCAGGGCTCCCCACAGCAGCTGGAGCCCCCGGGCCCTTTAAAGCGCCGCCCAAGCCCTGCTGCCGGAGTCCGGGGGTTACCACGCTATATATGAACCCGTGTTATATTGAGTCGCGTTATATCGGGGTAAAGGTGTATATAACTGGAGCTATTCTGAAATCACCAAACTGACAATTCAATCTTAGTATATTTTTAGAATCTTAAATTTTTCTAGTAGTTAACAATGAGCCAGTTGCCTAACAAAGGCCGACTCCTTACTATTACATAGTCATTTTAATATATTAATTGAATTCCACTAATACCATGCTCTGCACAGTGAAACTGCTGTCTATTCCCCATGACCCAAAATTGTCCTGTTTTAAATCCATTAAATAAAATTATGTGATACAAAGGTTAATTAATCATGCATACACAGCAGCAGAAAATCAGGCATATAAACGGAATATTGATCTTCAAGGAGGCTGCTGCTTGAAACCATAATGGAATTAACCGCAGGTATGTTTTGTGAGCAATGGTGATATAATTAACAGTAATAAACTCAGGCCTTGGTAGTTAATTAAATCAGTTACAGAGGAGTGTTTCACAAAAATGATCCCAGTAGCTCATACACCATTTTAAAACAGCAAGTCATAACCCCTTTTATTCATGTAGGTGAGGCAAGTTCGGATACATCATTGAAAAACTAATGAAAGCGCAACTGTAAATCATTAAGCAACATTTGCTATTAACATTTTGTAGTAGTAAGGCTGACATTAAAATTAGTCTACCATGATATGTTCTTCACTATCTGTGGTGCTATTCTATTCTTCCCTTTGTGTAAGATTCCCTACTTTGATACTCTGTTCTTCAGATAAACATAAGATGTCTTTCCCACCAACTACAATATACCCCTCCTTGACTGCCCTCATTAATTATAAATATCACCTCTATATTGCTCCAAATAATTTGGCTCCCAGGAAGGCTAATAAAGATGACACTATGTTCACAATTTTCATTTAACTTAAAAGATGAGAATTTTATCATGACTAAGAACTAGAAAAATGTTTGAATTATCTAATGTGTTTAATCAGTTAATATGGTTAATGTAATGCAAATGTTGTATTATGTAGGGTTAATCTGCCTATATTATCACTTTAATTATATATATATAAATAAAATTAAAAGGCTATTTCAAAAAAAAAAAAAAAAAGCCTTTGAAATGCCTCACTTTTGAGAGCACTGTACATCTTGCCATATAAATTGGCTAGTTCCTTTGAACTCTGAGTAATAATACTTCTAACTTTTGTTGATTGGTATAGGATGAAGGGAAGCACATTGACATTTGACTATGGATACTACAGATGCCAATTTAGTCTCTCTTGATGCCATTATTGCTACAAACAAATGTGGCAGAGAAGTAGCATGATACCTTTGCCTGACATTACCAGAGAACAAAAAGATTCAGCCACATCATATGTCTAATTTAATGCCTTTAAGCATGCAGGTAGACTGATGACAACAGGACCATTCACTTGCTTCAAGTTAGACACATGCTTAAGTAACTTGCTCATTTGGGGACCAATCAGGAAAAAAATGAAGATTTGAGGGTTTTTTTTGTTTTGTTTTTTATTAATTATTCATTTTCTGTGAGTTTGCATATTCCTTGTTTTCACTGGTCTATTTTTATCAGCTTTGAATTCATGAATTGATTACTCTCTTGCCACATATTTGAACACTCAAGGACAACAAATCTGCTTTGGCATAGAACCTTCGTTTGCCTAGGAGTGATTAATTTTTTTTTTTTAATGACTTGGTACTTTGGAAATTGGATGCGTCAGTATAAAAGTGGTATGTTATATTTCCTTTAATAGAAATTTCAAAGCAGGGCTAAAATTCTAACATTTATACTGATATTAACAGGTGTCCATAGGAAAATTAATGCAGAACCATGAGCAGCACATTGAGCTCAACCTGGTTCAGTTCCTCTGGGACTTTTGAATCTATCCCATTTTTAATGCTTTGTCTATCTGTTTTGAAATCAGGTTTGGAAACATCTGGAAAACTACTTTATTATTACAGAAAATAGATCTTCAATTTGCAGATGAGTAGGGAGAGAAAAGGAGGCAGCTGCCATGTGATTCAGGGCATAGTGCTTGGGCCCTCAAAGGCCTGGCTTAATTCCCAGTAAAGTCAAGGAGAGGTGAGGTTGTTTGAAGGTGTAATTGATCCGTTTAAGCTCAACAGCTGGTTTAGCTGATCCATATAAAGATATGTGATTGGAGGAAAGTTTGAAAATGAATTTGCAAACATTTATGTCCAAGAAATATACTATAGGAGAAGGTAAGACTGGACTACAAAAGAATAAAGGGAATTAGTTTGAGAAATGGAAAAAACACACACCCAGAAACACACCCAGAGTATACAATCACCACCAAAAAACAATCATCATCACTGAAGCGTACCATGCCATACTCTAGCATTGGCATTTTAAAAAATGTTCATGAACCTATGCATAGTAAAGAACAAAAGTTGAGGCTAGCTTTGAGACATTATTTATTTTACTATTTTATCCAACTAATGAAGGGTGGGGAAATCTCATTCACATTCTGATACCAGGGCCAGTTATAGAATAACTGCTTTATTAATGTAGGCAACCTGCCTGATTAAGCCTCTCTTAAGCATTTTCAACTATTGTCTCTTAGACCGGCAAATGCATGCCTGATATCAAAAAAGGTAGGGTGAGCAGACAGCAAATGTGAAAAATCGGGATGGGGTGAGGGGTAATAGGAGCCTATATAAGAAAAAGACCCAAAAATCGGTACTGTCCCTATAAAATTGGGACATCTGGTCACCCTAAAAAAAGGACAGAGCTCATGCACTTGTGGTGTATAAGATCTTCAGAATTATCACCAACGTACTTTCTGAAGTGTGGTTCTGAGATGTCAGTTTGATAAAAGAAAAACCAATGATACAAAGGTGCCCTTGCCTACTGCACCATCAGCTATATTGAGGAATGGGACAATTATTGGCAGACTAGTGGCTCTTTTAAATTCCTAATATGGCACATATTTGGGATGTTCATCTCACTATACTCACCAGTGTTGCAGTTATTATATTGTCCTTGAGAAGAAACATGCAAGATCAAAGGTCACACTTAAATGTCCTCTGTTTCAAAAGATTCTAGCAGTTTGAGAGATATTCCCTATACTGGAAAAGGTGAATACTGCTGGAACAGATAGTGATTATTCTGTTTCAAGAGCTTTTTCGTTCAAACACTTGTAACTAGCAAAACTGTGTGTGATACTGTAAGAACATGCCACACCCTATCATCTGGCCTCATGATACATTATATTTTGTAATGTCAAAGTTCAGTGCATACTGGAACATGAGAACGTATTAGGAGCCCTCTAGCTGCAATATCAGGGGCCTTAAACCTTAAATAACAAGATACAGAACATTTAGATTTGGGGCATTTAATACATTAAAGTTATGGTTAGCTAAGTTGTCAAACAAAATATTTCCATATCATTTTCAGTTGCCTACAATAGATATGTTGTAGTGGCTTTAAACAGAGAGTATATGCATGGTAATATTTTATAAGTGGTTATGACTGTGCCAGATTGTAGCCAGAGACTTTGGTTTTGCCATAGAATGACATGGGTAGCAGCAATACAGGATTCCTCCAACGTGTCTCACCAGAGAGCAAGGCCTGGTTTACACTGAAAAGTTATATCAGCACTGCTACTAAAATAGAGAACATCCCTGACCAACATTCCTGACAAAACCCCCAGCATAGATGCAGCCATGTTGGTGGAAGAGGGCTTCCGTCAACAGCTAACTTCATTCATGGAGGTGGTTTTCCTATCCCTTCGGTCAGTGATGGCTACATCTATATAATGGGGCTATGCCATCATATCTATGCAGTATAGTGTCTATAGGCCCTTATTAAGTTTCCATGCTCATTCAAACTCTGACTTCTATCCTGTGAATAGAAGCAGTCTCTTCCACTTCAGGGACAAAACATCTCAAATTCAAGATCTGAATCACATTTTAAAGTTTACTTTATTAAATGATCCCAGGATATTTTCATCCAGATCAAAAGCAGAAGTTGGTTTCTTACAAAGATTTAAATATCCTCTCACCTACTTCCAGTATCAAGTGTAAATATCTTAAAGTGATAGTTCAAAAGACAAATTTCAAAGATAATGGGTAAAAACTGACAATAGTATTCTACTACACTTTAGTCTGCCATTATATTATCACCTGTTTGTATACTTAATAGAAATAGATTGTGAATCACATTTTTACTGAGTAATAGAATAATGGCTGTCTGAAATTAATTTGACCCCTTTCTATACACCTCTACCCCTATATAACGTGACCCGATATAACACGAATTCGGATATAATGCAGTGAAGCAGTGCTCTGGGGGGGGGGGGGGGAAGATGAGGCTGCGCCCTCTGGCGGATCAAAGCAAGTTCGATAGAACGAGGTTTCACCTATAACCCGGTAAGATTTTTTGGCTCCCGAGGACAGCGTTATATTGGGGTAGAGGTGTATTTATTATTAAGAACAACAACTGCTCCTTAGTTAAGGCTAAAATACACTTTCCAGTCTAGCTAATACTAATCAGTATACAACATAATTTGTGACACTAGACCGGATGAGATGGCACTGTGGATCTATTGTTTTTTTAACATGACAGCTGGACCAAATTAGAATGTTTTATACACTAAACCCTTCATCCATATATTATTTTAATTCCTAATAATATTAAGAAAACAGACTATTTACATGAAATATAAGCCAGTAACAAGTTTCATAAAATACAAAATAATAAACTAGTTAGCTAACCATCTAGGAACAGTTGTAGTGCAAAAGATTACAGAGTGTGTAACTTCCATTCTCCCACCTGCACAGATTGCATATGGAATGGAAACAGATTGAAAATAAAAGGATATCAGGTAGAAGTCATGGTACAGAGGTTCTGTGGAACTCAGTGCCTGATATGATCCACAGAGTTCAGACAAATGGGGGCAGGGCTGGGGCTGCGTGCAAACTAGAGGCTCCAGGGAGAGCAAATGTGCATGTATGTCACTTGACAGGCTGCATAATTGAATAAGCCTTCATACCTGTTTAGAAGGCTGTGCTCAGAGCAATGAAAGTGCAGCTGCCTTGTGTCTTAGATTATAGGATTTGAAACATACTTTAATTACTCTAATTGTACTTGAGTAAAGCACCTTGTCTGTTCTTATAACAAATTCTCACTTGCTGTGGCTCAGGTTCTTTTTAACAATGGTTTAGTAAGTCCTTTAAAAAAAAAAATGCAGCAGCAATCTTAGTAAGATTCATTCCCCTTTGGAAAGGAGAAAAAAAATCAATGTGTAAATTTTACCTCTATGTAATTCTAATGACATTTCATTAGAGAAATTACAAGTTACAGTTCGAGCAGCTTTCCTAGTCAATAGGTACCGTGAACTGTGGTGTGTTCTGCTCTCCCTTGTTAACCTACCCTCAGTCATTTGAAGAAAATGGACTTAGCTTTAGTAATTTAGTTGCACAGGAACTGATTATATTTGTGCAATGGTTGTTTAAGCATAAAAACCTAACAGCTGCATTGGGCCCACAGTGATGGAAAACCTTAAATAAACCCTGTTGGTTCATATTTCAGTAGGAATATGAATGTTTTGCACTTACATAGAATCTTTCATCAGATTATCTCAAAGCACTTTATAAACATAAGAGACAGTATTTAATACTAACAATACAGCTGCAAGATAAATTATATCCATTTTAGACATGAGAACAGAGAACTTAGGCACAGTGATTGAATTAATACCTAGTGTTTCCCAAAGGAAAACAAAAAAGACTTGAGATACAATTCACTAATTAAAAAAAATCCAATTTAGAGAGAGAATGATTCCACTTTTAAAAAGATACAATAGCTATTAAAAATGATACGTTAGAAAGTGTTCACCAGAACAACTAATCCTTCTCTAAAGTCTCCACTAACCTTTATTGCCTAAATTAGTTGCCCAGACACAGACATCTAGAATCTGATTTTCATAGTTTCTCATCTCCTGCAACTCCAACAGAAGTCAATGGAAATATGAGAATATTACCCAAGTTATATTCAATTATCTGTTTTGTATCATTTTATCCCATTTGCCCAATCTTTCCTCAAATATTTCAGTGGTTAGCTAAATATAGGCAGCTGAGTCTCTCTTTCCACTGCCCTGGATTATTCTGTTCTCATGAGCCACATTTGTTTGGAATGACACAGTTAAGGCTCATTTGGCCAATTTCCTAGGATTCGTAATCTACACTTGGAACTGGGAAGGAGTGACTGTGTTTACTGTGTTTTGTTTAGCAGCTGTTCTATCTGCTACCATTTTCAAGCATAACAGCTTTTATAAGGCCCTATCCAATGCAGAACTGGATCCACAGATAGAAATTGTGAAGGCTGTATGTATTCTAAAGGATCTCTTCTCCCTTGGAAGCAATGGCATAAAGCCTATGTCTATCAGGGCCGAGTCTGTGATTCTAGCCTTCACGATATCAAAGAAAGCATTAAGCATGCTTAGTGTCTCCTCAACACCAGGGTTGGACAGTGTATTGAGAGATTCTTTTCTATTTCAATAACAGGCAGCCAAGGAAGAGACCAAGAGGCCATGTGGCCTGAAGACCCATCCCCTTGTCCACATGAATCATGAAAAGTGGCAGCTTAGGAGAGGAAGCCCCATTGCTCCAGAAACTTCTGTATTATTATCATCCCTTTCATAGATTCATAGATTCTAGGACTGGAAGGGACCTCGAGAGGTCATCGAGTCCAGTCCCCTGCCCGCATGGCAGGACCAAATACTGTCTAGACCATCTCTGATAGACATTTATCTAACCTACTCTTAAATATCTCCAGAGATGGA
>NW_020664420.1:45878895-45905295 GCF_002925995.2 Terrapene triunguis | reverse complement strand
GAAACTCCCTGTTAGCAGCCCCTGTTCGCAAAAAAAAATGGGGTTGCCCAATCATAGAATATCAGGGTTGGAAGGGACCTCAGGAGGTCATCTAGTCCAACCCCCTGCTCAAATCAGGACCAATCCCCAGACAGATTTTTGCCCCAGATTCCTAAATGGCCTCCTTAAGGATTGAACTCACAACCCTGGGTTTAGTAGTCAATGCTCAAACCACTGAGCTATCCCTCCCACCCCAGGTGAAGACTCTGAATTTTGAGGTCTATAAAGGGAATGCAAAAAAAAAAAAAAAAAAAAACACACCACTCCTTTATCCTGCACCTGAGGAAGTGACTGGGTGCTGTGATTGCATTCATGAAAACAGGTTCTTAGCTTCCTCTGGTTGGAAGCATTGTAAAGGACATTTGGGTGAGATAGGCTTGTTTAGACGGGTTAGCCTTTCTAGTCTCTAGAAAGTATGACTTTTTTTTTTAAGTGTAACCTCTCTGTTCCCATTACTTTCACTCACTAGCTCTTAAATCTTAATCTTTGATAATAAAATTATGAGTTTTTTTACAATAAAAATAATTCAGTGCTGTGGTGTAATATAAGAACTGATCCCGGGTTGAATCATTCAAGCTAGGTTGTATGTCGTGCTCTTGGGGACAGCAAACCTGATATAACAGTGTATAAGAGGCTGAACACTAGGAGTTTGGGGACTGGAGTGCACCTACCATTAACCTACAAGACAAATGTAAGGGCTGATATTGTCCAGAGGAGATTGTTTGGGTGGCTAACAGACTGGAGGTGTCAGGGAACTGATACCCACTTACGCACAAACAAGTCTCTCACTGAAGGCAGGGGGGTAACAAGATGACAGTCTTGGATACTCTGAGGAAGTGTCATAGTGATCCCTCCAGAACATGGATAGAGGCATACTGACAGTGTACCTTACACTAATATTGTACGTTATTACATTTTTGGTGTATAAAAGGAGTCCTTCATTCTCCAGGGCTTTCAATCTACATGTTTCACAACCATGAAATTTACTGAAATTTAAATGTTAAAAGCTAAGGTCTTCACGAATACAGACACCTTTTCCTATTCAGGGTTGTAACCTTTTCCTATTCATATCTTTTTAAGGTAGCTTTTAAAGAGCTCGATTTATGAGACTACGAAACAAACTGGAAGGAAGCCTAGGAGCCACAAATCCAGAAGGGTCAAACAGTCTCTCAGTAATTTCACAGGAGACAAAACAACAATATGAGTAGCAGAAATCACAGATGTGTGTTCTAATAGTAAAAAATTCAATTTTGCGTTTGTGAAGAGTTCATAAATTTCAAAATAGGAAACCACCACAGTCTGAGAGCTGTTTTTTGTTTGTTTGTTTCCCCTACAAAACCTGAAGAGACTAAGCAAATTATGAATGTTCTTTCCGTATCCTGACATGAACTTTTTGCCTTATGGACATTATTGAAAATTGTCTGCCAATGACATAACTTCCTTTTTCATTGTGACAGGTTAATTTTAGTTTCAGATTTAGGGGAAATAAACACACACAAAAAGTTAGTCAGAGATGACAGTACTTTTCTAACCAGTCTTACATATGTCCGGTTTTCATGCAATTTAGATGATAAAGAAGTGAAACAAAACTCACCTATCAACATGTACAGAAATGTAGCCACCTATGTTTTTACTTTGGATACATATGAGGTAACAATGGTATTTTATTTTAATGTATACACTGCATCTGTATTTAGTGAACATAAAGAACTTAAAGAAAATCACCAACTGATAATAGCTATAGAGCAGTACTGGGCAACCTGCAGGCCGCATGCAGCCCATCAGGGTAATCTGATTGCGGGCTGCAAGACATTTTGCTGACATTGACCATCTGCAGGCACGACTCCCCCACAGTTCCCAGTGGCCGCGGTTTGCTGTTCCTGGCCAATGGGAGCTGCGGGAACACAGCCTGTGGCCCGCCGCTTCCCGCAGCTCCCACTGACCGGGAACGGCGAACCGTGGCCACTGGGAGCTGTGGGGGGCCGTGCCTGCGGTCAATGTCAGCAAAATGTCTTGCAGCCTGCAATCAGATTACCCTGATGGGCTGCAGGTTGCCCACCACTGCTATAGAGGATCATTCATGATTGCCAATCTATATTTAAATTACATGGTTTGTATCCATTAAGCTATGCACATAGCTGTCTAACTTATGTAAATATGTTCTTGATGCTGTTACTTGCACCTTCCTTCTCCTCCATCTGTGTACCTCTTGCTGTTTGTTAGCCTTTGTACATTCAGTGTTAAATACAGAACATAACATGACCAGCTAATTCTGCTCCAAATAGGTTATCCTGTGTTTTAATCAGCATCAACAGGACTTTTTTCTGTCAGGTTGTGCTAACCTGAATGAGCAAACATGACTGAAACGCACACCCTTTTTGCTCATCAAGTCAGAGCTTTAGAAGCAACTGCTCTAGCTGATTTTCTTTGGGCCTGATTCTCATTTACATTACAACACTGTGGCAGAGTGGAAAGAGGCATGAAGTGAGCATAAATGTATATAAATGGACCTTAGAGATAATGACAATCAGACACTTTACAAATGAAGCTGGATGGATCTGTTTCTGGAGAATGTAAATTAAGATCGGGAGATCCCATGGTCTAGTCTACACTACTGTCTCATTCAGTTTAAAAGTAATATTTTTTTAAATTTATTCAAGCTCAAAAACTCATTTAAGGATCTGAAAGTCAAGCTGTGGTCTTTCTAGCTGGTAAAGGATTTTATTACTGAACGTTAGTAAATAATTCTGGGTTTTATGAAGGAGTAAGGGGAGTATATAGCTCACTTTCCAAGAGCTGTGTTGACTGGGAGGGGGAAAAAAAAAAAAAAAAAAAAAAAGAAAAAAAAATATTTAGAACAATAAAGTAAGCGGAGGTGGGGGGGGGGGGGGGGGGACACAAGGTACTGAGAGCGCAGGTGACATTTTATATAGTCACATTTCTAACCATAGCACCATAGTTAAATATGTCTAAAGCTACTACATGATATCTAAATGCAGAACCTATGTGTTCGAATTAGAGCTGGTCAGGAATTTTCTGAAGAAACATTTTTACATCGGAAAATGTCAATTTATCAAAAATCAAAACCACTCTTGAAAAAGGGTTAATTTAGATAAATGTCTCAATTCAACAAGTTTAAAATAGCTATTTACTCTGCTGTTACTTTGTGTGGTAGCTGTGCATGCAAATAGCTACACGTAACCAGAAAATCCTTACAAAACACATCTGGAATGATTTATTTTGTGGTGATTCAATAATGCATTCAGTCGGCACAGATGCAAGACACAGTACTGGACATATTTCAAATTGGAAAGATTGAAGCGAAACAGTCAACTTAATTTTCTTTTTTTAAAGTTGACTAATTTAAAAAAAATCCATATCTGATAGAGAAACTCTAAATGGTAAATATTCTTTAAAAACTCTTTATAATTTATTATAAAAGTTTTCTATTCTCCTGCTAAATCTTCAGTGGCCTTTTGAGCAAGGAGAAACCAACTGACTATACAGGGAAACAGTGAATCTAATTGTCATGCTTACAGAGCTAGCATGTCCAATTTCTGGTCTCAGTGAGTACACCTCCCCAGATGTTAGGCTCATGCCTTTACCTATTCTTGTGTGAAATTCTCCCATTCTTAGACCGGGCCTTGGGCTAAATGACCCTGTATATTCACCATTCTTACCCTGCAGGTCTGAGTGAGTGCTGGCACCTGCAGTTCTCTTAGGGAGTCTGTGGCAGCAATATAGCAATCAGACAGCCTTCTTAAAATACAAGTATTGTTTATTTTGCAGAAGGAAGAAAGCATTAGCTAAAAAAAAAAAAAAAAAGAGGATTTTAAAACAATAATCTATATACATATATATCTTAGTGAAAAAGTCTTGCCACCCCAATGGTAACCAATGCAGCCGATCTTCTTCAGACACCCCAAGCAATGTCCTGTCTCTCAGTTTGGTACTCCTGAACAACTACCGAACTCTCTCTCTCTCGAGAGAGAGAGCATCTCTTAAAAATCCTGCTACAGTTCTTTTGTCTTTCTGTGTTTGTGGGTCTTAACCCTTCTAGTCAAAACCAGTTCCGTAGGTTGGCTGGAGAAGTGATAATCTTCAAAACGAACATTTTGTGCAACCCATGAGTGCATGCAAAAAGGTGGCCATCTTGAGCCATTCTTTTCCTTCCTGCTTGTTGTGACAGATATGGTAATTTCCTGCAATATCCTTGGGAGATCTTGTTGAATTAAATTTAAGTGTCGCTGGGGTCCACTGTATTAAATGACAACAGAGAGTCCTGTGGCACCTTTAAGACTAACAGATGTATTGGAGCATAAGCTTTCGTGGGTGAATGCCCACTTCGTCGGATGCATGTAATGGAAATTTCCAGGGGCAGGTATAAATATGCTGGCAAGAATCAGTCTGGAGAGAACGAGGTTAGTTCAATCAGGGAGGGTGAGGTCCTCTGCTAGCAGTTGAAGTGTGAACACCAAGGGAGGAGAAACTGCTTCTGTAGTTGGCTAGCCATTCACAGTCTTTGTTTAATCCTGATCTGATGGTATCAAATTTGCAAATGAACTGAAGCTCAGCAGTTTCTCTTTGGAGTCTGGTCCTGAAGTTTTTTTGCTGTAAGATGGCTACCTTTACATCTGCTATTGTGTGGCCAGGGAGGTTGAAGTGTTCTCCTACAGGTTTTTGTATATTGCCATTCCTGATATCTGACTTGGGTCCATTTATCCTTTTACGTAGTGACTGTCCAGTTTGGCCAATGTACATAGCAGAGGGGCATTGCTGGCACATGATGGCATATATAACATTGGTGGAGAAGATGATGTTTGACTCCAACATAAGTTGTCTCATTGATGGCAACATCCTTTTTTCCTTGTGCTGTCATTCTTTAACCTCCATGACTTCTCTTCCTTCCAGATGGAATCCAATCTAAGATGTACCCTGTGCTTCTGCTACAGGGTTTCCTGATGATATGGCCAAACTACTACAACCACCTCTTTAAATGTATAAATCTAGGGAAAAAAGAATGTAGGCTATACTTACAGGATGGGGGACTCTATCCTGAGAAGCAGTGAGTTTGAAAAAGATTTGGTGGTCATGGGGGATAATAAGCTGAACATGAGCTCCCAGTGCAATGCTGTGGCCAAAAGAATTAATTCTTGGATGCATAAACAGGGGAATCTTGAGTGGAACTAGAGATGTTATTTTACCTATAAATGCAGTTATAGTACCTACATGGGGAACAAATATTTGATAATGGGTTCTTCAGTCTATCAGAGAAATGTATAACATGATCCAATGGATGGAAGCTGAAACTAGACAAATTCAGACTGGAAATAAGGCATACATTTTAACAGTTAAAGTAATAACCATTGGAATAATTTATCAAGTATCATGGTGGATTCTCCATCATTGGCAATTTTTAAATCACCATTGGATGATTTTCTAAAATACATGCTCTAGGAATTATTGTGGGAAAGGTCTATAACACAGGCTATACTGACTACTTTATCATCAACTGCAGTTTTCATCCTATTCATCCTGTGCAGAAACACTATTTACAGGTACATATAGGAGTGTCACCGATCTCTAGTTATCACAGATAATCTGGTCTCCGTTTTTAAGAATTTTGCAGGTAATAACTCTTCTCCAATCTTTAGGACAGATCACAGTTTCCCAAACCATTCAATTCAACCTGCACTTGTAATTCACTATCAATTCCTCTCCTGCTTTTAACATTTCAGCATCTATCTTATCATAGCCTGGTGCTTTACCACTCTTCAGTCAGTTTATGACCTTAGTTACTTCCTCAGAGGTGATTACTTCTAGTGATATAAGTAAGTCTGCTATTTCTTCACATCTCTCAATGTGTTAGTGTTTCTGGCTGGTTGAGTACAGCCTATACATTCTCATATCTCTGCTGGGTGATCTTTTAACTTCCTTTTCTTTGTCTGCATATTCTTCTTGCAGAATAGTTTTTACCGCTGTATCATTCTTGTTGAATTCTCTTCTTTAATTGTTTCCTCTTTTCAGCAAGACTCCACATATTTGGTTGTAGCCATCAAAATAAAACTGCCATTGTCAGTCTACCCTAGGATGCCATGTCTGCCAATAATGCATTCCTATACACTATTGTGCATTTACACAACTTGTGAATTTAGATCTCTCATGAGGATAATGTCATATTTATGGGTCTTGCCAAGGACGCTTTGTAATCTTTCATAGAAAATCTTTGACCTGTTTGTTGCTATTGTTGGTTCATCAGAGTGAGCAGGTTCCTATCCCTTCAGTGTTTTAGTATCTTCCTAGCTCAATAATAAGCCAACACCTTCCTGCTGTTTGTCATCCTCTCTTCCAGAGTATAAAATAATCATGCCTTCCAATGACAATTTTCCTTGTCCAGCCCACTCATCTCACTCCGTCCAAGTATACTTAGGCCCAAGATTTCCATTTCTCTGATAACTTGTGTCAGTATTCCTGTGCTCTAAAGTAATCTAAAATTCCAACACCCAATTCTTGTCTTAACCTTATCTGTGAAAATACCCCATTTCATTCTCCATCACCATAATGTCACGTGGATTTGCTGGTTGGCCAATACTATCTTGTCTTATGCCCTGCTGATCAAAGTTCTCTATAGTTTATGACTGTATTTGAAAATCTGTGACAGACTTGTCTCGTTTCTGCGTTGTTTCCATAACAAATATTATTGCATAACCTGCCAGTTAGTCTGACTCAGAACTCTGTACCAGGACGCTTGGTGGACTGCCTTTAGTCTAACTCCTACCCTTCAACCTGTGTGGCTTGGGTGGCCCTACCAGGTATTCTACTCCTGCTAGCATAGCTCTCAGGTCAATAGAGCATGCAAATCTTCCCACCAGGGTACAGTCCCTGAGGAAATAATTTTTTGTAGGCTTCATGGCAAAGGAGAATTTTGAGGAGGGATTTGGAGGGTAAGAAAGTATAGCTGCACATGTTTATGAGGAGTTCCTCCAAGGTGTAAGGGGCTCCAGGAGATAAAGTACAAACGTGCTTGTTTGAAAATGTAACAAGTGGACAAGGAAGGCTGGAATCATGACCAGTGATGTCAGAGGCGGCTGACAGATCAAGGAGGATAGGGATGGAGGAGATTGAGTTTTGGCTAGGAAGACATCATTAGAGACTTCGGTAAGAGTGGTTTCAGAAGAAAGCAAAGGACAGAGACCAGATTGGAGAGAGTCTAGGATGGAATTGGAGAGAGGAATTCCAGTCAGCAATTGTAAACAGTATGTTCAATGAGATTAGAGATGAAAGGGAGAAAGAGCAGTAGTAGCATCAAAGATTAGTTATTTTTAAGGTGGGAGAGATAAATGCATGCTAGTATTGTGATAGCAAAAAGCTAGAGTGAGAGGTTAAGGAGAATGAGGGAGGGAAGGAGATGGTTGTAGTGAGGTCTCTGAAGCAAGTAGAAGGACTAGAGGAGGAGACCAGGCAAGAAAATTCTCTGTCAGTGACAGCAATGGAGGAGGAGAGAGTTGTAAGAGGGGAAAGATCACTTCATATTTTGACAATTTTTTCTTGGTGAGATTTGGTAAGATCCTTTGGAGAGACAGAAGTGCATGCTGCACGAGGGTAGGGTTTGAGGAACAAATCAAAGGTGGCAAAAAAGTATCAAGGACATGGAATTAAATTTATTTGGAGAAGTAGAGCTGTTTAGCTAGGAAGAGGGCAAAACTGAAGGTGGAGAAAACAAATGTATAGTGGAGGAAGTCAGCCACTAGTGGGATTTCTGTCAGACACACACCACAGAAGGAAAGCAGCAGAGGAAGCGGACGTTAGAAATGAGCCAGGGTGTTGGCAGGTCAGAACTTGTGATGATAGTTGAAAATCATATGGTTATCATCCGAGGTGACCGTAAAGATCCCTTCTGCCCTTAAAATCTATGAAGATATTAGACTATAGCCTGAAGGAAGAGTAAGTTTGTTTATTTGAATATACAGTTCTCAATTAGGGAGAGAAATAGTGAATATATTTGCTTGTTATTGAAGTCAGCGTTGAAGATTATGTCTAACATTTTTAAGCCCCAGTTCTGCAATTGGATATTTGCAGGTAGCCCATTGGGCCTACACAAAGCCTGATTGAAGTCAAGGGGATGTATTTGCATAGTCAGGTTTACCCTATTGTGATTTTCTCTACATGCTCCTTGTCACCATCAAATTCTAGAAGCTAGAAACAGAGGCAATCTTTTGCATTTACTTGCTTGGTCAAGTTTTTTGTTGTGTTTTGGGGGTTCATACTACTAGGCAATCCCGTGTATTTTTCAAGGATGATTATCTCTTTATGATCCTCCCAGATTTGTTCTGGAAGATGTGAGTAGAACTAAGAATTACATCATTTTTGTTTTTTCAAAAAGGTAGCACAGTCAAAGCTCATCTTGCAAATGCATTTTCTTATTATCAAGCCTGTTTGTTTGAATTCATGTTTAAATTTTGTTGCATCTGTGAAACAATCTGTAGGCATGAAAATTTAACAAACATCATGGGGCAAAGTTTGGAATAACTAGCTCATTTAAAGCTATAGTATTGTTGCAGATTGTTACAAAGGTGCAATTATAAGAGGAGGAGACTGCATGAGACATCAAAGAAAAATGTTAGGCTATATTGCTATGGAGAATTTGAGAGGTGCTTAAATATTTTAGCAGCTTGGAAACACTTTAAAGTCTCTTGCTTCTATTCCCTGATGGAATTGAGCCCTTGTTTTTGCTTTGCCATTTTTATTCTGTTAAAAGAAAAAAAATGTAAAAAAAATATTCAAGTATATTAGCGAAGACATTGGCTTAAGTTTTTCCCGTTTTGTGGCCCTAAAAAGCATGCAGATAATATACAATTTTTCACTAGCATGTTTAACCCCTGATCTTGCCAATGCATGTATATATTGAGTCATGACTGTCCCATTTGAGTCATGGCTGTCCATGTGAACTAAGGAGTGTTCTCAGTGAAATGCAGTTGCAAGATACCTTACCCATGATTTGAGAAGTGGGCTGTATTGTTCCTTTCCAGCAAATGGCAAAAGTGTTACTGTTATATACTGCGAGGAGAACAGCACTAAGTAGCTAAGCCTTGTACATCTAAGATATATAGTTAATAAATATGTTTGGAGAACTGGGCAGAAAATGTTTTTCCATGCTGCAAACCTTTTTGACATTCAAAAGTGTTACCTTTCTGCATCATGGTTAAACCCAGACCTTGCAAAGTATTTCACAAAAGATAACTCTACCACAAAATAGCTAATGGTCTGATAGTTAGTGCACTCACTTGGCATGTGGGAGACCCACCTCTGAGGCTCTGCTCTGCCATTTTCTCACCTCCCAAGTGAATGTCCTGGCCATCAGATTATTGGGTATTCAGGTGTGCAGTTCCTTCAAGTTCTCCTTGTGGAACTGTTCCACTTTATATAAACAAATATTCATTGGAGGAAGGACTTCCTCTCTCAGAGGAGATCCTAGCTGAGTTCCTTAAACAGCAGGCTATAGAGTCCGTCTCTCTTTCTGGTCCAGTAAAAAATTATACAAAGTAGAACAGCTCCAACAGAAAAGATCTGGGGAGATCCATCCCATGAGAGCTAACGGTCTGGTGGTTGGGGCACTCACCTGGGATACAGGAGACCAAGGTTCAAGTCTGTGTTCTGAATAAGGCAGAACAGAGTGACTTGAACCTGTGTCTCCCACATCCTAGGGAGGTGCTCTGGCCACAAGCGCATTGATTACAGTACAGGGGGGTGGAGCTGTCTGACCAGAAATTTCATCCTGAACTGAAGAAAATATTCCCAAGGAAAGTTATCAGCACTGGTAAATTTCTGTTAAGAGGAATCAGCATTTTCAAAAAAAAAAAAAAAAACCACAACAAACATTTACTCCAGAAATTCTGACCCAGCTCTAAGGTAATTTGAAACCTAATTATGTCACTGTAGTTCTCTCTTACTCTTTATGCTATGTGGAGAACAAAGATATTAACACCAGACATAAGATTTAAGTGCCATATAGGCCCCTGCACTGGAGTGACTTTTACCCAGTGTGCTGCATTCCTGCATTGCTCCACTTGCACAGGCTGCAGCCTTTAAATAACTAGGAATCACAAATACTTTGCTGACAGAGTAGCTTTGCTATCACTGAGAGCACAACTGCATCCTCTATATGTTGCGGGAACACTACACCAGGAGTAGCGTATTCATTTTTAGGCACCTGGTTGGTTACCAGAAACTTATTCCACATGAAGGGAGCTCAGGAAGAAACATTAAGAGGTACCTACGTATGTATATGTAACTGGGCTCATAAATGATTAAACAGAAGAGGTTCAGAGTCTACAAATATTTGAAAGTTATAGTTTGAAGAGAATCATAGAATATCAGGGTTGGAAGGGACCTCAGGAGGTCATCTAGTCCAACCCCCTGCTCAAAGCAGAACCAATTCCCAACTAAATCATCCCAGCCAGGGCTTTGTCAAGCCGGGCCTTAAAAACCTCCAAGGAAGGAGACTCCACCACCTCCCTAGGTATCGCATTCCAGTGCTTCACCACCCTCCTAGTGAAATAGTGTTTCCTAATATCCAACCTAGACCTCCCCCACTGCAACTTGAGACCATTGCTCCTTGTTCTGTCATCTGCCACCATTGAGAACAGCCGAGTTCCATCCTCTTTGGAACCCTCCTTCAGGTAGTTGAAGGCTGCTATCAAATCCCCCCTCATTCTCCTCTTCTGGAGACTAAACAATCCCAGTTCCCTCAGCCTCGCCTCATAAGTCATGCGCTCCAGACCCCTAATCATTTTTGTTGCCCTCCGCTGGACTCTTTCCAATTTTTCCACATCCTTCTTGTAGTGTGGGGCCCAAAACTGGACACAGTACTCCAGATGAGGCCTCACCAATGTCGAATAAAGGGGAACGATCATGTCCCTCGATCTGCTGGCAATGCCCCTACTTATACAGCCCAAAATGCCATTAGCCTTCTTGGCAACAAGAGCACACTGTTGACTCATATCCAGCTTCTCGTCCACCGTGACCCCTAGGTCCTTTTCTGCAGAACTGCTACCTAGCCATTCGGTCCCTAGTCTGTAGCTGTGCATGGGATTCTTCCGTCCTAAGTGCAGGACTCTGCACTTGTCCTTGTTGAACCTCATCAGGTTTCTTTTGGCCCAATCCTCTAATTTGTCTAGGTCCCTCTGTATCCGATCCCTACCCTCTAGTGTATCTACCACGCCTCCTAGTTTAGTGTCATCGGCAAACTTGCTGAGAGTGCAGTCCACACCATCCTGCAGATCATTAATAAAGATAATAAAGAAGTGTTGTGGGATTATCAAAAAAGCTGTACATAGAAGCAGTGGGGTGGCATTCTGAAGAGGAATATGAAAGTAAATACAGGAAATATTTCCTCAGCATGACAGTGTAAGATGCACTCCATTCATCAGTTTATGAAGAAGTTGGGGAATATTTCCTAAACTAGACTTTGATTGCTCTAGAGCAGTGGTTTCCAAACTTGTTCCGCTGCTTGTGCGGGGAAAGCCCCTGGTGGGCCGGGCCGGTTTGTTTACCTGCCACGTCTGCAGGTTCGGCCAATTGCGGCTCCCATTGGCCTGGAGCAGCAAACTGTGGCCACTGGGAGCCGCGATTGGCTGAATCTGCAGATGTGGCAGGTAAACAAACCGGCCCGGCCCGCCGGGGCTTTCCCTGCACAAGCAGCAGAACAAGTTTGGGAACCACTGCTCTAGAGGAAACTTTAAGATAGACTGTCTTGTTTTCAGTATCTGGAACGGATTCCAGATGGAACAAAGAGGGTTGTTTGCTGCCTCTTTTCGAAATAATGTCTGGCAAGGGGGGACTGTAAAAAGAGTCATGGGAGCTGGCTAAAGAAAACTCTGAGGAAACGTTCTACTCGAAAACTGTAGACTCCTACTAAAAGTTATGCTGAGTCTACAGTTTCATTCTTTGTGTTATGTGTGACCCATTAGATGGTGGTTAATATTTTTGAGTGTGGGAAAATGTCAGTCAATCCTTTAAAATTTCTGTACTTTGAAATATTAGCAATTAAAGCACTTTGTAGCTTATAAAATATTGAGAACAGAATGTTTCCCCCATCACCACCACCTTCCTTCCCTTCCCAAGAACTGCCACAGTAGTCTGTTAGTGTGTGGATAAGCCCCGAAGGCAGTGGTTCCCAAACTTTAACAACCTGTGAACCCCATTCACTAAAATGTCAAGTCTTGTGAACCCCCTCTTAAAAATAATATAAGACAAGGCTTCTATGTTTCATCAAGGAATAACAGCTGTGAAACAGCATGAAGGTATTTAAGAAGCCAACTCAAAGAGTTTCTCCTACACAAGCATTCAGGTCTTGAGCAGTCCAGGCAAACAACGCACGTTACAACAAAGCTTAAACTTCTTCTTCATAATGTTTTTAAAAACAATACTAGCTGCCTATTTCATTTTAAAAACAGCAAAAAAATATCCACCTCCCTTTCCATTTCTTATAAGCAGTCTTGAAGGTTAAGTCTCCTCAGTGTGATAGATCTGCTTGCTTTGAGAGGTCCCTAAGGACAGCTCTGTCTGCCATTAGGGAATTTTTCCCCGAGACCCCCCCTGTAACATATCGCGAACCCCAGTTTGGGAACCACTGCCCTAAGGGAACTAATGGAAGACCTATCACTTGGTATCTTTAAAACTGAAATGGAAGACAATTAATAGGGAATGACCTTGTAATAGCAGAGAGAGATGGAAAGATCTACTGTGGTCTCTCTTGATTCTAGAATGCAGAGGGAAGACAAATCTTCAAACTAATCATCCTGTCTGTAGGAGGTCAGAGAGAAAATCAACCAAGAACCTTCTCCTACCAGACTTCATAGTGTAACTTTTGTTACACCCTGCTCCTCAGTAGCTATGTTTTGTGGATTCAGAATTGGAACCTATGTTTAAAAATGAAGACTCTATGGAAATGCTTAACTTTTGATTTCAGTTGGACTTAAATGTGTGCTGTCCTGAATAAGGATTATATCCTGAGTTGGAGTGTTAGCCCTATAGTTCAATGAAAAATACTAGAGAAATGTATTCTTAGCATTATTTTAATTCCCCTATGCTTTTAGGGCTATTGTATTACTACTGATTTACAGTACCGGATTTACCACGGGGCCGGGCCCACGATCCAAAGGGGCCCCGGCCCAGCCCTCTCTTCTCTGCCCCCCGCTTTCTCCTGTGGGGGCAGAAGCTTGATGCTGCCAGCTCCTGGGGCTCCTGCTGCAGGACAGGCTCCGCTGGCAGCCAAGCTCCTCCCCTGCCTCTTCCCACAGCATGCTCGTGTTCCCGCCCCTCCCCCTCTCCCTGCCACCAACCAGCTGTTTGCCAGCAGGAGGGAGGGTGAGGAGCAGAGCCGCAGCGTGCTCGCCACTCCAGGGAGGAGGAGGAGGAGAAGTGGGGGCGGGGCCTTGGAGAACAGGGTGGAATCGGGGCATACCCCCTCCAGCCCCCTGCCATGAGCACCCCCACGACCCTAGCCCACACCCCCAGCCCTCTACCCTGACCTCTGCACCCCCCCACAACCCTCAGCCCCATGCCCTGACTCCTGCACCCCCCCATATCCCCACCCTGAGCACCTAACGGGAGCTCCTGCACACACACACACACACACCCCATTCCCACCAAACAGGAGCTGCCCCCAGGTAAGCGCTCCACACCCCAACCTACCGCCCCAATCCTGATCCCCCTCCCTCACTCTAGCTCCTGGCCAGACCCTGCACCACAACAACTTTTTTTTATAAAACACTCTTATCCAAAGTGCTTTACAATAGTTAGCTAATGGTACAAACAATATTTGGAAAGATCATTAAGTGGTCCGTCGAGACCCTCCATGATTTTCAAGTGGTCGCTGGAAAAATAAGTTAGACTACAAGAACAATCAAGGTACCTCACTTTATTTTCATTTACTTCCTATTACTTATAGGAAGAGGATGAAGAAAAAAATAACAAAAAGTGGGAGTGGGGGGAGATAAGAGAAAATGTTCTTTTTCTTGGCTGGGTCCCAAGGAGGGGTCCCAAAAATGAAGCTGAGCACAGGGCCAGAGGTTCCCCCACTAACTTTAAATCCACCACTGTCTGTCACGTCATCTGAGCTGGAGATACTGTGTCAGCTGATCCCCACAGTCTCCAACCTACCTTGGCAGTGCAACAGACATGGCCCTGCCCACTAGCTCCTCTCCACTCCCTAGCCCACCCACCACTTGCTTCTCCTCCCTCCCCCCCGCTTAAGGCTTAGCCCTCTCACTTTTAAAAATGATTGCTTGCCCCTCCCCCCCTCAGGCTTTTCTGGCAGCCCTGTTGCCAGGTATCCAGTTTTAGACTGGAAACTCCAGTAAAAAAAACAGGACCTGAGTGTACGGTTAGCAGTGCTGACTGGAAACTAAAAGTCCGGTTATAGGAATAACCACATTAGCCTCGGCTCCTCTCACTCCCAACACCCACCCCAGAGGGCTGGAAGAGAACCTGTCCTGCTGCTGCAGGAGGAGGGGCAGCTCAGTGCAGAAAGAGATGAAGAGAATGGGCTAGAACCAGCTAGGTATCTGCTCTTTGTGGGCAGGTACGGGGGTCCTGTTTACTGCATTTGCAGTTTACCCCTGGCCCTTCCCTTGCTCCAGCGACCAACCCTAGCTCCTGCCCCACTGTGCTTTTGCCCCCGGCCCCTTTTACAGTCATTCCCCGGGAGGGGCCACAAATATGTTTGGTGCCGGGCCCACAAAAAGTTAATCCGGTCCTGCTGATTTAATTTTGATAAGAGTATCAGGGAATTGCTAGCTTTAACTTTATTCAAATATAATTTTACATGCATGAACATATCCCAGTACTAAATTTTATGCACCCCACTAACCTCATATGAACATTGCTAGCACAATAGGACAGCTGAATCATATTAACATCTCTCTATATCTTAGAGTCTAAACAAAATCCACTAATACAATAGAACAACCAATGGAGAGAAATTTGCCAGGATAAGAATTTTTTGCTGTATTGACAAAAACACTACACACATACAAATCCTACCAGCTACAGTACAATGTTGATTCTTATCATATTACTGATAACACTGAACAAATCTCATATTTCTTGCTGGAACAGTCACACACATTGCAAATTGCTCACGCTGATTTTGTTTCTTAAATAGTATCACAAGTAACATTCACTAGCTACTTGCAAATATTTTCTTCCAGGTATTAGGCACAAATGGTCATTCATTTTTCTTCAGAGATACAGATTTTCTTCTCTCTTTTTACAGGTGTATGTACTGTGTTCGGTGCAAGGAAAATCCCAGTCTCCACATATTTATTGAAGTTCCTGTATCTCCTTTATACATGTGTAAATCCAGCGCATATCCTACCATGTTTCATTATTCAAGGATGTGGCCAGCAGAGGACGGGGAAGCAGCACATATTCAGGCATCATGTAAGTGTCAGCATCAAGATGATCAACCAGCCTGAGTAAACTGGATTGCACCAATGGGATTTTGTTTGTTTTTAAACTCTGAATGAAACATACCCCTATACAGAATACAACCTCAAGACCTATGCACAACTGAAGTCCCACTTATGCCCTCAAATCAGATATAAAGGGCCATATCCTCATCTAGGGTAAACTGTCATAGCTTCATTGAAGTCAAGCTGACACACACAACAATTAGCTGTTTTCTGAATGTTTTGTCTGTTGCAGACCCATAAGCAATGTTTGGAATAGATGCTTCAAAATTTGACCATGGGAGACTAGGTTCAATTGCATACAAGTATTTTCAAGCTTTATGGATTGGAGACCCATGGGAATTGGTTCTCCTGAAAAGTGTTGCAAAGTCCTTTCAAACAGAACTTGGAAAGTTCTACAGAGCTCTAGACATTAGAGGCGACAACTAGTATTCTAATTCAAAATTGCCAAGTCTATTTTTTTTTCCATTCTGAGTTTCACTTTCTATAGAAAGCAAAAAGAAAGCTATTAGGAGCAAGGTATTTGAATCTGAAAACATTTTCTTCCTAAATAGTTACTATATTTCAGCAATGGCTGTGTCATAACCTTTAGCTAATGTGCAGTAATTACTGAGGTTGCTGAGGCTGGACTACAATTTAAGAGCTGCACCTAGTTCCTTCATGACATAATTCATTGTTGTTTTTCATTAAATGGAAGAAAACCTGTACATTAAAGTAGTATTAAGGGTCACTGTATGGTGTGCTGGATGGAATAGCACTCTCAGCTAAAGATGACAAAGACATAACTAACTATTTCAAGAGAAGAAAAATTAAATTGTTTGTCAGTCATAGATGGGTGTTATGGACTTACTACTGCTACCTGAATCCAGGAGCAGTGACAGAAGCAACGGGATACCCCAGGCCAGTGTTTCCTCAAACATATTGGTACCAGAGACTGTCTTGCTGCTTTCCTAAATTATGTCAGGGAGATCTCAGGGACCGGTCATTGAGAAATACCGCTCTAAGCTATGAATAATCTTGGTGAAAATTGGTCAAATGTCATTGAAGCACTTAAAAGTTTTACATTTTGTTCATCTTTCCTGGAGTTCTTCAAACATGCCAATAATGTAGGAGTACAGCTGTGTGGGCCAGAACCTGGTCCACATTTCAATCCCTTTGTTATTCTCCAGAAGTATCATTGTACATGCAAAAATAACTTCAACGGCCCACTGGGGATTCCCCCAGCACATGTGAATCCCCAGAAAAATGTAGAGCCAGCTCTGTACCATCATCTCTTAGGTGACATCTTGAGGCTTGTAGGTTGGGCGGAACCATGGCTGGAACATCTTATGCTCCAAAAATCCTCAGGTCTTATACCAGCACTGAGAGGAGGATTAACCGTGTAAATTAGAGCAAAACCTGAGCCAAGATTGGATATGACTAAAGTTGGTTTCCATCTGCCCCACACCCTATCTTGGCGGTTCTGCCAAATGTGTCTTAGCTAGACCAGAGGAATGGGCTGAGCATAATTTCAAAGCCTCAGTTTGGTGTTGTTTTCAGGTAGATTATTGTAAATATGTCCAAAGAAGGGTGCAATGGTTGGCCCTGGAAAAATTCTGAACTAGTTGTAGTTATAAAACCTAGTATTTGCCATGCAAAATAGTATCTGCATGTGTGATTACCACAGCCTCATGTGAAAAAAATTGTGTTTAATGGGTGCTGCAATCAAACCCCCAGGAACTTTGAATCAGTGAGACCATTCCTATAGTGCTGCTAGGACTCAATTTTACAGGTCAATATATAGATCCAGCTTCAGGCAAGAGTTGGTGGAATTTTTTATATATTATATTAAAAGTGTTTTATTGGAAAGGCTTTGGATTGTTTTGAAGAACTTCAGATTGTTGTCCGACACTGAGGGAAAACTAAGTGGTGAAAAATAGGTCAGATATTGCAAACATAAGTAGACAGACCACTCAGTGTGGGATCAGTTCTTTCCAATTTTAAAGAGATTATGCTCAAGGGCACTATTAAGGCTACAGTAAAATAATTCTTGTTTATCTGTATAGCTGGCTGAGCTTAACGTTATTTTTCTGCAGACGTTACAGTATATTCAGAGGTGCTGGAATTCTGCAGAACCGTCATGTCAATTTACTGTTACCAGGGTAGTAAAGGGTGCTCATCACAATCCATCACAGCTAACTAAAGAATTCCAGGGAAACTTGGAACATTTATTATAGGTTATACTAAATGGCAGTGCCTGCAAACAGTTATGTAATTAAATATGAGAATATTTCCATTATAAAGACTTATAACTCCGGCTGAAAAAAAATCCTCCCTGACTGGAATTTGAGGTGCATACAGCAGCCCTTTCCATGTCTATGCAATCCAGGCCAGGATTTTTTTAGGCAAACCCTGTGTGGTGAAATTAGGCAGTATAGGCTCTGCTTAGACAGTCAACCTGTGTGTTAGAGAGCCAGCGAAAATCATTGAATCTTGTCCAAGTTCAGTGGCCTTAGTAAAGAATGTTCTTTATATTTATTATAGCCAAGTCCCATCTCTTCTCTACACCAAGGATGCTACAGATAGAATTCTTAAGTTGAGGCTTCTTTTTTCAAAATTAATTAGGAAAAAAAAAAAAAAAAAAAAAAAAAAATCAGTTCAGATTTGTTTAAACATAAATATACTTTTGACAGATTCATTTTTCTTATACCTCAAAAGAAAAAAAAAGTTCTATTAAAACAAGCAACGAACACAGAATCCTTAATGAAGATTAATTTCTATGTCATTTAAGAATGTACCTTTAAAATTAAGATCTTTTTTATTTGAAAGTGTCAGAGTGAAC
Source organism: Terrapene triunguis (assembly GCF_002925995.2). Taxonomy (NCBI): domain Eukaryota; kingdom Metazoa; phylum Chordata; order Testudines; family Emydidae; genus Terrapene; species Terrapene triunguis. The sequence continues at coordinate 45,886,962 of NW_020664420.1, read as the reverse complement.
AGTTTAACAATTCAGAAAGGGCCTGCACAAAGCCAAGGCAGCACTGAGATCCCACTTACATGAAGCCATCAAAATATTGTATGAGTGGGAGTTTAGTGGTGAATAGGCCTCATGCAGGAATACTGCACAGGAGGAAATTGTAAACAGTTGATAAACAAAGTTTAATTGTAATCCATGATAAAGTTCTTAATTTAAAATAAAAGCAGATTATCACCGCCTGCCCAAGTCTGAGCCCCTATAAGCAATGGTACATGGAAACTGGTCAAAGGTGAAAACCATGATAACAGCATCACTAACTTTGGAAGCAAGTGCTGTAGACTTTCCAACTCTTAGAGCCACATATGCATATAACACTTTGAATTCATCAAAGAATGCACTCTGGGATGACAATAAGAAATACTGGGTCTCTCCTAATCTGGCTGAGATAGCACAACTTCAGTAAAGTTACATTAAAACAGAATTAAACAAACAGACCTAAACACAATTAACAGATCCAGTAATAATCAATTGCTAACAATCAGACCCAGTTGTTCTGGAATGGCACAAATTCCTGTGTGACAGTTGCACAAATACACTCCCACTATGCCAACCTTGAAGTCATGAGTCAGATCCTCCCAAAATCATGAGATTGGCCCCAAAACCATGTTGTTGTTTCTAAAGAAAAGATAAACACACTCCGTTTGCCAAAACTTTATTTGGTTACAGTTGAAGGCTGAAGTGTTATTACATTTTCTTTACGATTGATCTTTTCATTTTTGTGTATTTTAATAGATCTTCTAGTAAACTATGAAAACCTCAATATGTTCTGATTTAGTGGAAGTATAAGGAAAGTCTCAGTATTGTACATGTATTCCAAACTGACTAAAAGTTTCCAAGATGCTTTCAGTGGAACAAAAGCCTTTAGCTCTCTGTTTCTCTTCTTTACATTCTTTACTTGATTTGCCTCGAATTGCAGTAACAGGCTGGATTGACCTTTTATTTTTAATATAAATGTAATGTTTGTCACTTAAAACCTTTAAGTAAGAGTTTTTAGAAACGAGTATTCAAAACCTGTTTGCAGTGCTGTAGCCGAGACCTGAAGAAGAGCTCTGTGTAGTTCGAAAGCTAGTCTCTCTCACCATGCAAGTTGGTCCAGAAAAAGATATTACCTCTCTCACATTGGCTATTTAAAACCTGACACTTGAAGCAGACTCTAGACCAAAGACCAAATTTATCCCTCACATAATTGGGCTTGTTTCCCATTGATCTAGACTCACTTCAGAAGCTCCATGACAGAGACATTTAGGCAAATTAAATGATGACAAATTATAGTGGAAGATGCACATCAGGTACTATCTGGTCTTGAAACTGGCATAAGTGGCAGAGTACTGTAATTTGTACAAATTTGACATTAACTGCCCAAATGAGTCATTTCTAATGCTGGTACAAAATGTTTCATCCCCTACCCCGTACAACAAAAAATGCCTATGAGTTGTGCAAAAATTGTTGTACTGTTAAAAGTGTTCAGATTTTTTGGCAAAAGTGTTTGAAATAAAATTGTTTCTAATTGTTGAAAAATTCTGAATGGTTTATAAATGCAAAAAAATAATTTTGATTCAAATGGAAAGGAAAAAGATAGGGGTTTGGGTTTTTGAGGCATAGAAACTCCCTACACTTTCTTTCCCTATTTTCATTTGATATTCCTGGGAATATATGGTATGGTATGGTATGGTATGGTGTGTGTGTGTGTGTGTGTGTGTGTGTAAGGAAAAACCCTCCCCAACATCATCCTTGCTACACTACCCCTCCTTCCTTTCAGTTGCAAAATAGGAAAACTTTCCTGCAAAAAGAGTTTAGAACAAAATGGAAATATTTGTGTATACTTACCAGATTTTTTCCACAAAATGATTTGAAATGAAAATTTTTCACTTGGATTCAAATGGAATAGAAAGAAAAATATTGTTACAGTTGGGACGGGGAATAAAAACCAAAAAGATTTGAATCCATTTGATTTGAATCAAAATGAAGTTTTTCATTACAAAAATAATATCTTTTTCATTTCATTCAGAAGTTTTTACAAAAAAAATGTTTCCCCATTTATAAAAGGATTGCATCACTGCTGGAGTGCCCCCTCATGCCTAGGCATGGAATAGTAGTGTCTTCTTCTCTAGCGCCCTCTGCCAGTGGCTGCTTTGGTCCCACAGTGGTCTGCCTCTTTTTGCAACTCAACCCTCTTGGTCTGGTGACTTTCCACGTAGCTTCTCTTCTAAGTAGCAATGCCCCCACAGAGAGCTTCCCACACACCACTCTTCTACAATATGATGTTTTCTACCCCTCCGAGCACCTCCTCTGTTTCACTCCTCTGAGAGAGTAGCGACCCCAGGTCTTCTCCCAGGAGTCCTTTAACCAAATTCAAATGTAAAAAACGCAAGCTCCAAACTGTTGTCAGGGTTTTAAATAATCCTTAGCCCCATATATCAGGAGGCTTCACACCACCTTCCTAGTGGCTGGTAGGGAAATCCAGGCTCACCCTACACACAGTCCCCTACCTGTTTATGCTTCTGCTAGTCCCCCTCTATTCCAGGGACCCTAGGATGAGATGCCAAGGTTTGCTCCATCACACGCCTTCCCACTGTCTCCCTGGACTCCTCCTTAATATTAGCCTTTCTCCAAGCCTTTTCTGCAGCCCCTTATAGGCTGTTTGTTACCATCAAAGCCTCCCAGGGCTGCTCCACAGAGATACAGTTCCTGCCCTTATGTCACGGTCAGTCACAGAACCTTGCTCCAATCCTGGGTGTTCCAGGTATCTCCTGCCCACTCCCATCACTGGGCTTCCTCTTCACCCTGCAGGAGCCATTCTGTTCTCTTTGGTCTCTCTACTATCAAGAGAGTGAGCACAGAATTCTTTCCTCTCTCCCTGCAGCCTCCACGTTGCACTTTCCTTCTTTATAGTCACTGCAGCTTCTTCGGAAGCTGGGCTTCATATTTTAATTAAGACTGTCCCATGTGCAACCAGGTAGTATAACTGGCCTCTCAGGCCCACACTGAGTCATGTATTACCTGTACAGGATACGCACCCCATCACTCCATTTTTCAACCAGTCCAAGTAATTTACATGTTGAGGCACAAAAGTTTGTAGCAAGAAAAACAACTAAGTGGATGCTATACATCACATCCATCCAATATACCCTTAGGGAACACCAAATCACTGTAGGTTTCACATCCAACCAATGGCACACCAGTCCGAGTTACACTGCTGTGCCACTTACACCCACTTTCTGACCAGCTTATACCAAACCCATAATTTACAGCAACACTTATGTCACTACTGAATCTGGGCCATTTCAAGTAGAGTCTTATCTGTTTATTCTAGAGCCTGATCAGTTCTAAAGCCTCCATCTTCACACTAGAATGAAGATGGCTGAGGGAGAGTGAAAGACTTGTTTGTTGGGGAGGTATACACATCTCATACTATTTTATAAAATTTTGTGCAACCTACTTAATAATACACTACCCCACAATAGCCACCTGAGGCAGAAGCCTGTGACAGTTGTTTAGAGAATTCAAGTAAACAGATGTTTCACTTAAAACAAAGTAATTACCCTTTTTCCGTGGGGGGGGGGGGGGGGGGGATGGTAACACAAATGACGTGTATACGTTGCCCATCACTTAGAGAAATCTGAATGTTGATGGCTACAGAACAAATATGAAAACATTGCACTCAAATATTAGATATTTATAAATAGCCAGAATTCTTCAAGATACTCCTCTACTGTACAGTCTCTAACCACAACAGAATGTGTGTTTAAACTCCTTTAGTCACACCTGAAAATTCCATCTTACAGCCAGAGTCTATCCCATAATACATATCTTGAAATTGAAATAATCTCTCCCTCCCCCTTTTGAATAAATATATAAAATGAGAGTTCACTTCCCATTCTAAACCCAGTCACTGCTGGAATTACCCTTAAAATGTCTTCATTATTCTCTTCCTAAGCCATCTGTTTACAACTGCAAATTGTATTATCCCCCAGGAAACATTAGAAGAGTTCAGGGATGATCCAGTTTCAAAGGGCAGACTTGCACCTTTAAAATAAAAGGCAGGGATTCACCTGAACTCCTAAGACTTCAGGTATTATCAACAGCAATATTCACCAACTTGATTAGAGTGTAATGTTGCTGCAGGCGGGCAATCAACCATGCGATTTCTTGAGCAACTCATGAGGTCATGGTCTATGTCTCTTCGTGAAAAAATAATATAAATGATATTCACTTGCAAATCCTGACCCTTTCAGAGTTTTTCAGGATGTTGAAATAGCAATGAATGTTTAACTACCATATTTTTCGAGACTTGGGAAAAGAATCTTTAAATGAACTCTTAGATTTGCTTAAGAAATGTCATAAAGTGTTCTCTTAATACAGAGGTGGGCAAACTTTTTGGCCTGAGGGCTGCATCTGGGTATGGAAATTGTATGGTGGGCCATGAATGCCTGGTGGGGGAGGGAGACTCTATGGAGTGTAGCATGGGGGGCTCTATAAGTGATGTTACTGAGGTGGGGGGAAAGGGGACTCATGGGGTATGGTGTGTGGGGGGGTGCTCTACAGGGGTGGTACCAGGGACTCCTAGGAGCCCTGTCGGCAGTGACACCAAGGCGGCCATACCAGGCACTGCCACAGGCAGAGATGCCCTTGCTGAGATGGGTGCAGCCTGAAGGTGGTTTTGAGGCTCTTGAGGGTGGGGCCATAGGAGACCGGGAGGGGATCGGGCATTCTGCCGTGTAGGGGGAGGGCTGCCATGTAGGGGTGGGGTTCCAATCCCGTAAACAACAGTTAAGTCGCACTTGTGCAGTGTGGCTCTGCGTGCCGGAAGATGGTGCTCATCAAGGAAATTGTGAGTCGGGGGCTTGGGAGCGCCGCACAGGTGGAGCGAGCAAGCTCCCGACCCTGCTCCCTGGCTGGAGCTCAAGGGCCATATAAAAACATCTGACAGGCCAGAAGCAGCCCACGGGCCTTAGTTTGCCCACCCTGTCTTAATGGAATCTTAATCAGTCAGATTATATAGTAATTCTGAGTAATAGTTTGTTACACTTTGAGTATTGTATATGAGGTCCCCACCAGGAATATTGTATATGGAGTTCCCCTTTCCCATTTCAATGACCTGTGAGTGTATGTTATATTATTGTTGTGCTCAGCTTGATGTTTGGTATAGGACTGTTGTCCTGAAGCAGACAGCTCATTTGAATAGGACTGGGGTATTTCGGACTCATTTGTTTAGTAAATAAAAATGCAGATCATCCCCTTCTCTTGCAAACTGATAAAAATGGTCTCATTAATATTATAAATTAAACAGCTGAAATCCATCTCTAACATGGGGAAAAGCAGTAAACCGTGCATTGATTTTCTGTTTATCGGACCCAGTAGACTTTTAAAATGTCAAATGTTAGATTACATGAACAAACCATGAATTAAAAAGTCAAAAGTTAGTCTAGTTGAAACACACTCAATATTTTAAATGAATCATACATTATATAGTTCATCTTTTCAGCTGCAACCTTGACAAAATTACATGTTTGGTCAGCCTGAAAAGTTCATTTTCCATCTTATTGGTATAAAATGATTCCTGTGACTGAAAAATTGAGGGAGCGGGTAAGACTTCATGCAGTGGATTGGGGTTGGATTGGGGGTTCATTCTTGTAAACATAATTAGACTATTTGCAATAACCACTTCAGATGTTAGTACAAGTAGATTTTTGCAGGATTAGGTCTTATGTGAATAACTCTAACTATATTAAATTATTCAGAATTAGTAATTTCTTCATTTGTTACCTGACAGCAAAATGAAGATCTAAGTACAGTAGAACCTCAGAGTTATGGACACCTCGGGAATGGAGGTAGTCCGTAACTCTGAAATATTCACAACTCTGAACAAAGCACAGTTCGGGCTCCAGATCCAGCTGCTGAGCTCCTTCCTCAGCTCTGGCAGGCAGCTTCCTTCCCTGGGTCAGATTGCAAGCTAGAGAGAGTGAGTGTGAGTGTGAGTGTGAGTGAGAGAGAGAAAGAAAACAGTGCCTCCCTCTCCTGGCCAGGGGAGCAGGGGGTAAGTGGGGAGGGTGAAAGCAATGCACACCCCAGTGCTGCTCCTGCTCTGCTGGCTCCTGCTGCCTTGGTCTGGTAATCCCAGCGTCTTCACCTCTTATTGTAGCTATAAGTGGCTGCCCACGTGTGGAGGTGGAGTGAGAACAGACAGCCCGGATGTGCCTGCCTTTAGGATGCAATACAGGCACAGTACAGTATTTGCTTCTCCCTCGCTGCTGCTGTCTGATTGTTTACTTCTAGTTTCACATGATGTCCGGTTGACCGGTCAGTCCATAACTCTGGTGTTCATATCTTTGAGATTCTACTATACACACAGGAGTGAAAGTAAGGCGGTACGGTGTACCGGTAAAAAGACGCCGCTGATACCAGCCCCTACTGCCTTACTTTAAAGCGCTGCTGCAGCAGCGCTTTAAGAACCCTGCTTTTGCGCCCCCCATCGGCGGCCCTGCCTGGTCCCTAGTGGCAGGGCCGCCGACGGGGGAGCGCAAAAGGGGCAGCAATGTTAAAAGTGCTGCTACGGCAAAGTACCTTGCTTAAAAGGCAAAGAGGCTAATCTTGGCTTGTTGGGAAAAATTCCTTCCTTACCCAAAACTGCAATCAGCTTCTTCTAGGAGCACGCATGAAGGCATTACAGAAACCTGGACAACTGACAACTTCAGTTTAACAGAATGAGTTAAATAGGATCTTTAGGGCACAGACCATCTTTTTTGTGTGTACACACACGTGTAGTGTGCCTAGCAGAATCAGTCCTTAAATCCTAATTGGGGCCTTAAGTGTTACCATAGAACAAATGTTATAAACCCAATTAAAAGTAAGGGCGAGAAAGCTCTTCAATTGTTGTAAGGAGGGGGAATGCCTTTCACCGAGGTCTGGTTGAAATGTTTCATTAAAATGTCTTTGTTTTTGACAAAAAATGGCTTTTTGAAATATAGCAACATTTTCACTTTTTTTTCTATTTTGTAATTAATCAATTTTGTCTGGTTTTCTGATTTATTTTTCTCCTTCCTTCCCTTCTTCTTTCCCCTTCCCCACTTTTCCCAGTTTGGTTTCTCTTCATTTGAGGTTTTTCATTGAAAATAGTTCCCACATTTTGTTTAAATTAGCCCTACCTTTGCTGCCAGATGACCAATTTGTTACCCACGTATTCGGGAAGAAGATCATTCTACTGACCCATAGGGGAATTCTCTGCCCACCCCACCTCTTGCATTCCTGTGGTTACATACAAAAGTACAAAGTATCAGAGGGGTAACCGTGTTAGTCTGTATCCACAAAAACAACGAGGAGTCCTAATTAGTCTTTAAGATGCCACTGGACTCCTCAATGTTTTTGTACTTTCGTGATTTTCATGTGCACATCACTTCTATTATAATTCTAGGTATTGTGCTGTATTCAGGTCACTGGTATTGTGCTTAGCACTATGTATTATCATGAATGAGCCAATATTTTTACCCCAACACACTATGAACAGACAGAAAGGTGTACATCCATGTCTCAGTTGCTCATACATCCTAATGCTGAAACATTACTACAATGAAAAGCTAAGTAGCTGTTCACATACATTGATATGAACCAACCATTGTTCCAGTTTCATATTTGCCATTCATCTGGCAAATGTAAGCACCGTGTTTTGGCTGATGTACAATAACTAGGCCCCAAATCATCTATGTAGGAACAACCTGTGAGATGGCAAGAAACATCATAGGGTACCTTGTCTTTGAGTAGTGTCCACTGGATTTTTTATTCAGGGGGAGAGGTGAGATAAAGGATTTGCTGCTGCCATCATGCAATGAACTGGAGAGGTGGCAGCCCTAAAAACCACTGGTTTCCTTAATATTAGCATGTATCTTTCTGTGCTCCCCAGCTCCGTGGCATCATAACTCCATTTCTTCTGAAAGCAGTCGTTTTTACTAACCAAGAGCTCAATGAGAATTTCAAAATATGGCCCTGTCATAACTATGAAGGGAAGGGTAACAGCTCTCTGTGTACAGAGAC
>NW_020664420.1:45861895-45878885 GCF_002925995.2 Terrapene triunguis | reverse complement strand
CCCTACATTTGAACCCTAAAGTTCAAAGTGGGGATCCAGCCTTGACAGGCCCAAACAGAATAGAATCTACATTGTATTTGTTCTTTAGAGGGAAAAAAATATTTAAATAAGGCTAAGAATTAACAAATATTGCACAGGAAATTTGCAAATCTATTCTCTTGTTGAACGTCTGTAACTCCTGCTAATATGAGAGAGTTATGTGTATACCAAAAAATCCCTTATACACCTTAGCCTATCCTTTGAAAATCTTATGCCTAATCAGCCAAGAAACTACTAGTTTATAATTTCAGAGAAATAAAATTAGCATAAAATCCCCTGAAATTGGATCCACAGTTCAAAAAGCTATTGAGCATAGCAATAAAGTCACTACTTCCTTCCTTTACTTCACTTTTGAAAATCTACACTTATCTCCTAAATAATAATGAATGTTTAAAAAGAATTAAACACTTAATCTAAAATGGATAAAAGGTGAACAACATATTTACAAATAAGAAGCAATTGAGTTGATCTGAAATGGATCAAAAAATTGCCACACTGTTATAATCTGGAGGTGCTGGTAATATTTTATTAAGTCCTAAATATGACATTCCTTGACATTGTACTGCATAAAATTTGTTTACTATGGATGTCATTTCTCTTTTCTGACTCCACTGTACCTTCCTTGAAATTTACATCTATATCTTCTTCTTTCATGGAAATAATATATCTTGCCTGCTGGACTACTCTGAAAATTTTGTATTTATCATATGGCAGAGGTTCTCTAATCCCCCCCCCCCCCCATTCTGCAGACTACTTCTTAAGAGATGGCTAGAGGGGGATAGAGGTTGATGAAATCATGAAAAGTGTTATTTACCCCTTCACATAACACAAGAAACAGGAGTCACCCAATGAAATTAACAGGCAGCAGGTTTAAAACAAACCATAGGAGGTACTACTTCACACAACTCAGTCAACTAAACTTTGACCAACTCAAATGTTCAGTAAGTATTGCACTCTTTTGCTTAGAATTGTGTACACATACCAGGGCCGGCTCCAGGCACCAGCAGAGGAAGCACGTGCCTGGGGCAGCACATGCTAAGGGGCGGCAGTCTGTCCATTCTTGGGGCGGCAGAGTCCAGCAAAAATGGTAGAGCCAGCCCTACACATAGGAATATCCGCATGCGGATATTCCTATCGGATACCCCCTTTTACCTGGCTTTATTTGCCTGACCCTCTGTGGGCAAGGCTGTAGAGGGCAACATAACTGAAACACAAAGCCTGAATGTTGAAACAACTGAAAATCCTGAGTTCAGTTCCATACAGATCCCAGCTGGTAACCCAGGTGAATTGGTGGGAAGATATAAGACTTCAAGCATCCCCACCCCCATCATAATATTTATTTATGAATTCAGAATTTCCTAAAGTATTTAGTACTCACATAGCCAGCTTTTCCCCTATTTCCATGCTCCTCTGAACTTCTCAGAAAGAGCTGGAAGTGCTTGAAGCACATGATAAAAAATGTCCTTGAAGTGTTTTCAGCCAGGAACAAAAGTAGAATTGCCAGAAATCTTGTGAGAAAGCCTCTGTTATTAGATTTCTCACAAAACATGTTTTGATAATTCAGAAAATCTTTGAGAAACATCTGAAACATGGATACCTATTTCAGTGAGTTCCAAACACTGGAACTTTTGAGGATTTTTCTTCTCTAGGGAAAACTCATAGAAGCAGTAAGTTTACATTTGAACATCCTGTGGTCTTTCACATCTAGGTCCATGCTGGAAAAAAATACCTAACCTGTACATAACTGAGTTAGCCTAGAAGATGATATAGTAGTATTATGGCTTCAAGCTTCATTTTCATGACTCTCTCCCCAACCCATCATCACTTATTATGAGTTCATATTCTGCTACAGTAATGGTGTATTATCAAATATAGTGGTACAGCAGAGCTAGATGTATGAAAAGGCAGCAGGAAATTGCTATGTCAAAATGTAACATCTTTTAAAGTTGAACTTAACAGGGAATCTTACTGTGCATTAAAATTATGTACGCAGAGGTGGGCTTGAATTTTAGATATTTGTAGCTAGTCTTGGACTGCTGGTCCTAAATAGCTGGTTATGGATGTAATATATTGTATGCATTTACTATATGTATCTGCTCATATACACATGCCCACACATATATCCATGTGATAAGAGTTAAAACTGTGAAATTGTATTTATCATGCCTGATGTTCATTAATCCATCTATGCTTGGACTATGATGATATTCCAAATGTCAAAACAGCTTCAAAAGACCTGCCATTTTTTAAAATCTACCAGTCACAACATTTGCTTTGCCTTATTTCCTCACCGGAGGCAGAATTCCATTTTCTCCTCCAGGAAAAAATTAAATTACACTAAGGCACAAAACATATATTATCAATTTTGGACAAGTGACATCTATAATTTTCCAATACCTTGTGAAACTACAAGGCCAGAAATGGGAGCTTTGTACTATTGGAAGAGAGAGATTCCATGATGTATTTGAGTACTCTAACCAGCAGGTTGCAGGGCACTGTGGTGAGACTCAACCTCTCCTGTCATAGTTCAACCTTTGTATGAAATACTAAACATACACCAACAAGAAAGAGAGAATGACTCTATAGCCCAGTGGTTTTTACACTCATGTGGAAGACCTGGGTTCAAATCCAGAAGAACAGCAATTCAAACATAGATCTTCCCCATCCCAGGGGAGTACTCTAACCACTGGGCTATTGTGCAAGTGAGTGTGCTCTGAGAGAGCCTATCAGATCAGTCCATGCCAGCAAGATAGGCATGGGAACACCTAGTTTGTTAACCCTGCTGGGGCTTAGGTAACAAACAGCTTGGAGGTCTCAAGATTTAGGTGGCTTTATGTATGCCCACCAGCAGAAGCATAAACAGGTAGGGGACTTTACCTGTGGAAATGGAGGTGCTATTAAATGGCAGCTGAGCAAAGGTTTTGAAGATCTCACTGGCATCTAAATGTTAGACTTAGATGCCTACTTCTCTTTGTGAATCTAACTCTTAAAAGCTTAAGTAACTTTTGAAAATGAGACAGGGTCCTAAGTCACTTAGGTGCTTTTAAATTTTTTTACCCATGATAACTAAGGCATTGAGGTCTGCAGGCAGAAGGATATGAAAGCATAGTATTTCAGCTTTTCAAAATGATCTCAAACATTTCTAAAATAGCTTTTCTGTAACATATGTGGCATATACAAAGTACATATTATTAGGACATAAGTCAATATCTAATGAGGTTAGAAGAAATTTTCACTTATAGGCAGGTTATAGTACCCTTCTACAGGGTTTCTTGCACAGTCCTTTAAAATGGATGGATCACCAGTCTGATTTTGCATACCAATTAATTCCTGTGTGTAACATGGTACTTGATACTACTTTGGGATGAAAAACAGATGGAAGTATGGCTGACCAAATTTTGCCTGAATTCAGTGGCAAAATGTGCACACAAATTGCAACATAAGAGTATTTTCATGAGCAAATCCAGAGTGTGTTCACTCAACAGGTAGCTGCTGATTTACTATGGACACGGTAGGTTCCTCATCTGAAGGTTATGATGATTACAGCCCCACTGTCTAAGCACTGTACAAAACAGAAGTTATAGTAAGATAGTCCCTGTATTAGAGCAGTCATAATCTAGGGTTTAGACAATACACCACAGGTGAATTAACAGAAAAATATGTGAGAGAGAGCGTACAAAGTAACAGTAGAGAGAGATGCATATGAACAGTTACATCCCCATAAATATTGATGGTCCACATGCATCCTTTGACTAAGAATTTTGGTTCCTGCAATAAACCTCATTTTTAATTAGAGATTCTTTTGCAATGCTTCTTCACTGCCTGCAGCTAGGTCCAAGTTTACAATGTTGTTCTGCTTTGGCAGCTCTGTATTATAATTATACAAGTCTCACACTAAAATACTAGCTAATAGAAGTCTCCTATTTTTGAACTGTAATCTTGGATAAAAAGTCTTAGTAAGATAAATGCAGATGCTTATAAAAACCATACTGCAGTATTAGGTGTCTATACAGTTTCTTAGTCTCTAGAGCTGAGATTTCTCTCACATCTTCTGCTTTAATAAATAGAAATGTGTGGCTAAATTCCATGCACTACTTTGAAAATCTCAACCTTTACATCTATAAAATCTAGAACTCCATCTCCAAATGTGAGTTTACACTTAATATAGTTGTATCCCCATTATTAACTATTCTAGGTATGAAAATATGATTTATCTGAAAGCCCAAAATTCCCATTACCAATTTTGTAATTTTCCTTTTCAAACTAATTACTATATTGAAGCAATGTTGACTATAACACAAACATGAAAAGTGAATTGGGCAAGCAGCATTGCTGATATAACTCGACAGATTTCTGATCATTCCATTTTCGAACAGTCCCTGATAAGAATCAAGTGACATTGACCTAAATTCTGGTTACTGCTGTTTAGAAGCATCTCATTGCACAAATAGTTCCTTTGAAATAAAATATACTTTTATTCTGCGTAAATAGAAGTATTCGAATCTGCCCCCTTGTGATTCCATCCTATTATCTACTGTAGTCAAAGCAGAAAAAACACACACGTTAAGTCATGGTAGCACTTATTCGGTAGTTGCACGTATCACAATATAATATACTTTACCAGCTGAACCAAACAGAAGAACTGTTATTGGATGCAAATAGAGCTGCTTTCTCCTTCTGTTGACGGCAATGTAAATAAGTATTGAGGATAAAAGCGGAAGGAAAATCTAATAATTATATAAAACTAGCTTTGAGACTGATATAGTTATACCAGCTTACATTTTACATACATATTTGAATCAATGCAGTACACTATAGTGAGTTTCAGTGGCAGGTTTCCTTTGTGCATTCTCAATTTATTTAGAGACAGACAAATGGTACAAATAAAATAAAATTGCACAACCTTTTTCACAGGTGACAGCATCGCATGTTGTGACTCTGCTTTCTATTTATTTTATGACATGCTTGTAACACTATATGGAAAGTTTCTCATTACAGCCTAAGCTGAAACTGTAACCTTGCGGGAACATTTTATACTCTACCGCAATTCTTTGTCTAGACAATGTTTTCTTTAAAGCCTTTGAAATAGAGCCAATAGTTAAATCATTTTTACAGGACATGCATGCTGTATATATACTACAACTTTCTGGCAGACCAATAAAAAATTAAAGTCAATTAGTAACCCTAATAACTGTGTATTGACTTTTAGATGCCACAATCCTGGATTCTGCTGGCCATAAAGATTTAACTGTCCTCCTCATAGGGACAATACCCTATATCAGTAATGATGTAATCACTAACAGGATTACCCAGCAAATCAAAATTCACTAAATGACTGATTTTTGTTATTTAAATTGTAATATGCCATACCTACTTAAGCACCCTAACTCAGAAGCCATAAAATAATTATTTTGCTATGCTGGCTAACGGGGTGAATTAGGGGACACAGGGACTATCTATCAGTTTGTAGATAGTTGATTATTTTCCCCACTGTCAGCTTTAAAGATCAATAGAGCAAAGCATACAGCATATTCTTAACACCTATTGAGCAGCCCTGCCCTATCTCAGAGCCTGCACCCCCAGCCAGAGCCCACCCCCCCACACACCCAACCCTCTGCCCTAGCCCCTCCCACACCCCAAGCCCCTCATCCCCAGCCCTCATCCCCCCCCACCCTAACCCTCTGCCCCAGCCCTGAGCCCCCTCCTGCAGCATGAACCCCTCATTCCTATCCCACAGCCCTCACCCCTGCACCCCAGCCCTCTGACTGAGCCCCTCCCATACCCCAAACCCTCATCACCAGCCCCACCCCAGAGTCCTCACATTTTTACATTATTTTAAAGTTATATATATATAAAATCAGCTTACAAGGCAGGTGTGGAGGGGCAGAACTTGGACCTGTTCTGGGCACCACCAAAAATTATACAAACCTGCTACCCCTGGTGCTAAGGGAAGAAGGGAACTCCAACCATGCTGCATTTTGGTGTTTCACCCTCAGGCCTTGAATTCATGGCAACAATACTGCTCTCCAAACTCATCTGCCTTCCCAAGCCTATTTCCTCTCCCTCTACTTCTCTCTTTGGGACAGGGTGGTAGTAAAACCTTTAAAAAGGGCACAGACAGACGCAGTCTTTAAACCCCTTTGTATTCATAGCCAAAAAAACCAAAAACATTTAAAAGGCAGCAAAAAAAAAAAATCAGTCTCAAAACACCTAGGGCCAAGAGTTTCAAAAATAATTAGTGACATTCAGAGTTTTCATTTGTGGGTACCCACTTAACATACCTTAATAGAGCCTGATTTTTTCAGAAAGAGGAAAGATGGGTGCGTGTCTTAGTTGAACACTCAGAATCACTAGGCATTGTTGAAAATCTCTAGTCTTTAAATAACAAAGCCTTATACTGACTTTAATAGAGTTACCTTTGTGTAAAGCAGAGCTTTTCTTATCCAGTTCCCCAGCCACTCCCAACTCCTTGCTCTTAGCTTACATTTACTCCAATGTGCTCAAAGCTGCCTTTTCAAGGAGGCTAATGATCTTCAGCTGTTTTGTAGTCTTGCTGATTAACCCTTATCTCCCCACACAGAAGTGTGTCAGAAGCATCAGGGAAGAAATCCTAGCTGGCCCCCATTGAAGTCAATGGGAGCTTTGTCATTGGCTGAAATGCAGCCACAATTTCACCCCTAGTTTTTTTAAGCCTACTCCTTGTCCTGTCCCTCCTAGGACCAGATGGCTAATACACTTCATAACACATAGTAACAGATAATACAATGTACACTCTTCTAATCTCTTTATTTAAAGATCTCTAAACAAAACTGACACTTTACATATTCAAGGTAATACATGTCTATAGACCATGTTTCAGCTAGATCTATCAAGTGAATGAACTCTGGTCTGTTTCCTAAACCCTGCATCATTATTATGAAATGAAATTAAAAAGAAAAGTGTGAGAATTTTAATACAATATTTTATAGACATATTTTTTGTAGAAGGCTAACTGTCTAAAGCAAGTGCAGTAACTCCTCACTTAATGTCCTCCCACTTAACGTTGTTTCAAAGTTGCATCGCTGCTCAATTAGGGAACATGCTTGTTTAGAGTTGTGCAATGCTCCCTTATAACATTGTTTGGCTGCCTGCTCTGTCCACTGCATGTAAGATTCTGTGGAAGAGCAGCGACTTTACAGGGAGCATTACACAAGCTCCTCTTCTCCGCCTCCTTCCCCTCCCTCCCAGCGCTTCCCCGCTCTTCTCCCTCCCTCCCAGAAAGTCCTAAGCGGGGAAGGAGTGGGGATGCTGTGTGCTCCGGAGAGGAGGTGGAGTGGGGGTGGGAAGAGGTGGGCCTGGAATGGAACAGGAACGGGAAGAGGCGGGCCTGGAGCATCCCCCGGCAAAGTCCGCGCCTGTTCTTCTCCGGGGAAGCTGCTGCTGCTACTGCGAAAGTGCTTCCTAGTGTCCTTCCCTGCAGCGGGCAGTGCCTGTGTGAGGTAAGCCGGGGGCACTTCCCAACCACAGTACAGTACAGTACTGTACGGTATATAATGCCTTTTGTCTGCCCAACAAAAATTTCCTTGGAACCTAGCCCCCGCATTTACATTAAATCTTATGGGAAAATTGGATTCATTTAACATGGTTTCACTTAAAGTTGCATTTTTCAGGACATAACTACAACGTTAAGTGCGGAGTTACTGTATCAGGACTAGGTAGACTGAAGCTTTTTAATATCCCATAATTTGTAGCCATATAAATGGAAATAAGATAAGATGAGCTGTAGTTTTGTTTCATGTTGTAACCAAATAATTGCCTTGTAATGGCAATATTATTTCTTGTTTGGAAGAGATAGGATGGGTGATCACTGGGGACCAAGAAAGACCAGGTAAGATCCTTTGACCAGTACCGTCTATTCCTTTAATTTTCCTTTTCTTGTCATCCTGGTTTTCATTTTGTCTTCTCTTCAAGTAAATAACTGTAAAGACTTCTGGTATACAGTGATTTCAGTAAAACATGGTCCTTGTAGTACATTTGTGTTCTGAGAAGACCCTTATAATCATGGTGGACACCCATTGAGATAGTTCAAAAATAGTACAGCTAGTACTGGAGATGAATGAAAAGTAGAACTGGATTTCATCTGTGTACTGCTGGCATTTGAAAACCTTGAAGAGGAATAGTAGTATGCCATAGTGAATGGTATCAGATATCATTGAGACAGAACTGGATTTAGAGGCATGCAACCCAGCCTGGAGTGCCAGGGTTGGGGGGGAGCCAAAAGGGAAAATAGAATGCTTGAAATAAAATGTTTCAGGTATTCCATATGTGGATTAATTTTTCACTAATCTCCTAGAATGCTCTGGACTTTTTTAGAATCTTGTGAAACCTTCAGGTTTCCTGAGAACTACATTTTCCTTGAACGTCATATGCAATGATGTGAAGTGAAGTGAGAACCCAGGTGCAATATTGTGAACCTTGTTTTATAGTGTAATTGTGAAAGTGTACTTTTGTTTAAAGACTTGAAAAGTGTAAGTAGCTATTAATAAAGGACACATTTAATGAGACACCAGGGATATCTATCGAACCACTGTCTATGCAACAATATAAAAGAAATACTGTTACCTCTTTTGCCATGCTTGACATGTAATGTTCGATGACTTTCTAAAACTGCAGAACATAGACTTCTGCTCTCCCTGTTACTGTCTGTTTTCCCCCATAGAAAATAAAAGATGCCCCTGAAGAAGCCTTCAGGAGCTCAGTATAGGAAGCAAAAAGCTCAATTGCAATCTAGTTTGCAGCAAGGGGAAAATTTGATAGGAAAATATCTGAAACAGAACAACATAGCCCGGGCTTTAGGCAGCATCAATTGTCCCAGTGCAGAAGAGATTGAGGAACGAAGCATAAATGATTGAAGTCTTACTACTAAGGAATTAGCAGATTTACCTGACATAAGAAATGGAAATAGGAGGAAAGTGATGTAGAATATGGTGGCATAAAGGAGAGTGATGATAATGAAGAATATGGCTCACATGAAAAGGAGAGTGATGATAAAGAAGAATCAGCCTCGTATGATGACAGAAACAGCAATGGGAAAAATTGCACACCACAAATCGATACATCAGCTCCTGCTTTATGGCTATAGTTCTTAAACTTTGCTGATATTGATCATACAATTTTGAAGGGACTGGGCAAAACTGAGGATATAAGGGAGGTTTTTTTTGCCTGCTTGTTGACACTGCTTGAGTGTCCATCGAAGAAAGGTTTGGACAAATGAAGCACCACAAAAAGCCCTGGGAGTTTTTGTACGACCTTAGTAAGCTGCCAGCAGACAGGAAAACACTCTTGAACAATTGTATGGACCTTCACTGGACACTGACACATGGGGAATGTTCGGACATCAATGATAAAGACATCTATGTTGAATTTAAAAATATCCGTCAAATTTTACAACACAGGAACCACTCTCCACTGCAAGTTCTCCAATTAATTCGTGATGCAGTGCTGAAGGACACTTTTCCTATGTGTGGATAGCTTTGAGGATTTTGCTCATGCTGCTGGTCAAAGTTGTGAGTGGTGAGCGCAGCTTTTCAAAGCTCAGGATCTTTAAAACATATCTTGGATCAATGGTGGCTGACGAGAGGCTGACATTGCTTGCTATTTTATTACTTGAAAATGCCATTGGCCAGTCTTTGGATCTCTCTGACGCTGTGCTTCAGTGCAAAGGGGTGAGATGGGCAAAGGTGAGAAAAGCGACCTTTTGAACTAAAGGACTAGGGTTAACATTCTAAAGCTGTCACCTACTGTAACACTATTTAATACTGGTCCACCCAATGTTGGTGCACAGTTCAATTTCTTGATGTTATTACATTTCAGTTATTCTTAACATTAAGAGTTTCTGTAAACTTAGAAGAAATGATTTTTTTATTTGCTTATCTATGGCATGAATAAATACAGATTTACAGATCCTAGCATGCAAATTTATCATCTTATATGACAGGGATGAATCATGAATGCAAATTGTGCATCAAATTTGTGAAATGGGCTACAAATGCAATAAAAAATAAGGTATTACAAAGTTTAACAAATCTCCTGGAATGTAATTTGGTTTAGGGCCAGCCCTGTTGATGGGAAAAGGTATGAAAGGGAGGCAGACAGAATAAGTCTAAGCAAAAAGGCCTACTGATACAACTCAAGGACTGTGTTAAGACCATGCTTGGTAAACAAGAAAGTGTGGAACCAGAAATCAGTGAACCAAAATTGGTGCATCAATTGGTGGACAAAATAATGAGGAGATAGGCTATTCCATCCCCCACTCCCTTTTGGGGTCCTTAGAGAAAGACTTTGGGGAGAAAAAACTGGCTACTGGAGCAAGCTGCACCACCAGGGATGTCACCGCCACCATCTCCTGGGATCCCGAATCTTCTTCATCCTAATCCTGAGAGATGTCCTGACTGGACCAGGCCAGAGAGAGGAAGCCAGATGATACCTGATACCTCCACCTTCACCAGCTGAATCCTATATACAACCAGGAATGTGAGACTCACTCTCTCATTCTCTCTCTCTCACCTTCCATCCTCTACCCCATGTGTCTTTTCTTTCCCTGCCTTATTTCACCTCTTTCCTATCTCTCACCTTTTTCCTTCTGTTCAATAAGAGTCTGTTTTAACAGGCAAAACTGCATCTTTTGCAACACTGCTCTAAGCCTGTGACCAGAAAGAGGCAACTAAAAACAATGTGCTAAACAGACCAATGCTGGTACAAATATGCCAGGTCTCAGAGTGGCTGATCACACCATGTGCTGTGCGTGCATTTTTCCAGCAGTGGGGTTGCAATTGAGACTCAACACTAGAGACAGAAGCTGCATTTTCTGTCCTTGCTGTTCTTTTCCACTTTTGTGTGTGTTTGTCTTGTTTTGTCTTCTTATGAAACACAATTGGATGTTTACAACAGCTCCAGACCATCTTAACTAACATCTGTTTTCCTCAGAGTCAGTTATTACCATTGTTAATACCATCTAAAAGACTGCCAAACAAAGGGTTTTTTTCCTTCAAAAATCTCTCTTCAACTAAAAGGAAAGGGAATAAAGGATGTTGTTAAAATGAAAGCTTTACTTACTATCTTAAATTACAAATGCTTTAATGGTTTTTCTTTCTTTTCTATATATTTAATAAAGGGTTTAAAGGTTTTTAATGGTGTGTTTGCCATGGTATTAAGCACACTGAGGTCTCTGTATATCAAACCTTGAACCTTGTTTGAAACTGTTTAATGTTAGACAATGATTGGGTTATGTTAACACATTTGGCCCACTTTTCCAGCTAAATACAATAGAGTCTGGCTGATCCTACAAGAGGGGTGAGGGGTAGATCCCAGTTTGTAATCTCAGGAAAATCCATCTGGGAAATCCAAAACAAAGAGCTTGAAAGCAGTAAAAAGCTAAGCCTCTGATGAGATGGAGGGAGAGACAGGGTCTGCAGAGTAGCAAACTGAACATATTTTTTTCTTAGGCAATAAATCTCCCCTATCTTCCGAAAAGACAAGTGAGCCAACTTTCTATAGACTGGGAGGGTAGGCAAGTTAAAGAAAGGGGACACTTGGGGGGATAAAGAACTTGAGTAAATTAACCTTCTGTTGTGGGATAAAATAATCTTTCCAAATTTTATCCAACTCCAAGAACAAAGGCCAAAGTATGATATATTCTTGGTTTCATTTTTAGAAGAAATTTGTTCCTAATTCTAAATAGGAATTTGGTTCAAATAAAACAATTATAGAAATATTACAAAGGCAGATTTATACCTAGAGAAATGTGTGATAACAAACAGCAGAACCTCAAAAAAACAAACTTGCATTTGCAGACTTTTGTGGATAAGAGAGGTGTGAGAAAGGGAAAGATGGAAGGAAGACAAAAGGCATTTGGAAAGTTTGAGCTGTACCCACTGACCATATTTCTTATTTCATATCTTAGATCGGATTGTACATGTGCCCAAGAGCATTTGGGTGCATGTTAATCAGTCAGAATAAATAAATCATAGCAGCATATTATTTAAGCAGGAACTGCTTAAAGTTATAAAAACTTAAAATCTAGTTTATCACTGCAATTGTCTTCACAGGTAGGTATACAGGAGGATAATATTAAAGCAGCAACTAAAACAGAAAGATAAGCCATTAACTATCTCTGAAGAGATGTATTTTTAAAAATAAATACGTTAAATATAACTCAACTATCAAAAAAATACAATGCATTAAGATTCAAGGGGAAAATACCTGCAGATAAAGAGCAGCTAACACAGTGTAAAAATCAAAAGAAAATATTAAACAATGGCAAATATAAAGAAGCCATCCTTTAATATATACACATATTTAAATGCCATTATATGAGTTTAAAATATTAGCTTTTAAAACTCAGATATTAATTTCAAGGCTTCCACTTTATATCTGTATTGTATATCACATACACCTACATATTTAAGAGCACATGTATTTATACACAATCACACAGAAATATACATATGCCATTTCATATTTACTTTGCACATGTGCCTATTTCTACTTAGATATGCCTATATTACTCGTTGGGGGATTCTGCGGGACTGCGCGTCTGCAGAAAACAGCACCACCTCCACGCAGAATTCCTGTGCTTCCATGCAGAAAATGGCAGGGAAGCAAAAGGAAGTCGCTTGGGGGCGGGAGGGGGACAACTATGGACACAGTTCTTGTGGGGGAGATTGCTCCCCCCCCCCAGCAGAGGTGAGGAATGGGGGGACACATGAGGCTACTTGCCACTGCGCTCCGCCACTCATTTCTGCCAGGCAGAGCTGCCCAGCTGAAGAAGGCTGCATCTGGGCTCTGCTGACTCTGCAGCTGAATGTCACCTCCTGGGTCCTAGTGCCAGTTGTGTTACCTTATGTATGCTGGAAGTCTTCCTGTTTTCTGTGCAACAGTGCATGCCCGAGGTGGGGCTGGGTAAGGAGGGGGTGGGGGGAAATGAGGGAAGAGGGGGTGAGGGTTAGGGGGAAGAGGCAGTGGGGAAGAAAGGGTGTGGAATAGGGTGAGGGAGGGGAATGTGGGAGTGAAGGCAGGGGGATGGAGAAGAAAAGGGGATAGGGGAATTGTGTGGGGAAGCGGGAGCCCGGCATGCAGCGTCCCTTCGGCTGCACCTGGGGCTCCTCCGTTAAGCAGGCTCATTGAACCCTCACCCTAACAAGCCCTAGCCCCATAAACCTGGACCCCTCTGATGAGCCCCCCCACACCCAGACCCCCATCCCACTGATCCCCAACTAGCTGCACCTGGACCCCCACCTCATCAAGCCCCACTCCCCCAGCACTCAGATCCCCCGCACTGACCCCCCCACCCAGATCCCACTGCCAAGCCCCATCTCCCCACACCACCACACCACCCCGCTGAGCCAACCACCTTCACCTGGATCCCCTGCAGAGTCCCATTGCCCCTGCACCCAGAACCCCCAATGAGCCCATGTGCATCCAGATCTCTCACTGAGCTACCCCACACAGAAGCCTCCCAGATTGCCCCACACAGAAACCTCTCATCCCACACCTGGATCCCCCCACACTAAGCCCTTCCACACTTGGATCCTGCTGGGCTGAGCCTGCCCACCCACACCTGGTGCACTGGCACAGAGGGGTGTTTCTGGGGCAGGCCCAATCCTTGCACTGTGTCAGGGTCAGGTGCAACCTCACTGCTGAGTCCCTGTACTGAGAGAGATGGAGGCTTCAGGGTGATCTCTCACCTCAATGCAGCCAGTGGCCTGTGCTCCCCACTGCCACGCTGGAGCCACATTTATTTATTGACAAATAAAATTTGCAGAATTTTAAAATATTGTGCACATAATTTTTATTATTTTGGTGCAGAATTCCCTCAGGAGTAATACTATATATATGAATACTTATATGGAGGTAGATATCAAATATATATATATATACACACACACACACAATGTGATTGTGTAGAAACATATGCTACCATGAAGTCCATAGGCACATGTGGCATGTATATATAAAATGCCATATCTATTATATGTGTTTCTGTGTGAGGATGTATAAACACATTCACACAGACATATAAGACAAACATTCACACCTTCTAAATGTTAATTTAGCTGGTAATCTCAAAATGACAGAATATATAGGCAGAAGAATTTATAAATGTTTATAAATTCACATTTTCAAAATACCAAAAAATATGTGAAAAAAAAAAAACTACAAAAGTTAACTTGACCTATAGTGCATGTTCATAAAATATGCCTGTATGAGGCCACCTCAGATTTAAGACACCTTTCACAGCTAGGGATCTATTGAATGAAATTCCTTTTCTCTTGTAGAATAGCCTTTGTAAATTCAGCAGAGACCAGAGCAAGCTAATCTCCACTGCAGCTATTCTGTGGCAAGGCTTTCAAGTACTAGATAGGTAATCTAGAATGATTCATGCCCAGTGCTTCTGAACATTCCTTTTGTGATAAATGTGCAGGGAAGAGGTTGATGCTCTGTTGTGATAATAAAGTTTCTGGACTGGTTTTACAAATCTGTTACTTTAACCAAGGAAATGTTGTAATGCTGAATTGCCAGGTAATATCGCAATCAAATTAGACTTCCTGGCACTGAAATTCAGTGTTTTCCAGTAAGATGTGCAGTGATGTATGGAAAGTGAAAGACAAATTAAGATATTTATATATTTTTATTGATATTAACTATTGTGATATCTTTTTAAATAAATTTCTTTGTATGGTTTTAGTAGAAAGCAGTGATGCAGAGCTGATGAAAGCAAAGTATTTCAGGAATAGCTGACAGTCGCTAAGAGTAACATGCTGACTGCTGACCCACTAGAACCATCAATGAAATCTAAGAAACGCAGAGCTATAAATATGATCAGTAGATGGTGATACATAAATATTTAAATATCTTCCAATCCTCTGAACACATTGATAGGCAAAGGTGCATATACCAATATATACTGTATTAAATCTTTTAATATGTCCCTTGTCTCTCCGGGGTGAATTCGATAACTTTCTACTCCTGTGGGCAACAGGGCCTTGTCGGAAAGAGTGTCCATTCATGGAATATGAATACAAAGAGGGTTGGATGGCAGAAGACAGGGCATGAAGGAGGATTCCCCCTACATTGATGGTCCTGGTATGAGTTCAAGAGAAGGAGGTACTGGGGCTTGTAGATTCAAGGTGATGCAAGTTGCCCTAGTGGGTGAGATGATCAACCCAGAAAAGATTATGTGCTTGCAGTGTATACATGGAGACTTAAAGTCTTGCTCCAATATACAACTGGAACTGACAGTAGGCACTGACACTGATTCAATTACAGTATTGCTAGCAGATAAATTAGTCCACCCAGTGATAATAGGCCAAGACTGGCCCTCCTTTCAGCAACGCATTAACAAACTGACCACCACCACAGTTAAACCCCATGACAAGCCATGCCCTATGGACACCATGGACCTAGAGCAGACTCCCACCATTACATCACCCTTGTTGCTCACACTTCTAAACTTAATCCAGAGACTCTCAGGTTTTTCTGCAGTTTCATACCAGAGCTCTGAGCAATCACACTGCTCTCTTACATACAATGCAACTCCCTCACCTTCTCTGCCCTGCCTGTCCTTCCTGAACAGTCTATATCCATCCATGACAGTACTTCAATCAAGTGAGTTATCTCACCAAGTCTCTGTTATTCCAATCACATCATAGTTTCTTGACTGTGCCTGGACTTGCAGTTCTCCCTGCTTGTTTCCCAGGCTTCTTGCATTTGTGTACAGGCACTTAAGTTAACTCGCTGATCGTCCCGCTTTCTCAGTATGAGACAGGAGTCCTCCCATCTTGCGCTCTCCTGCTCGTGCTTCCTCACGGTATCCCATTCCCCACTTATCTCAGGGCTTTGGTCTCCTTCCCCCGGTGAAGCTAGTTTAAAGCCTTCCTCACTAGGTTAGCCAGCCTGCTTGCGAAGATGCTCTTCCCTCTCTTTGTTAGGTGGAGCCCATCTCTCCCTAGCACTCCTTCTTGGAACACCATCCCATGGTCAAAGAATCCAAAGCCTTGTCTCTGACACCACCTGCGTAGCCATTCATTGACTTCCACGATTCGACGGTCTCTACCCAGGCCTTTTCCTTCCACAGGGAGGATGGACGAGACCACCACTTGCGCCTCAAACTCCTTTATCCTTCCAAGGTCATTCTTGGCAGTATCATTGGTGCCCACATGGAGAAACAGGAAGGGGTAGCGATCCAAGGGCTTGATGAGTCTCGGCAGCCTCTCCATCACATCGTGAATCCTAGCTCCTGGCAAGCAGCAGACCTCTCGGTTTTCCCGGTCGGGACGGCAGATAGATGATTCAGTCGCCCTGAGGAGGGTGTCCCCGAACACCACCCACCCACCTCCTTCTCTTGGGAGTGGTGGTCATGGAACCCCCATCCCTAGGACAGTGTATCTCATGTCTTCCAGTCAGTGGAGTCTCCTTCTGCTCCCTTCCCTCAGATGTATCATCTAGTCCACTCTCCGCATTAGTACCTGTGGAGAGAACATGAAAACAGTTGCTCACCTGTATCTGCATTGCTGGTACATGGACGCTCCTCTTTCTTCTTCTGGAGGTCACATGTTGCCAAATTTCTTCACCGTCCTTCTGTCCCCGCTGCGCAGCCTGCTCTGATTCCTAAGGAAAGAGCTGAGGGAAGGAAGGATCTTTCCCAATAACACTGATCTGAAGGTCCTTCCCTCTCTCACGGAGTCATTTTATTTGTATTGATACCCTTTATTTTTGTTTATGGACTACCCTGGAAGGAGAGAGGCTTGGAAGTGACCTGGCTGAAGGGTCAAGTCACAGGGGGAGGTGGCATGCCACTACAGAAGCAGAGCAGCTGGTGGCTGTTACAAGAAAACTGGACTTGACACAACCACAGTCATTTTGTGTACTTGGCCACCATTAAGTTGGAAGCAAAAACACCACATAGAATTTG
>NW_020664420.1:45680063-45856895 GCF_002925995.2 Terrapene triunguis | reverse complement strand
TAATACACCTGTATGACTCTTTATTGTACCTCAAAAAGTAATTACACTTTAATGTAATGTTCATTTAATTTAAAAGTTCCAAGTAACATATTTCAAATATATTAAGAATATATACTTAACAAATTTAATTACAGTGGACCCCTGTTACAGTAAAATCATTTATTTCATGAATGAATCTCACTCTAAGCAGAGGCTTGTTATATGCGGAATTCAAATTTCCTCACTGCAGTACTTCTATTCTAAATCATCATAGATGAGTTTCCACTATGAGAATGTTCCATGGGATTTGAACATTAATTTATTTTTTTCTTTGCAATATGTGGATGCAAGTCATGTTGTAAAATTATTTTAAGATTTCTTCTTGAAGCCAGTGGTAGAAAGTATCTGATATTTTTGATGATTGACGTATATTACCAGAAAATCCTAGAAGGAAAAGCAAACCCCCTTCCAGTTTTGTGTATCTATCCAGAAAGTGGTGTATGTAGGAACAACTGTCTTAATATTGAATGAAAGAAGGCTAACATTGGCACAGAGTATCCCCACGTGTAGAAACATCTGTAGAAAGGGACGTGAGTTATGGTTGTAAACTCTCAGGATCTCCTCACAAAAGTTTTCTCTAATCATTCTATCAAGGCAGAAGGGATACAGAGGTGCAAGACTTGTACCTCTCTCTAGAATGAACAGGAGGAGGAGGACCTGTCTCCAAAACCACAGGTCTCTACGATCTTAAATATGGGGTCATCACCATGGAAGACTGCATTAGCTTTGAGATCTTGATCACTCTGGTTCTCATGGACACTGCTGGCCCCAGAATCCACCTTAAAAGGGGAAATGGGGGCCACAGGTAAGGTAATGTAACTTGCACCCACATTACCATTTCTAAATAATTTGTATAATCACTTGCACCTCCCAGTCCTGCTGTCAACTCACCTCCCCCCTCCTGACCCATCCATTTGCCACCACCTCCCCTTATTTGACTCACAGATCCACAAGGAGACAGCCATGCATTTGAGAAAGAAATTAGGAGAATGATGCCTTGGAGGTGACTGACATCACCCCCTCTCCCAGAGCTTTACAGAAGAGGGGAGGGTCTCCATGCATTATCTAGGTTATATTTTTATTTGGATATTTAGTTAAGCTAAAAGGGGGTGGCGGGTACCTACCCATGTGGTCTAGGCAACTTAAATACATATACAAATAACTCCAGGTTATTAGTACTTATGTATCTCACAAAAGCTTTTCAGAGATGAGTCTCTCAAGGCTGAGAGCGAGATGGAAAACAGCATCTGTGTTTTAGTAATAATTGTCCATGTATTGTCCTTTCAGAAATCTGTTTGACGCCTGTGAGCAAACCCCTGTTTCTTTCCTTTCAGCTATCTTGACCCAGACAGTTTTTCAAAAGTCTGTTATGAAAATGTTTTTCTTTATGTTTAACTTTGACTAGGATTCATTCCTCTTGCTTATGTTTACGTGGTTTAAATATACTGGATACAGAGTCCAGAGATCTTGCATGCATTCTTCGGTAACCCAAACACCACCCCACCTTCTTAGGGTCTGGTGTAGTAAAACAATATCATAATTCAAATATCAGCTTAAATCAAATCTTCCCCCAAGTCTACAGGTTGTTCAGCCCCTTGCTGGGCTCCACAGTATTTTCAAAACCCAGGAATTCTCAAGCCTCTTTAGGCTTCTGCTCTATCCCGGCATTACCAGGCCCCTTCCCCTGATTCAGAGTCGTCTGCAGGATCCTATCTTTTCCCTGCAGGACTCTCTGTCCCTAACTGAGTGCTATGTTGACCTTTTATCCAAGGACCAAGTGATATCACCTGATCCCTGGACTTGATTGGCTCACCTGGAAGGTACTAATTAGTCACAGATGGGGCTAAGCCAACTCACTTAAAGGGGAATCCCACAGTGTGACACTCCAATGAGTCCTGGTCTAACTTGTGTTAAGTAAAGCTATTGCTTTGTGGATTTTTTTTTTGCACAGCAGACACATTAATATAGGCATATTTAGCACAGCAGTTTGTATCTCTTTGATCAACCATCCCCATTCTGAGCTACACTGGAAGCTTATCTTCAGGGACAAAGCATTCTTCATTTTATGGGTCTAACTTCTTTGCCTTTGTAAGGGTCCACAGTAAGACATTAGAAGGAAAAGAGACCTACTTATACCAAGGTTATGACCTTAACATTACTGGGGAAGGGAAGGCTGGAGGTGAGATTTTGCCAGGGAAACAATGTAATAATAAATGTCAAGAGAGAACTTTACACACCCAATGGCCATCTGTTGTCCATGGGGGCTCTAACTTTGCATTTTAAATCTTAATTGAAAATTTTACAGTGTTACTTTTTATTTAATTTTGTAATAAAATCACAACTACTGCATTACATAAGGCATCTTATTCATGGATTAGAAAGTCCTTAGTGTTTACCATTAGATGCCTGAATCATTTCTTTAATCTCATTTTCATTATTCTGCT
Source organism: Terrapene triunguis (assembly GCF_002925995.2). NCBI lineage: Eukaryota > Metazoa > Chordata > Testudines > Emydidae > Terrapene > Terrapene triunguis. The sequence goes on along the minus strand of NW_020664420.1, from coordinate 45,854,412 downwards.
TTCTGTCGACTGTTCGAAGTTCTTTCCTCTTTCTCAGAGGCCAAATTTCCATCTGGCTCCAAATTACCCTCTGTGCAGACATCCAGTCAGAAGCACAAACCCCATATGTGCATATGAGCAGATCTGGAAGTTAGGAGTGAAAATGCCCAGGGCAAGCAAATCAGTGACCACAGAGTTAACAGCCGCTTCTGAAAATTTGACCCTTATTGTCTTTTATTTTCAAGAAGAAAGCCCTTCTGGTGCTCTAATTGCACATAACTCCCTTTTCTCATCTCTTTCATGCTATGGCATTCAGCTGATGCAGGGACCCATACTGAAAAATAAAATAAAAATATCCTATTCCAAATGAGGCCAAGTCCCATATTCCCATGTTAGTTTTTACAGTAGTCTCAGCTGTTCTGTTTGCTCCCACCTTGGCAGGAGTATAAATTTCCCCAAAGGCTTGAAGGCACACATTTTTAGACTCTTCATTTCAAGAGTAAAGTCTGAATGACTTATTTTTCTAGCTTTCAATGAAAGGTGAGCATAATGGGTAGAAGACAGCAAGCTCACGTGCTAAAGCTAATAAGCATTGTGAGGCTCATTTGTAGAGTCTGAATCTCAAGCGAACAGCTGGCTGCATCTCTGGAGAATGTTCCAATCTCCTGTTCTCATCAGTAATAAGCTGCTTATCAGGTTCAACTTCAGTTGCTCCTCTAAAACTTGGAACTCATTGTTTTGAACACTCTCAGTCTTTGCCTCAGGTTAAAGTTATGAATCTTGTTTAATCAATAGCTTACAGTTCTCCCAGGGGTGTCTCTGTTTTAGCTGCAGTGCCTACAATATTTGAAGCCCTAGTTTGAAGAGATGAAAATTTTCTACAAAAATATAACTGAAAAAATGAACACATAGGGAACCATGTTAGTAGTGCTAGTTTTAGAGACAGCTTAAAGTTATCAAGCATACCAAATTAATTAGTAAATTAGTACAAATCTCATAAACTGGGTTCATTGGCATGTTTACATACCAGTTCCATGCACTGAATATCATAATTTGTCTCTGCCATCCACTGACAGGTATTGGTCTGCTGTGTTCAGATTTGCCTGACTGTAATGTTTCTCAGATTGTTTACATAGTTTTCTTGTTTTTTGGCATTATTGTTGTTTCAGTGTGAGTTTAAGTTAGTTACCATAAAGAAGTCTGATAATAGGTAGAAACACTTGTAAAGTTTTTACTGAGGCTGGGTATAGTGCAGATGCTGAAGCACAGCATCTGAAAATAAGCATGGCTGAACATAAATTGGTTGGAAGAAAATAAAATTAGGTGCCATATAGTCTTAAAAACAAAAGCATTGACGATGGGGGGTATTTCTCTTGTCACCTATTACTTATGATTTACTGTAGATGTTAACCTCCCCCCCCCTTTTAATCCTTTCTTAGATATATTCTGACAAAAGTGAACCTCCTTAATTTGCTACTGTAAATAAGTGCTTCTTTTCTAACCATTAGCTACCTGATTAAACAAACTAAGAACTTCACGTCAACAGAAATTCCCTTCAGTTATTTCTTTGCTGCTTCTGGGAAGAATGGACTAACGTTTGTGATTATTTTCAAATATGAAGGAAACACAAATAGGTATCCAGGTTGTCTATAGTCTGACTGGCAACAATTGGAAATAAAAGCAGGTTTACTTCCCTCTCCTGTTTCCTCCACCACACTTGCACATAAGGAGCTATTGTGCTAGCATGTTACTGCAGTACCTCTGTTACAACATCAGCATTTCTTCTGGTTTAAACTCCACTATTGGTGTTAATAATTAGATGCCTCTCCCCCCCCCTCACCCCCCCACACACACTAACTAAATCATTCCACATCAGGGAAGCAGATATACTCAACGATTCCCATGATAATTTTTAAGAGGCTGGTGTTATAAGGAAAGCATTCCCCCCCCCCCAAAAAAGTTAAAGAATAAAGGCATTACTAAATTTCAAAGTTACTTTTTTGACAGAAAAGAGATAAATTTAGTATTCTGGTTCAATTACATTGATTTTGAAGTTTAGTTTTCAGAAATGATGAAAACTGTGAACCTCAGACACTTGCAACAGTTCCTTTGTTAATAAGGCAATCACAAAACTTGTTTGTTTGCCTTTATGTAAGTATTTCTCATGTCAAAACATCATCATAAAATGAATATTCATTATTATATTGATGCTTCTTTCAGAATAAAAGGCATGGTTATTACAAGTGGTCATTTCAAGCTGGAGAACCAAGAAGGACCTGATGAAAGCTATCTATATTATTAAATATATGTTTTGTATCCACATTATCACTTTGGATGAAGTTCCAGCTGAACTCCAATTATTCCAAGTATACTTGATCTATAAATCTATTGATCTGTTTAGGACTGGAGCCTTGCAAACCTTCACATAAGTTAAATGCTAGCCCAAACTTTCCTCCATTATTATCTGTTCTAATCTTTTTTTGAAATGTGGAAAGGTTAAAATCAGTTTCTATATTTACTAATTCCATCTGAGATTGAAAGTGAACATACTGAAGGGAGCTATTCTTACTTAAGTTGCTTTACAGTATGGCCAACTTGCTATGTTTTTGTGACTGGTAGGATTTTATAAGGGGCTGGAGCAAGTCTCACTATGATGTGAGACACTTCAGATCTCTAGTGAGGGGAAATCCCTCTGATTGGCTGCCTAACCTGCTTGACTTCTCCTGTGAAGACTGAACAACTAATCCAATTGATACAGGAAGAGCCAGTGTTTTTGTTGCTGTTGATGGATGGATAAAATATTTTCATATGTAATGGTGACCAACAAGAGTCTGTACCTGAGGTAATACATTATTACAGTAGTTTTGCAAATCTAGTATTACAGGTCAGGAATGAGAGACAAGGAGGATATGGTAATATCTTGTATTGCACCAACTTCTGTTGGTAAGTGAAACAAGCTTGTCCAACAAAAGATTATCTCATCCACCTTGTCTCTCTAATATCCTGGGGCCAGCACAGCTACAACAACACTGCATAGGTCAGGAATGAGGCAGATCAAGAGGAACTGTTGTGAAATAGAAGAAATTGTCTTCACTGTAACAGTTAGTGTTATCACTCCCACCTGGAACTTAGATGAGAATCAAATTCAAAGGTTTTTTTTTTATTAAGGGAAGAAAGGCTACATTCTGAACTGGGGCAGGAAAAATATCAATGTAACATAACTTGTAGAATATTTTAATCCAAGGATTTGAACTTGTTTGGATCACCATACCTGGGAAGGTATGGCATTATCTTCATTATACAGATGGGAAAACTGAGACATGGGCCAGCTGTCTACATTTTAAAAGTAACTGCTAATTTCTGGTGCCTAAGTCTCTGTGGGCCCAACCTGAGGCACATAGAATGGACCAAGAATTAGTTAATACTTAAAGATTTAGACTTAAATGACTTGTCCAAAACCATAGAGAAAGCCAGAGTTGGAACAAGGATTAGAACCCCTGTCTCCTGACTCCCAATGAGGTGTTTTAACCTGTAGAAAATGGTAACTCATTTTTGCATCATATACTATTACCAACAAAATCAAACATTCATCCCACCCTCTTATTCTACACTGAACAATCAGAACATGCCTATCTCTTAAGCTACACCAGAAGTGCAGAGCATTTACACTCCTCGGTACCCCAGAAGAAAGGGTTTGAAAGGAGGAGCTCTGAGTTAATTCATGGATTAGGGTCCCCCTTCTCAAAATGGAGTGAAGCTGGTGAAGGAGGAGGAAAGGGTGAAATCCTGGCCCCATTGAAGTCAATTGGAGTTTTACTATTGACTTCAGTGGAGCCAGCATCTCATCATCTGATTGCATATATATTTCACAACCCAAAACAAAATGTTTGGTATATTCAAACTCTTTCTGTAAGTGCGATCAGATGGCAACCAACCCAGGCAAATGGTTTTTGCATGCATAGCTGGAGCAACATATTGTGGCATCTGGAAAACTGTGAAGGCATTCAGTTAATTTGTGTTAAGTCCTTTATTTGGTTTAAACAGCAATGATATATAGGGAAAGTCTCTTGGAAAGCTAGAATTTTGAATGGAAAGTTAATTACAGTGCCATTCTTTAATGGTATCTTTTTTCCCAATCTGTACAAATGAATGCCCTGAATGTAATGACAGCAACATTCTGTTCAGTTAGGAACTGTTGTTGACATCCTTCACTAAATGAAGGTGTCTATCTCCAGCAAACGAGGGCACAGTAAAATATAAAATACTTATTTTTGCAAATGATATTCAGTATATAAAGTGTTATTGCCTTTGCAGATGAACGGGAAGTACTTATCAAATGCCAAGCTTCATGCAATCTGTAACATAAGGTTTCTGAAATGCCAAAAAATTAACTTGTCCACTTCATTTCAAACCCAGATCTTAGCTTGGAGTGGCTGATGTAAGTCAATACCTTGACAGATAGATGGCATTTGTTCAATTTAAATGACACTCATCACGCTGACTTTTGTTCTAAAGCTCTACAAGGTTAATTGAGCGGATATGAAGAATAAGCTAGGCTAAAATTGCCTTTGCTCTAACTCAGAAGTGCTAATCCTCTGGACTTAATTTAAGACTCCTCCATTTTGTGCATTAGACTGAATCATATAGGCAGTTTAAAGAAAAAATGCTAATAAAAGACAACTTAATTTTTAAATGTACATGCAGAAGGGAATTTTAATAAAGTAAAGTTTAGTGGATTCCAATGCTAGCAACAGGAATAAAGCTTTTTCCATCTAAACTATTTATGCTACCATGTGAGAGAATGTGAAGGGAGCATATCTGTGCTTTTATAATGTAAATGTTTGCTTATAACCTTCAAAACTATTCCACACAAAGTATGTTAGATTTTTTGAATATATGGTGCCCTTCACTTTTATTTGGATAGTAATATATTCCAGAAGATTGTTTTTTTGATGCCAGCTAATTAAGAATACATTCATTGTATGTTATATTAAGTAAGTAATTACTTGGTAGATTGGAACATTTTTGTAGAGTATTATGCTTAATTTAGTCAAGCAGCAGACTGTGTTGGAATAAATGAGCAAAGTTTAAAGCTAACTAAGAATACTTTTTCATTTTCTGTTTCCAAAAATACATAAAAAAATTACACTATTTCTTTCTCACTTGGACCTACTTAAAGATAAAGACAGCATGTGATAGAGTGCTAAAAACTAACACCTATTGCATTCCGGGGATGAGCGGGCACAAGCCCACCCACATCTGAAGACCCCTCCCCCAGACGAAGGGGAGGAGCTACTAAACCAAGGACTCAAATAAATTTGGAGGACAACAAATGATAAAATGAGAAAAGGTGTGAGGGTTACAGGGTCAAAATCAGGGATCCAGAAGGGACACCAAGCAGACAACCATGGACAGCGCCCACTGCTCCACAAAGGTGTTTAGGGAGCTGCTGGACGTTGCCCAGAGGAACTCTGCCCAAACATGTGATTGGAGGGAGAAATGGAAATAGGCCCCACAGTCGCAGAACACCTCCCTGTCCAGCATCCTCCTCCTGGTTTTATAGATGGCCACTTTGGCGAATACCAGAAGGAGGTTGATGAGGAGGTTGATGAGGAGGTCTCACAACTTCATGGGGCATGGACAAGGTGTGCATAAATTAAGCGATGTGGGGAAAAGTGTAGCCAGAACCTTAAGAGAAGGTTCTGGAGGTGCTAGAAAAGGGGCTGCAACATGGCAAACTTGAGATAAATGTGTGCCAGGGTCTCTCTCATGTCACAGAAGGGGCAGATGTCAGGGAGAGGGGTGAACTGTGCCAGGTACATGCTTGTGCTCACAGCTCCATGAAGAAGCTACCAGCTGATATCTCCGGTGGGCCCATGAATCAAGGTGGATTACAGGCTGGCCCACTGGGGTTCCTCACACTCCACATAGGGTGACCAGATATTCTGATTTTATAGGGACAGTCCCGATTTTTGGGTCTTTTTCTTATATAGGCTCCTATTACCCTCTACCCCCTGTCCCGATTTTTCACATTTACTGTCTGGTCACCCTAACTCCACAGGTGGTAAGAGGTCCAGCCACTTGATGTCGGGGCAGGAAACAAAAGTGTGAAGCATAAGCACATACAGCGCTAAAAGCTTACAAGTGAGCCAGCATTTTGATGACTTGGACACCAATCCATTGCCCTAGAGAAGGCTGAGTGGGAATATGCAGCTAAGTAGTTGAGCAGGCTGGGAGGGTTGATGAACCAATTAGCCAACATCTGAGGGGTATAAAAAGACAGGAAAGAAGTGAGGAGGGAGGACTAGGCCTAGCTGAGCCCAGTATGTCCTGAGATCCCAAGGAAGTGAGATCTCTGTTCCTCCAACTCTCCTGGGGAAATGTCCCAAGGGCCAGAAACCATAAATACTTTGCTGTGTGAGCTTCTACTGCAGATGAGTGATGTTTTTTTATATTCCCATCACCAAAGTTGCCACTGACTGGAGAGGCAAAAGTTTCTGGAGCATTAGAGGATGGAGTGCACCCAATCACACAGTATCACCAAGGTGGCATAAAGCACATTGTTGAATACAAATAATTGTTGTGATACAAAACATGTTCAAATAAACTTAATTTTGCATGGGAATCAGGGTTATAATCTTACCACAAGGGTGCCCAGATTTACAATATGAACCTTTACTACATTTGGTAGAATACACATGCAATCAGAGTAGGATCGAATCACTCATTTCTAGTATGACAAGGAATACCCTTTTTTGTAGCAGTTATTCTAAGTCACAGAGGTGTTTGCCCTTCCCAGATGGCTTCCGTGTTAGCATCATTTTCCAAATGGACTGTGTGTATATAGCTTACAGGGTGAATATTTGTTGCATGACAACAGAACATAAATAATCCACTTTCTGTTCAAAGACCTTCTTGATTTCATTTTTCACTGAACAATGTGTGTAATTAAGAACAAAAATCGATGAGTTTGGTCTGGACATACTTTCAGTGTGAATTAAATTTGGTATTTATTGTATCAAGCCATAATGAATCCTGATGTTTCACTGAAAATGTGATCCTGCCAGGCTCTACTGGTACAGTTCCTACCATAGTCAATACTCAATGACATCATCCACTTAGATGAGTTCAGCTGCCCTCCCTGTGCAGCTGATTTGCAGTTCTACAGCGCCAGCCCTGTCCTGTCTCCATCCCCGCAAATCCACACCTCAGCCTGTCCCTGGGATATCTCCTTCTGAATGACTCAAATGTTGCACGGACAAAATAGAACTGATCTTTCCTCCAAATCTCTCTCCATTTCCCCCTTTCTCTTGGCACAGTTAACACCACCATCCTAACAGTCACTCAGGTCATAGTCCAGAGGCCATATTTGATTCCTTCCTCCCTTTTCCCCTACCCAAGTCAATCTAATGTCAAATCCTACTGTTTCTTCCTCCACAGCATTTCTAATATGTGACCATCTCTTTTTTGTCCACCTTGCTAAAACTCTCACTTTGCCCTCATCATCTCCTATCTTGCTAATGTGACCTCTTGCTTTCTGGTTTCTGTGACACTCACACTGTTCTTCCTTTAGTCTCCATGTAAAATGCAGCTACTAATGTTATCCTCTTTCTTAACCACATTGTTCCACTTTTAGAAGCCCTGCACTGGCTTCCCCTTCTTTACCACAACAAGTTTAAGCTTGTTGGACTTGCTGTCAGTCCTGCCAATGGAATCAGTCTTCATGCCCCCCTTCAACTACTTCTTCCACAACCAGTTCATTTTTTTTTCTGTGCCATGCTTCCTGAGATGGTTCACTGGGCCACTTTTCCCTGATCCCTATACAAAACTCACCAAGAGACAGCCTTTTGCTTTGACACTTACAAGAAATAAGCTAACGTCAACACTTAATTCTTCTTTTATTTTTGCTCACAGTAATAAACCAAGCTAACAAGAAAACAACCCACCAGTCCTCACAGGGATCTAACAAGAGATGCCAGTTGTCACCCTGACACATATGTATATTTCCCTTTCCCATGTTATTTGAGAGCCAGTAGTCACTGTCCCTCCAACAATATTACAGCAGAAGCCTTTTGCTACTTTAGGGCACTGAAAGAGAGAGGCTTGTTCCATCCTGCCCCCAAGGCCCCTGCTCAGCATCTTCATGTGCTGAGCAAGTATTCAGTAATAGCAGGAGAATTAAACATGGTAATTGTGTGGTACAGTCTGGGATATTTCAGGCCTAGATACCAGTAAAGGCCAGTCCAGCATCAGCAGCAGTTCAGTCCTGGGGTTGCTGGCAAAGAATAAAGAAAACAGGTGTGCCACTCACTTTCCTGATTATGCTGACCTTCTCCAGTTACCGTCTTCAGAAGGCCAGTGAAGGTTGGCTTGCTTCCTCTAAATGTGGCAAGTAAGTGAACCGGAGAGTAAAATATGTGATGGGGAAGGGAAGTTTAAGGCCACAGTTTGCTTCCTTTCCGTAAGATGCTTCCTTCCTCATTCAGAAACCATTTGCTGGGAAATATGAAGAGCTCCCCTAGACACAGGGGATACTTATGCAAAGTCAACTGCAGGATCAGTGCCTTAGATGGCTAAGATGTGTGAAGGTATTAGTAAGTGTCATCTCTTGTCCTTGCTATATATTGTACTGAAAATTCTCAGCACCATATTTTCACAAGGACATATAGGACAACTGAACAGACTTAACATCCCTAAAAATAACTGGATAGGTGAACTCATTTTGTTTTTCCTTTAGAGGAATCTGCACTATGCATGCTTCTGATTACTTACCTCTGAGCAAATGTCAGAGTTCTTCAGCATTTAATACCTATCCGTATGTTAGCATTTCCAACTAAAATAGTTGGTTTTGATTTTATATAGCTATTTTCCAGTTAATAAAACAAAATAACTTGAGTGTAAAAGGGCTATATTACTGTACCATGAATTATTTAATAATTTTACCATATATAGCAACAAATGATTTTGCAATACTGTCAAAAATCGTATTTTGAAATGGTGTTGGTATAATCAGTGGTTTTTTTTTTTAAATAAAAACACTGGCATCATAACTTGTTTAATCAAGTTTTTTTTTAAATAAAAACACTTGCATCATAACTTGTTTATGTTGCACTGGCTTTCTATTCATTAGAAATAATAACAATGATAAAGTTCAGAGAGATTGTAAAACCAAAATTAAAAAGGTTCTGAACCTTTTTTTCACCTACTACTTTTGGTAATTGGTATTTTGGTGTAATCTACTTGATCATTTATAGTTCAGAGCTCAGAAATACTAAAGATATCAGGCTAGCATTAAGAATTCTGCTTTGGAGCATATTGCATTGGAAGGTCGTAGGTTTTGGCATTGTAGGTTGGCATTTTCAAAAGCGCTCAGCCATTGACTACAATGGAAGCACAGTTAAGCAACTTTTGAGCACATTTCAAAACCCTACCCATATTTTGGTCAGTTGACCCTTCCAGGGTGCTTAGGGAGACCGAATAAGATTTCACTCACCAGCCTAGGCTCTGTTAAATTAGCCTGTGAGCTACAAAGCCAGAGAAAACTACAGGGTTTGTGTCCAATAGCCTCAGTAAAAGTTCTGTTATAAGCACTACATCCAAGTCTCATGAGTTCCATACTTCAAGGGACAATACAGGCATTATTCATTGATGAAATACTGCTGCCTCTAGCAGAGAGTACCTTCAGAAATTATATTGTAGCATAAGCTAAACTGTCCTTTTCTGAAACTAATAAAATGGTCTTACATAGAAGATCCATATATGACAGTTCCAGTAATGACAAGAAACAAATTGTGTCAATGAGCAATTTGGAGGTAGGGAGACCAAGAAAGTATCTGAAACTGAACCTACAGTATCCCTCAGAATTGCAGCTGCTGTTATGGAGATTTGACATCTGTAAGGTGATAAGCATTTCCTTGAAGATGCTAAGCACCCTCACCTCTCAGGATGTATTCTGTACACTGAATTTAAGATACAAGTTCCATAGAGATTCAAATATTTCGTATCTGCAAGTACTCAATAGAGGATGAGTGAAATATCCTTTAGAATTCTCCAAAACATATCAGATGAAAAAAAGTCCTATAATGCCCAAGTATTTAAGTAGCTTAGGCCCTGTAGTTGGGTGCTTACCCCGCTCCTGCCCTGAAGGACCTAAAACAGCCCTGGGGGAAGGATGTGGCTGGGAGCTCTAAAAGCTGGGCTGATTGGGGAAGTAGCCACAGCTGGGCCACGCCCAATCAGGCCACAGCTGGCCTGTATAAAAAGGCTGGGAGCCAGGAGCCCAAAGAGTCTCTCTCTACACTCAGAGGGAGAAGGTCCTGGATGTAGTGAGCTAGAGAATGAGTACCTGAGTGGAGCAGGGCTGGGGAAAGGCTGAGGAGCTCCAGCCTGGAAAGCCCCAGGCTGCGGCCTAGTAGAAGGCCAAGGGGTACTGGGGGTTGCAGAGGGCAGGCCAAGGCAGCAGGTCCAAACCCAACCTTACCTGTGATGAGTGGCCTATACTGCAGTCTGCCCCAGGGAGCGGGGGCTAGCAGTGACCTTATTCTGAGCTGAGGTAGGGATAGTGGGTGGGGGTTCCCTGGGGAGGGGAGACCCTAGTACTGAGGGGTGTACTGCCAGGGGGCAGCACCCTAGATAAAAGGGCACCGGGGTCCATGGGGGGGGCCAGGCGGACCACTGGCCTACAGAGGGTGTTCCAGGAGGCTGGAAGAGCTAATTCCCAGAGACAACCAGCAGGAGGTGCTGCAGGGGTGAGTCCGCTCCCTTACAGGCCCCCAATTCAAAGAACTACACATTATGACTACACAGGGTTTGAAGTTAGTCTCATGCTAGATATTTGCTGATTCGGTGGTATTAATTGTGTTCACAGGAGAATAAGAAAGTCAATCAGGCCTCCTGTTGCCTTCCTCATACATACAGTCCACAAAAAAGTGTGGATGGAATGAAATCTCATAATTAGGAGGATCGTTGGATAAGTATCTGAACTTTTAGACACTTAATCTAAACTGAACTGCACTTTTTGAAGTTCACTCATTAGTACATAAAATATTTGGTTAAAGGAAAAAAAAGTTCAGTTGTAGCTGTATAGCACTAAACTAAATTACATACAAATTATGCTTGTAAGGACCCAATCCTTAAAACTCTGCCTCAAGTGAATAATCTTTGCTTGCTTGAGTAGCTGGAATAAAAAGTTTGCAGAATCAGATTCATAGTTGCTTCTTAGTTAGACATATCAGTTGTTGTGTGATATTTACAAAACTGTGCCAACATTATAGAACAGAATAACTGAAGAAAATTTAAGAATGCTAGGATTTTATAATTTTCCAATTAAATTCTGACACAACATTTCAGTAGGAATGTTATCTATGTCCACACAGCAAAATTTGTTAGGCCTCCAAGTGAAAAAATGTGCTCACTTATGCCCATGCTTAACTTTATGTATTGCAGCCAATGGTAGTTAAGTACATAATTGCTTTCCTGAATTGGACTTTTGAGTACTTTGTTGTTCAACTGATAAAAATCCACTTGTATTCAAAAAGCTCTAAGCACATGTACAAAAATCACACCAAACAAGGCAACAGTATCAAAGTAAAGGGAAGTCTGAAGTTCCAGCAAGATATATATTCCAAATATTATTTAGGTTTGTTGCTTTTATAGGTAAAATCATTGGGCTCAATTGCAATTAATTAATCAAAGATTCTTAGTGAAAGATTAACATAGCACAATACAGAAAGGAAGGCTCTTATTTACCAAAATGATTTGAAGAGTGGAGAAGCAACTCTATTCATTTCTAACTCACTCCCAGGAACTCTGCTTCAGCATCTCTAATCAATACACTAAAGACATCTTCATCCAAGTCCTTATTAAAGAAAAAGCACAATTACTAATTCCTAATGAGCTAAAACATCTCAGTGGGTTGTTATCTCATCGACCATCAAACATTCATCGACCATCAAACACATTTGCAATAACATGAATTCATCACCAATTGCAAGTAGTCCCTATCTGGACATGTCCCCCATGGGTCAACAGGGTAAAATATTATATAAATTGCAGAATTTGATCACATGCTAAATTTAACCAAAGTACAGAATCCCTAGAATTATAGATAAAAACATTTTGGTTCATGCACAAAGTATCCTGGGGATTTTATGTGCAGAGAATCATGGGGAGTTTGCTCACATAGCCAATCTAACCTGAGAGCTTTCTGCACCCTTCCTGCTTGAAGGAAGTGGAGCCTAATGGATTGACTCCTGGATTCTATCCCAGGACTGACCACCAGCCTGCTACATGATCCTGGGCAACTCTGTGGCTCAGTTTCCCTACCTGTAAAATGGCAACAATGATCCTTTAAAAAGCACTTTGAAATCTATGGATGAAAACAACTGTAGAAGAGCTAGTTATTATTATCATTATGATACATGAAGCTTTGTTTCTTCAGCCCATCTGTAATGATTATTGAAAACAGACTGCATTATCTGAACTCTTCCGTAAAAACTAATATTTTTTATTTTTTATAAAATTGCAATAGAAGTGATCATAAAAACAAATGATAGTAATGCCTGTGAAATACCATTATGTTTATCACTGGTATTCTTAAACCAATGAGCCCAGAGGGAACAATTGCTATGTCTAATTCCTTTACTGTACAAAATGCAAAATAAGAAACTTGACATTTTAATACAATATGATGCCCTTCATGAGTAGGTTGGGATCAGTCCTTTGAAGCCTTTTTATCAGCAGCACAGCATAGACAAATTAAGCTGTATTTCAAGGCCTAATATTCATTACATATGACTGGTGGTTATATGACGTCACTGTGGCTCTTAATGTCGGAATAATGTATTGCAGAGAACACAAGCAGGCAGAAAAGTTGAAAATGTCCATTCCATTTTTAAATGGATAATAATTTATAGAGGTTGAACACAGAGATGAATGAATAGCATAGCTTTAACTAATTAGTCTTCTTATCTTTAATATACTGAACCACAGTATTAGGCATGACATTTCTACTTTTGTGTCTTAATAAAATAAACATTCCTACAGACTACCACTGATACACAATGATAATGCTAATAATCCATCTGGGTGCTAACTGATCCAGATCCATCAAATTCTTATACCCCCAAATCCTTTGCCAGAATCCGAGCCCTCCAAAAACAATTTTTTCCTTTGTTATTTCCTATTCCAGACCCTACTTCTACCTTCTAAGACGCCAAGATAGATCTCTGTCTATTCCTTCCTTATGATGGGATGTAGCTATCTTCTACTGTCCTGTGAAGTGGGCTTGGAGCCATGATATCCCCCATAATTATAATAATACCTAAGAAGAGGCCCTACCCAACCAAAATGTGCTGATGAGATTCTTTTGGTTTAAATACCAGCTTGCTAGTTGCACCTTGCTAGGCTCAGAGACATAAAAATGGGACACGCTTCTTGCAGGGACACGAGTAAGGGTTTGGTGATTGGACGCTAGACCAATGGGCTCTGGAGACATGAGATGTTCTCTGTTTATAGTGTTTTCATATTGTTTTGCTTGAAATTTTAAACTGTATGAAGGGAATGTGACCAGAGTCATAGCTCATTAATGTTATTTTGGTTGCACCAAATAAACTTGAAATCCTATTTAACTTGTGAATCCTGCTGAGTTTGCTTCCACCTGCATGTTCTTACTGCATTCCCACTCCTGAATCAGTGATTCTGGTACCAGTAAAGTATCCCAACCCATTAACTAGTTATTGCACTACCACTGTTATTCTGTCTCTACTGAACAGTTCCATCTGCAACCTGCCTGCCCATAAGCCTATGTTTCAATGATCCAAGAAGCATGCTTTAATCCATCCTTCTGTATACAAATGTGAGCTGACTACATGTACAAACTTACCCAGAAAAAAATGAGACATTAATTAGATTTCCCTCCCTGCCCCTCTCTATTTTATTCAGATCTCCGAATACCTTTACTAAATTTGTTTAGGAGCTAGGCAGAAAGATCCTTGGATTAATAATATTCCTGATGTTCCTTGATGCTCCTTATTCCTTGAATTAATGTGATGGGGGAAAAAGTGCCAGAGTTAGCAACAGAAATAAATATTGTTTATCAATCAAAGAGGAAGCTGAACAAAGTTTTGGAAAAGGAAAAAAAACAGTGGATAAGAATTAACTGTGTTGTGGAGGGAGGGGTTAAGATGATAGGACATACATGGAATGATTTATATTTCGTTAGGGCCTTACTGTCCCAAGTAGACACACTGATTTTAATGGGTCTACTTACATCGAGTAATACTTTATTCTGCAAGTGTAGTTCTAAGGTTTGCTAGAAAATATGTGGCATAGAAGGCCCCTTAAAGGCTTCTGTAGAGGGCCTCCAAATGGCTTGAGTAGCCATATAGTCTTCCATGAGGTGGGTAGCCTCAGCGAGGTTTACCAGCCAGTGTCTGCAAAGCCAGTCTCAATCAGCGGGCAGAAGAATATGTATGAACTGTTCTAGGACTATGAGTTCAGCTACCTAGGGCTCTGTTTGAGATTCTGGCTTTAACCATCACCAGCAGCAGTCCTTCAGCCTCTGGGCAACTGCCTGATGTCGTGCATGGCAGAAACACTGATGGTAGGACTCTTCATCTAGACCTAACCTATCCAATATAGCTGCCTTCACCTGCTCATAGTCTTGGGCTGCCATGTCATCCAGTCCCCAATATGCTGCATTGGCTTCTCTGATGAGGACTGGGCGAGACAGATTGCGCACTGGGCTGGGGACCAATTTGAAGCCATGGCTACCCTCTCAAAGGTTAGCAGGAATGCTTCAGGGTCATCATTTGCCATCACCTTGAGGACCACTGGGGCCAGACCAATTCCCCATATTGTGGGGGATGCATTTCTCACAGAAGCAGAACCCTGAGGCGTAGCAGCTGGTACTAGCTCCGCCACCCGTTGTAACAGCTGTTGACAGTGAATTGCCATCTGTTCAAACAGCTGTTGTTGCCGGGCTTGTGAGTCTGCCAGCCATTGAAGGAGCTGATTCACTAGTTCTCTGGTGTATGTAGAAGGAAAAGAAAAGAGGAGGTTTTATTTTGCTCCTGGCTTCCCTTTTCTGCAGAGAGGGTCTACTGCACACAAACCCAAATTCTGGTACCATGTTGCCACAGATTCTGGGTATGGTCCCATGGATGGTCATTGCTGCCCCCACTGAGACCCTCTTAGCTTGTCCCAGTCAGGGTGGATCTTTAATGCTGCACTTTGACAGAGTCTGGAAGTGTGCATCAGTCGCTTAGCTGTGGTTAGCCTGGAGCAGGGTTGTTGCCCTTACACTGTCCCAGGCCTTTCTGCCTTCTCCTCTGTACTCCCTCCTTGATAGTAGGCCTTATTTCCTCCATTGGGCACAGCTGTGAGTGCCTGCCTCCATGACTGGCAGCTGCATGTGGGTGTGGCTGAGTTGCTTGCCTGCAGCCAGGAGAGGCTCCCCTTCCACTCCTGCCTAAGCTCAGTATGGGTTTTGTAGGCCCCAGTAAAGGCAGTCTGTCAGAACTACCAAGTATCAGGGAGCATCCTCAACGAGGTAGCCACATTAAGCAGACTGGATGGTCTGTTTCATTATGACCCTATATACTTGCCTTGGGGTTGCCTAGTTAGACACTTGCTTGTGAACTGGCTAAACCTGTAGGAATCATAGGTAATTACCTCAAATGACTCATCAATCTCAGACTATTCATCACAGTACCCCCCAGTGACAGGGCACTATTAGCACCTTAGTCACTAAGGATGCTGCAGGACTGGAACAGTGCAGGCTTCATTGAAGCCTATTAATCACTCTGTTGGGGATTACTGAGACTTGGGTGGCAACTGTTGGGCTAATGATGCAATTGGCTCTGTAATTGGGAGGATATCAGTGGGAGAAACAGGAACAGAGGAAGCACAGAGGGTGACCCTGGGATGAGGATAGAAGGTTGTATGGAAGTTTCTTCCTGCTATAAGCCTGCTATGCATTCTGTTATACCATGAAAGTGAAGAATAAATACACACATAGTGAAAGGGTAACAAGCTGGTGTGTGTCTGTGGTTAAGAGTTCAAGAAACAAGACAGGGAGTGCAATACATTGCCAAATGAGAGAGCCACTCTGTGATACCCCACGCCCCTGAAAAAGATGCCTACGACGTTCTCAGACCTGGTTTATTGGGGTGTGACTGGTGGAATACTCAAAGTAGAGCGGGTGCATGTATATTGTTGTCTGGCTCCACCAACTGATCAGTCAGACCATAATCCTCCCACTTGACAAGATAATGAGCTTTCCTTCACACACTTTGGAGTCTAAGATCTGCTTCACCCTGAACCGTGATGGATGGCGGTGGTGGCTAAATTCATTAATATGCTTTTTTCCATCAAGGAAACATGGAATACTTCATTGTCTTGGGCAGTTGGAATTTGAAGGCTACAATGTTGATCTGCTGGGTGACCCAAAATGGGCCCAGGTATTCCTAATCCAGCATTCGTAAGGTAGGGAAGATCAAAAATGCTGCTTGGAAAGCTATAGTTTATCTCGGATCATGATGTGAGGAGTTCCCTGCCAACAGAGATTGGAGTAGCATTCATTATCCCTGTTGGTCAATTCCAGGTGGGAGGGATAGCTCAGTGGTTGGAACATTGGCCTGCTAAACCCAGGGTTGTGAGTTCAATCCTTGAGGGGGCCACTTAGGAATCTGGGGCAAAATCAATACTTGGTCCTCCTAGTGAAGGCAGGGGGCTGGACTCAATGACCTTTCAGGGTCCCTTCCAGCTCTATGAGATAATTATATCTTCATATATAATATAACTCCTTCTAGACATAGTGAAGGTGTTCAACCAGGCTGGAGGCTGTGGGTCCTTGTGGCATGGATAGGAGAAACCAGGAGCAGAATCTGTAGTTAGCTTAAAAAGGACTGTGGTCTGTTGATCTGTGGTCAGAATTGTTGTACATGAATTTGGCAAAAGGGATGGGAAAATCCCAGCCATTCTGGTGGTAATTGATAAAGCAACAGTGGTATCGCTCAAGAATGTGGTTCTCTCCTTCTGTCAATCTGTTAGTCTACGGGTGATAAGCTGAGAAGACATGCAGATCCACATTCTGGAGCTTTAACAAATCTCACCAGAAATGTGAAATGAAATGCAATCCTTAAATCAGAGGTAGCATTAGATGGTAGACCGTGGAGTTTGAGTACATGGTTGAAAAACAGTTGGGCTGTTATCTCCACTGTGGGAATTTGAAGACATGGCACAAATGGGACATTTTTGTAATTAGATTGACAATGACTAGCACATTCGTGTGGCCCTTGGAATTGAGAAAGTTACTGTTAAGGTCCGTGGAAATTGTTTCTACTACCAACTCCATCTCAACACTGGTCATCCAAGTGCCCAGGGGTTTCATATGGGCAGTCTTTGTTTGAGCACATGGGTCACAGGAGTTTATGTAGGACTCTACATGAACAAATTCTGTTTTGACTACTTGAAATTTTGAGACCAGCTTCAATGTTTTCCAGTGACTGAAATGGCCAGTCAGGGGCGAACTGTCACTTAGAGTATTGCTAAGTCTGGTTGACTGTCAGTGACAGAGATTCCATCTTTAAAGAGGAGGATCCCATTCTTGAGTGAGAATTTCAAGATGGGGCTAAGTCTGTACCAGCTGACATAAGTTTTGCTGTAAATGGATCAAGGGGTAGGAGGGACTTCTTGAGAGACAGCAAGTTGTTCACCACTAGGTTGGTGAAATGACAGGGTTTCAAGATTGACAAGTTCTGGAATCCCATCTTCTTTGTCCTGGTACTCACTCCTTTGGGACTAAGTGTGAGGTTTACCATTCCTGGTACTGGGCAATAAATTGGAGTGAAGTCAAACTTGGGGGTGGGGGGAAGGAAGGACTCTAGGTTCTTGTGATCCTTGTACATTTGGACTAGGAAAAGTATCCTTCCGATTGATGGCAACATTTTTCAAAAGTGGCCTTGATGGCTAGCAGTTCTTTGTCACGGATTTCATAGTTTTGTTGCATGGGCATCAGTTTCCGAGAATAAAATGCATTAGGATGGAGCAAACCCTGGGGCCCTTGCCGTGGTGACAAAACTGCTCTGATCGTATAATCGGAGGCATCTGCTTTGATAAAAAAGGGTATTGCCAGGCCCAGATGTACAAAGATGGGCACTGTTTAAATGCTTCCTTATACTGATCAGAAGTGGACTGGGCTTCTGGTATTCTTCTGGAGAATCTGGGTAATTGGGTCACCACTTTTGAAGCGTTGCAGTAAAAGATGGGAAACCCGAGGTAACCTATCTATCCTGTCAGGGAAAATGACATAACTAAGAATTTGAGACAATGGTGGTCAAACTCACACTTTTTGGGTTTCCTATACAGGACATTTGCTCTGAGGTTTTTTAGTACTAGGTAAATGTGTTGGTCATGAGGAGTTGATTTTCTGAGAAGCTGAGTATGTCAACCAGGTAGATTACCACATTCTGGTCTAAAACATCCCTAAGAATATCACTGGCAAAGTGCTGGTACATGGCAGGGCACTGGAAAGAGACAGAAATGCACAATTGTGTACTCAAAATGGCCATAACCGGTGCAAAACACAATTTTCCATTAGTCTCCCTCCCTATTGCAAGCTAGCTTGCAAGACTGAATTGGCGAATACCTTGGCGGAACTGACCCTGTCTAACAGACCATTTGTCAAAGGCGAGGGTTATTGTTTTCTGTAGTGATTTTGTTCAGTGCATGACAGTCTACAAAAAGATACAAGGAACCACCTTTCTCTTTAATGAACAAAATCAGGGCTCTAGGAGATATGGATGGACAAATGAAATTGTTTGCAAATTATGTCAAAGTATTCTCTTAAAGCCTGGAGTTCTGGTTCTGATAAAGAATAAATCCATCTGAACTGAATTTTGGCCCCTGGCTGGAGGCTAGTGGTGTAGTCATAGAGTCTATGTGGGGGTAAGATGTCAGCATTTCTTTTGTCAAAGACATCAACAAAATCTTGCAGGAATTAACAAGCCGTTGCCTCCCTTGAAGCTGATCACCAATGGCAGTGACCTTTACCATGCCTCTTCTCATTTTCTGGGCACCTGAGTCAGCTAGCCACAGTTGTCAGCAGTATCTCAACTCAAATCATCTCTCTTGTGTCTTCCAAGAGATATTTGCACTCTTGGAGCCAGGGAATACTGCATGGCTGAGAAGTGTAGCGGTTTTATTAAATTAAACAGCAGAGTTTCCTCATGGTCTTCTATTTTGACCTGGAGCAATGTGTTTTCAAGGGAGACTAGTCCTGAGGACAGCATGCTA
The DNA here is from genome assembly GCF_002925995.2 of Terrapene triunguis. NCBI lineage: Eukaryota > Metazoa > Chordata > Testudines > Emydidae > Terrapene > Terrapene triunguis. The sequence continues at coordinate 45,835,137 of NW_020664420.1, read as the reverse complement.
CCATCAATCAACTCCACTAGGTCTTGAGTGAGCTTCTTCCACATTGCAATTGGTTAGCTTTGGTGACCCTACATTCATAGAACTACTAGAAGAACCAGACTCCACAAGCTGGGTGAAGCTCACCTCAGGTGCAGTTGGGATGCAGAAGAGGAGCAAGACCTGCATAGGGGAGGGTGACTGTTCACGGCTTCCAAGATATACCTTGGCAGAAGTGGGGGCTTGTGTGTAGGACTCAAATCCATGGTTACATTGAGTCAGAATGCCTTTAAAGGGGCTGGCCATGGTCATTTCCTGGATTTGCAGAGGGCCTGGTTTTAAGGGGACACTCAGTAGCCGAGTGGCCTTGTCCACCACAATATAGGCAAAGGCCATTCTTCTGCAGATGTTCCTTTTCCTGATCCATGAGGTGCCTTCATGTTGCATCTGTCTGCGTAGGATCTGGCTTTAGAATAGCCCACAGGGATGGCCAAAATGGAGCAGGGCTAGGCTATGGTTGCAGGTATATCCTTCTCTTTTCTTGGTGTCTCTGAGATAGACTGTCGATCTGGATGCACAATTTGATACAAGTTCAGAATAGTGGGTGGTTCTACCCAAACCAATTAATATTTTACATAATTGTTCAGACCCTGCCAGAAATGGCAATCTGGGCTGACTTATTCCATGCCATATTGGCAACCAGATGCTGAAAATGAGCAGCATATGCCAAGATGGGCTGATGGCCTTGCCTGAGGAATTGCACAATGGCTTTAACAGTATGAATGCAATTAGGAAAACTGAATATTACTGAAAAGATGAGGATTAATTCATCAATATTAGTAAGAATTGGGCTTGCTTGTTCCAAAACAGAGGCCCAGTCTAGGAATTCACTGGTCAATAAAACTGATAAGCCTCACCTTGGTCTGGTCATCAAGATACATCATGAGATGCATCAAGAACAAAAGGCAGAACTTCTGACAGTTCCCATCAAATCTTTCCAGCAGTGGAATCTTGAGGCCATGTTCCAGAGGGACTGTATCTGGCAGTACTAGAGGCACTGGAGCTGCCAGGATTTGTGAGTGAAGAGAGGCATTCTCTAGATGAAGCTGGACAAGTTGACCATGAAGGTTGTGGACCAGCATTGTCATCTCAGTGACGAACATGCCAGGGAGTTCATCTCAAGCCCATAGGAGAAGTCTGTTCAAACTCTCAGGATAGCTGAGTGACTGGCCTTGGCTTGGACTGGAGCAGGTTCAGGCATGAGCTGGAGCAGGCTAAAGCTCAGGCAGGAGCTGGAGCAGGGGCAGTCTGTCAGACCTACTAGGTAACATCCCCAACAAGATAGTGATATTGAGCAGACTGAAGTGGCTGCTTTCATTAGGAGCTGATAGACCTGCCTTGTGGTCACCTGGTAGACCCTTGCTTGTAGGTTGGCTGTACCCTTAAGACTTGCAGGCAATTACTTCAAAAGACTCATCAGGCTTTGCCAAGCCTCAGAGCACATCCGGTGTGAATTAAATATTTCCAGAAGTCTTAGTGGAGTCAGACTGAGATAATACAAAGTGGTAGGCCTTCTTTCCTTTTAATGTGAGCCACATTCTTCTTTATCATCACTCTCCTTTATGCCGCCTGGAAAACTGGACAATTCTCCATCACTTTCCTCACATTTCCATTCTTTAGTTTTAGGTTAATCTACTAATTCCTTAGTAATAGGACTTCCATCATTTACACTTCGCTCCTCAATTTTTTCTGCCCTGGGATGAGCACTACTGCCTAAAGCCCAGTCTATGTTGTTCAGTTTCAGATACTTTGCCATCAAATTTGCTCCTTGCTGCAACTAGATTGCAACTGAGCTTTTCACTTCCTATACCGAGCTCCTGAAGGTTTCTTCAGGGGCATCTGTTATTTTCTATGGAGCAAAAAAAGAGCAAAAGTTTATGTTCTGCAGTCTTCTAAAGTCATCAAATATTGTGTGTTAAGCATGGCAAAAGCAGTAACAATATTTCTTGTATATTGTTGCTTAGATAGGGCTTTGATAGATATCTCTGGCATCTCATTAAATATGTCCTTTATTAGTCTCTACTTACTCTCTTCAAGTCTTAAAACACAAGTACACTTTCACAATTACACAATAAAACAAGGTTTACAATATTGCAGCTCCACTCTCACTTCACTTCCCTTGGTTCTTATATTTCACTGACTGACTGCTGATGCCTCACCCCTTATATACTCGCGAGGGCATGATTGGCAACATTCTAGGAAGTTCAAGGAAAATGTAATTGTCAGAAAGTCTAGGAAGGTTCCCATGAGATTCTACAAAGGTTCAGAATATTCTAGAAGGTTAGTGAAAAATGAATCCACATACAGAATACTGGAAACATTTTACTTCAAACATTCTATTTTCCCTTTTGTCGCTAACAACAAAAAACAGAACCCCGAGCTTGGTGCCCCCAAGCCTGGCACTCCAGGTGGTCAGCTGGGTTGCCTGTCCCTAAATCTGTCCCTGCCCATCAACATTTGTTGCTATATGTTATTGTAACGTTTTATTAACTGTAAACGGTGAGGTCAAGTTCAACTCCCAATTGGAGTAAATGTGTAGGTCCAATCATCACAAATCCTGTCTGCACAGGTGGAGGTCAACTTAAAAGCAAATAACACATACAATGTCTATTTAAGTATCAGCAATAGGGTCTGTCTAAAGCCATTGACTGTGGTTTCTACAGACCAAAGCTAAGTAAGACTGATTTAACCCTCATTTACTCTTGAGCCAACAACACAATAACCACCAAACAGTGTATAGACAGACATTCATAATTAATACAGCTTCTTCACACTCTTCTTTCATATTCTTCATGTATAACTCTCCTCTTTCCCATCCCTCATCCCAATTATTTGTTTCTTCTTGTTAGAGTTATTTGCAGTTGGGACCACATCTTTTATTTATCTGTTAAGCAACCTAGCATATTTATGATTCTATATAAGTATCCTGTCTAAATACATACTTTTTAATGGGTGGGTGAGTGACTGACTGAGTGACATAATTAATTTCTATGTCTCCGTTGTGCTAATGTCTTGAAATAGGTCATATGGCTTGATTGTTGTCCACTGAGAACAGGAAAAAAATAATTTGACGTTTGACCTTACAACTAAAGGTCACCAAAAGGTCATCATCATCTGATTTTAACCTCTCAAGTGTCCATTTGGCTACAGTTTTGAAGTTTCATACACTCATTCATTATGTGTCAATAACTATAGAGGGAAAAATAAATTTCACATTTAAGAAAGCTTTCTAACTATAAGGCTAGTTAAGCACTGGAACAACTTATTTAGGGAGACTGAAATCCCTGTCATTGGAAGTTTCTGAGAACAATTTACACAAAGTCCTGTTAGTGATGGTCTAGGTATACTTAATCCTTCTTCAGTCAGGGTAATGGCCTAGATGAATCATTTTAGGTATTGTGGCCAAGGTTTTCAAAAATACTTACATCCATAATTAAACACCTTTCAAAAGTGCTGAGCCTGTTGGCCACGTAAATTTAGGAGCCTCCACTTAAGTTTTTGTTTGTTTAAATCTTGGCCTCTGGTCAGGACAAAGTAAGATTATCTGAGAATCACCCATTCTATGGATTGATTTTTAATCAAGAAAATTGTCAAATGTAAGAAAGTGCAGCCCAGTCCAGTCACTGAGACTAACAGTCATGGCTACCAAAACCTGTCAGTTACATCAGTTAATAATAAAATAAAAATAAAAAATAATTAAAAGGATAGGTCTGTTTGCTCTTGTTAAGACATCAGCTTGACTAGAACATGCTTATTTTATTGGGTTACTAGCTTGGCTAACAGTTCCATGTGACTATGCCAAGAACTGGGAAGTGATCTCAAATAGCCACACACATCCTTTAATATGTCTGATGCCTTTATCATTCACAAGTATTTTACCACATTCAGTATTTGCAGTAAGCTCAGTTCGACTCAGTAGTCATTTTACTGTCATTGGATTCGCATAATATTCATACTCCATGCTTTTAAGTCCAGAGAAGAGGTTTCAGCTCAGAATTTTGACCAGCTATTAGCCCTGTTTGTAATCACATTGAAGTGAGTGCATGGCATCACTTTGCTATTTCTCCCATACAGGGTAAGAGTGAACTTTTAACTTCTTGACTCAGTCACAGGGAACTTCAGCTGGGGACAAAGACTTTAAACAAAATGTATTTTGTCAAAGTAGTGTTTCTGAATCTCCCTACTTCAATTCTGGCTACAGCGAAATAATCATTGTGTCTTCCTTTCTTTGTTGAAGCTGTCTGGATCCTTGTGGGCTATATTTGCATATTGTAGTTTCACTATCCAGTGGGATATAGAAATAAGGCATTCTGCCTGAGACTGTCAATAGAGAATTAACTAACTTCCTGAAAAGAAACATGCTAGACACAAATGGAGTTTTCTGATTTACTGCCAGAGATGTCAGATCCATATCAATAACTCCTGCTGAATACATAGGTATGACTTTCTCTTTTTTATTATTTCTATTTCACAATAGCATTCAGAGACTCCGAGCAATTTTTTCCTGGGAGATTACTTCACTACTCAGATGACTGAAATCACTTGGACCTCAGCCCCCTGTCTTGTAAATATACTCAAGTGATATAAAAAGGCATTCAGTGCCTGGGTCTTATAGCTCAGTTAGAAAAGCAGCAAAAAAATCTCATATATGGGTATCATAGATATAGGATTACATCATATATAATACATAGCAAAGGATGTTTCTGCATTCCTCCATATGCTTCCACTGCAGGAGGACGCAAAGAAAAAACTGATTTTCTAGGTAATCTATACTAAAAATAATTAAATTATTACATGGATGCTACTGAGCCCTTTAGAAAATGGGTTTTCTATGGAAAATTGTGCCTTTCACTATTGGAGAAATTTAAAGAATAGTATCATTGAACATATAACATAGTGAATGGCAGTGAAAACAAGGTCAGATCAGAGGCTAAAGAAGGGAAAGAACAAGTTAAAAATTACCCAGACACTTTAAATGTCTTCAAGTCACCAGGACTGATGAAATACATCCTAGAATACTCAAGGAGCTGACTAAGGAGATATCTGAGCCATTAGCGATTATCCTTGAAAAAAGTCATGGAAGATGTGAGAGATTGCAGAGGACTGAAAAACAGTCAACAGTGTAACACTGTTGAAAAAAAGAAAAAAAGAAAAATCATTCTGGTATGTATTAGCAGGAGTGTTATAAGCAAGACACAAGAAGTATTCTTCCGTTCTACTCTGCGCTGATTAGGCCTCAACTGGAGTATTGTGTCCAATTCTGGACACCACATTTCAGGAACGAGGATGACAAATTGGAGAAAGTCCAGAGGAGAGCAAAAAAAAGATTAAAACATGACCTATGATGGAAGATTGAAAAAAATGGGTTTGATTAGTCTGGAGAAGAGAAGATTGAGAGGCGATATGATAACAGTTTTGAAGTACATAAAAGGCTGTTACAAGGAGGAAGGAGAAAATGTTTTCCTTAACCTCTGAGGATAGGACAAGAAGCAATGGACTTAAATTGCAGCAGCGGCCATTTAGGTTGGACATTACAAAAAACTTCTTAAGTGTCAGGGTGGTTAAGCACTGGAATAAACTTGCCTAGGGAAGTTGTGGAATCTCCATCACTGGAGATTTTTAAGAACAGATTAGACAAAGACTGGTCGGGGTGGTCTAGGTAATACTTACCCCTGCTACGAGTGCAGGGAACTGAACTAGATGACCTCTCAAAGTCCCTTCCCATCCTACAATTCCATAATCCTATGATTAAAGGAGGGAGAGACATGGAATAATGTGAGAAATGGATGCACTGGAGCTGCAAGTCAATATGGAAACAAACAATTATGACAAGGTAGTATTGAAGGGTTAAAGAGAAAAGCAATCCTCAAGATTACTCCCTTGAAAATCCACTCCAAAATTCACTACTGCAGAGGAGAAGAGGAAACCCAGGAACAGGAGTGAAAATTCCACTCTTTGGAAATCTGAGCAGAGTTGTACTTAGAGACTAATTGAAAGATTATTGCCTAAACTCCAGATTATGCACCACCTGAATGGTATACAAGGGCTAGGTCTACACTACAGCGGGGTTCCGACCTAAGATACGCAACTTCAGCTACGTGAATACCGTAGCTGAAGTTGCGTATTTTAGGTCGGCTTACCTGGCGGTGAGGACGGGGGAAAGCCGACCGCTGCCGCCGACTCCGCTGCCGCCTCTTGTCGAGGTGGATTTCCGGAGTCGACGGCAGAGCGATCAGGGATCGATTTTACCGCGTCCTCACGAGACGCGGTAAGTCGATCCCCGATAAACCGATTGCTACCCGCCGGATCGGCGGGTAGTGAAGACGTAGCCAAGGACCTCAAAAATACTGTGAGGGATCAGGGGCAATTCTCTCTGCAAAGTCACTAGCCGGTAAGTAGCCCTATGAAGGCCCCCTTTCAAGCTCTGCAGGGGGATTCCGAGATGGATCAGGGGAGAGAGGGGTTGTAGAAGTAGAAGTTCCATTCTGGGCTGCACAGCTCCATAACAAAAGCCCAGGTAGGACTGGAATAATTTAGAGTAGGACTCTGGGTTTCCTAAATTACACAAAGGCCATTTTAGTCTCCAACCAGCACAAAATCGCAAAGGCACAAAGTGAACCCCCTCGATTTGAGCTATACCTGTGTATGCTGTGCTTCATAGAGGCTCAGTGCACAATTCCACCCTACATATTGTCCTGTTGATACCATGGTGAAGTAGCTTCCAGAAGAAAATATTTCTTACTGTTTTTTATGGTCATGTTTCTGAATTTTTGAGATCAATGCCATCGTTTTGCTATTAACTTAAATGGAAGCAGGATTGTGTCCCACAGGAGGAGGGAAAAAACCACAATAGAACAAATACAAACCAATTTTCACTGCTTTATTTATCTGGAAAAACTGTTTGGAGGAAGAAGATACAAGCCAGTCTGAAGAGAAAGTGCACACTCTATTCCAGTTATACATTCTCTTCTCATTTAGTGTCAAATCTTCCCTACTATTCAAGTCAATGAGAATATCATTGAATTCAATGGAACCCAGATTCAGCCATTGAAGAAAATAAACTTAAAATGTGGAGTCTCCTCTCTTATATTTTGAGTTTGGCGCTAAGAGCACTGAACCAGATGCATGGTAATCCTGAGAATTGAAACAAAATTTTCTGAGGGCCAAGGAAGTTCTGATAACATTTTTTTTCTGTATACCTTTGCAGGTCAATGTTTTGTTCAAGACCAGAAGCATAAATACTGCAAGAAATGTTACTGTCATGTTGTTAGACATTTTGGCCTCATCGAAGAACTGAGGAAGAAATGTATTATTTGAAAGTAATTAGCGTCACCCCAATATTGGAGATGTGAACTATAATTAGTATACAGAGTGCTAGACTGAGAATAGGAATTTCTGTATGTGATTTAGAATACATCCAATATTGCCATAATGTTAATTACTCTGACCTTATATAGCAACGTTTTAATGGCAAACACTCTGCATACCACAATATCTATATGAAACGTGGTTAGTAATAACAAAATGGCATCTTCAACACAGTCCTTGCTTCTGTCAATTTATGTAAAATACATTTTAAGTTTACATATATTTTTAAAATAAGGGTTGGGATTTTTTGTATTATTCAGTTATACACTCTCTCACTACTCAGGACAATTACAGAGATGACTGGAAATTAAAAGTAGCTATTATTCTGAATATTAATACCTTAAAAATGCAGGCAGTATACAATTATTACAAGTATGAACAATTATGAAACATGATAGCACTTGGATTATAGTCTATTTTATTAGTATGAACCATCTGTAATTAGAAACTAATTAATTAGAACCCTGCCATGCATCCAGTAGTGTCACTGTGGTGCAAGTCTGTTGATATTTTTACCCTTAACCCCACTTTCCAGGGGGTTAAAATAATGTAATTTGAAATGACTGAATTGAAATTAAACTTTTCACCAGGTGCCTGGATTACTAGTTGTTCTTTTTAGAAAGATGTTAAAAAAAAAAAAAAAAAAAAAAAAAAGTTAGGCCATACTTTATTGAGAAACACAATAGAATGTAAAATGTCAGGTGTCAGATATTCTTTAGTGAAGAAAAAAAGCAATTGACATGTGAAAAATAGTTCTTCGGGGAATAATAAATAAAAATAAAACCTTACACTTAGATAGTACACTTTATATGAGGCTCCCAAAGTATTTTAGAAAGATGGTTAAGTATTATCTCTGTTTTAGAAATCATAGAGTCAGAGAAGATTAGGGTTGGAAGAGACCTCAGGAGGTCATCTAGTCCAACCCCCTGCTCAAAGCAGGACCAACCCCAACTAAATCATCCCAGCCAGGGCTTTGTCAAGCCGGGACTTAAAAACCTCTAAGGATGGAGAGTCCACCACCTCCCTAGGTAACCCATTCCAGTGCTTCACCACCCTCCTACTAAAATAGTTTTTCCTAATATCCAACCTAGACCTCCCCCACTGCAACTTGAGACCATTGCTTCTTGTTCTGTCATCTGCCACCACTGAGAACAGCCTAGCTCCATCCTCTTTGGAACTCCCCTTCAGGTAGTTGAAGGCTGCTATCAACTCCCCCCTCACTCTTCTGCAGACTAAATAACCCCAGTTTCCTCAGCCTCTCCTCATAAGTCATGTGCCCCTACCCCCCAATCATTTTTGTTGTGCTCTGCTGGACTCTCTCCAATTTGTCCACATCCTTTCTGAAGTGGGGGGCCCAAACCTGGACACAATATTACAGATGTGGCCTCATCAGTACCGAATAGAGAGGAATCATCACTTCCATCGATCTGCTGGCAATGTTCCTACTAACACAGCCCAATATGCCGTTAGCCTTCTTGGCAACAACAGCACACTGTTGACTCATATCCAGCTTCTCGTTCATTGTAATCCCCAAGTCCTTTTGTGCAGAACTGCCGCTTAGCCAGTCGGTCCCCAGGCTGTAGCAGTGCATGGGATTCTTTCGTCCTAAGTGCAGGACTCTGCACTTGTCCTTGCTGAACCTCATCAGATTTCTTTTGCTCCAATCCTTCAATTTATCTGGGATCTGTCACTCTGGAGCCTATCTCTACCCTCTGGAATATCTACCTTTCCCCCCAGCATAGTGTTATCCGCAAACTTGCTGAGGGTGCAATCCATCCCATCCTCCAGATCATTAATGAAGATGCTGAACAAAATCAGCCCCAGGAAAAACCCTTGGGGCACTCTGCTTGATGCCAGTTGCCAACTAGACATTGAACCATTGATCACTACCCATTGAGCCCGACGATCTAGCCAGCTTTCTATCCACCTTATAGTCCATTCATCCAATCCATACTTTTTTTAACTTGCGGGCAAGAATACTGTGGGAGACCATGTCAAAAGCTTTGCTAAAGTCAAGATATATCTTGTCCACTGCTTTCTCCATACCCACAGAGCCTTATCTCCTTATCGCATCCTAGAAGACAATCAGGTTGATCAGGCATGACTTGCCCTTGATGAATCCATGTTGACTGTTCCTGGTCACCTTCCTCTCCTACAAGAGCTTCAAAATGGATTCCTTGAGAACCTGCTCCATGATTTTTCCAGAGACTGAGGTGAAGCTGACTGGTCTGTAGTTCCCTGGATTCTCCTTCTTCCCTTTTTTTAAAGATGGGCACTATCTTTGCTTTTTTTCCAATCATCCGGGACCTCCCCCGATTGCCATGAGTTTTCAAAGATAATGGCCAATGGCTCTGCAATCACATCAGCCAACTCCTTCAGCACCCTTGGACGCATTGCATCAGGCCCGATGGATTTGTGAATGTCCAGCTTTTCTAAATAGTCCTTAACCTGTTCTTTCACCACTGAGGGCTACTCACCTCCTCCCCATACTGTGCTGCCCAGTGCAGCAGTCTGGGAGATGATCTTGTCTGTGAAGAAATGGGGAAATATAATGCAGTATTCCTTAAAGGTTACGTATTAGTTGTACTTACTATTTACAAAGAAATAGTTTACACTTTAAAAGTATTTATTGCATTTGAAGTGGTTTTGTACTTTCCATAATGTTTTTTTCCCCCAATAAGAATTCTGGGCATGCTATACGTTGTAATATGCTTACTATGTAAGACTTTAAGTAGCAATACTGGCACTATTTCAGAGACTACTTAAACATGTCCATAAATTGAAACCTATCTCTATTCAGTAAAGTGCTTAAGAATTGGCTTTAACCCTACATAGCCTATACATAAGCATACATTTAAGTTCTTCTCTAAATAGGGCTACATTAAAGTGAATTTAAGCACATGCTTAAGTACTTCGCTGAAATCAGGACCAAGTGAGGACTAGAGCTTAGCTGCAGATTTACATTTGATGATGCCAAAATTACCAGAGTTTGGTAAAAAAAAAATGGTAGAAACCTCATGAGTTTAACTGAGTTTGAGATTTATGCATTTATGAATGGTGTAAATCATTATAAAAATATTTTAAGAGAAGTGTCACAGGAGTGGCTATCTCTGACACCGAAATTGAAAATAGACATGGAACTGGAAAAAGCCTAACTCAAAACCAGAACTGTAGCTGGAATATTGTGTAGGAAATATCATGTTTTAAAAATTAAATTTAAGAAAAATGAAAAATTTCTTCTTAAAAACAATTTTATTTAAGAGGTCTGAATCTAAACAAGAAAATTCTACACTCAGGTTACCACTCAATCCTTATCTCATTGCATTTGGTTTATGTAATATGGAACAGACACTACAGGGTATTGCTAATAAAATCCCGAGGCTGGCCCACATCAGCTGACTTGAGTTTGTGGAGCTCTACCTGAGACACTATAAAATCGCAGTGTAGACATACGGGCTTGGACAGGAGCCTGGGCTCTGGGACCTGGGGTGTGGGAGGGTCCCAGAGCCCTGGTTCTGGCCCAAGCGTCTACACTACAGTTCTATAGCCCCATATCCGAGAGCCTGAGTCAGCTGCCTGTGTATGTTTCATTGCAATCTGACATTCTCTGTGTTCTACAAAAGCATGTAGTCTTCGGAGGCTTCTGCAAGCTTCATAGACAAAAGGGGATGAGTTAACTTCCTTTTCTTGTGGGTGAAAGTTATTTCAAGTTTTGCCTGGATAGGGACTATAAGGTGGGGCTCACAAGGTATCTTATTTCCTCAGTTGCTACATGTAAGAGGGGGGAGTCGGCTTCGCATCATTCTAGCATGTAGTAGTTTAATTAACCCTTAACACATTATTATTTTCTTCTGGAATACAAAAAAACCCAACACATAGTATTTTGAAATTATATGGTCTTTGGGCATAACCCACAGCCCACTGACGTCCTATGGAAAGACTTCCATTATGTCAATGGGCTTTGTATTAGGCAATTTACTTCTAGTAATGTTTGACTAACACAGCAACAAAAAGTACAAAATTTACCATACCTCAAAATAACTTTGTTGCCCTTTGTCCTGTCATCTGGCCAGTCCAAGCCATTTGCAGTTGGCAGTCATAGCACATCAAGCAGTCTCCTTATCAAGCTCCCACAAGCTGTTTGTGTCTCAGGCCTCTGAGGAGGCAGACCTTTTGGGTCCTGAGGGTCTTTCTCCTCTCTAGAGCCTCTGAAATAATAATAGAGCTACATTTTAACATTCTATCCCACTATCAAATGAGAATGGAAAACGTGTTATCCCATCACCAAATTTCTTGCTTAAATAAAATGAAATGGAATTAAAAACACAGAATTTTACTTTTCTGTATTGTTTCATTGACAAAAGTAGCACTAATATCAGTGTTGCAGTAGTAAAAGTGGTGAGCGTGAGAAAGAAGGACATGAATCATTCTCATTTTCCACATATATGTATAATGAGAAGGCTGATATTCATAGACATAAGTAGGACATCTCTTTAATGAAGGGTTTTAATATGTTATTTTCTCTTATGAAATCAGTTCTTATCTCTGAGTAACTATTCAGTCCTTTGAAACAACTGGGCACAGACAGCAGCATGTGGGATAAAATAAAATATTAGATTAAAGCTCTTGCTGTTAAATGCTTGGTTTGGGAACTGCTCTAACTTTGCTGTCCTGCTTGTTCAGAGCATTTTGGCAGTAACTTTTAACCAATTTAACATTTGCTTTGCCGTTAAATCTCACTTTGGTGCTCATCTTTGGGCCAATTTCATCAGAACCTTGTTCCAAATTGAGGTTCAAAACAGGTGCAACAATACAATCAATCCCAAACATATACAAGGGAAAAATACAGTCACAAGGAAAACCAAAACAAATTATTCCACCTTTTGTTTATGCGAGACTATTGAACCCTTATTGCATGACTGTGAAGTATTTTGTTTTTTGGCAGTGGTAGATGATTTCAGATTCTGATGAGATTGATGCTTCCTAATTTTATGGGGAGAGTAAATGATAGACTGGCTTTGTAAATGAAATCCCATGCTGCTGCTTTCTACAGTTCAGAATCATCATGTTAGATTAAACAGCATTGTGTTGTTGCCCTTTATTAATTATGATGCCGCCTGCAGCTCCTATGATTGTTTTGTTCCAAGGGTACTGTTATGTGGAAGAGCAGCTTCTTTCAAAAAAAGTCCATCATTCTGAAAGCAGCTCATTAACTTCAGTCTTTCTCTCAGTTTGCTATGACAGACTTCCCTAACTAACTTTAGATGTGAGGTAATAAAGTTTTATCACTTTTCACAGCAATTCGAGACAGTTCATCATGCACTCTACTTGCAGACAGCATTCTGAATAGGAGTGAACACATAAGGAATCCTTTGCATACTAGATGTCCACAAAACTCAAACCATAATGAGGAAACTAACTTCCATCAAGAGTCACAAATTCTGACATTATATGAAGATTACTTTTTTGAGTGTTCCTGGATTGGAAGGTCAGAAATCCCATCTCTTAAGCTAACCATTCCTCTCTGCAAATCTCTTCTTTAGGATTGTGATTCTTCATATCTCATGGTGATGAAATCCGTGCAGGAGGTTTTATATGAAATAGTCCGATAGAGGTAATGATGCATTCCTGTAGCTTCAGCAATAGATACTCTTCCCAAGGGTATAGAGTAGCAGAGGTTAATGTGCAATTAGCAGTGAATGTAGCAGCATTTACTGTGAGAGACCAAAACACTCTGCCACTCTTATTCATTTAGAATAGTCCATTACTATAGAAGTCCCATGACAGAGGACCAGATTGTACCTGATGCCAATTAAGTAGCCCAACATGGCTGTTTTAGGTTTCCCAAGATCCTTGGTCCAGGCATGAGGACATTGAGCAGCAGTTGTGTTTCTGGCATTCCTCCATCCCTGAAGAAGTGGGTGAGGATGGGGCAGAGAAGGTCAAGGAATGGACAGAACCCTGACTCCACCACAATAAGTCAGCCAGCAGAGACAGCCAGTGCAAGATGGGGAGTACCCTACTCCTGGGAAAGGTCTGTAGCCAATCACTCCCCTTATAGCAAGTAGTGGGGGAAGAATTGTGACTTTCTAATTTCTCAAGAGCATTAGTTTGACAAATTTAGCTCTTGTAATTTGATTTTGCTTCAGTTATTTTCCCAAGGCTCTAAATCTGGTGCAGAAAAGAATCCAGACAATTTGGATTATTTTTGTAAATAACACATGGTGCAAATATTCCTTTCCTACAAAATTGACATCACCACAAAATGCTGCTAGATTTCCAAGTTATATGACAACTTTCTGGTGGTTGGAAATAGAAATCCTTAGCCTCTAGGAATATAAAATATTCATTATTAATCAGGAAAAGGGAAAACCGTTATACTGAGTTAACAATGCATAGTGTAACTTGCTCAGGGTGCTAGTGTGTATGCCAGGATGACAAAATGTATGACATGGTATTTTCAAATTGTTTGTGATCCCATTTAGTCTGGAATAGATCTGCATGCCCTATGCCTGTGTGAAATGCCCTGTTATTTTCAATCTGTTCCATTTAACAAATTGTGTGCTCAGTAGGAAAGCTAGCTTGATCATTCCTTACATGATCCTAATTTGAATAGATAGGAAACGTCCCTTTGTAAATCTTTTGAAGTGTGTTGGGTTTTTTCCCTGTTCATTAGTAGAATATTGTCAAACACTATAATTTTGCACCACATTATCTCCCTGGCCTTTTATCCCCTCTTCTCTCTGTTTAAAGATGTTTCTCCATGCTCTGAGACAGAAAATCATAAATAAAGATGTATCCTTAGGAAAACGTTTTCTTTTGAACAAGTATATACAGCTGTCACATAATATATCAAAACTAAAATGTCTTGCAAGCATTATGGCACAACCACCATTCTTTCTATTACCAGGGTATACCTTGATTCTGTATCTTTTCTAAATGAAGTTATTGCGTTCAGGTTCATCTGCATGCTCTGTTCCTATGCATTATCTATCCCTCACTGTTGCAGAAAAAAAAAAAAAAAAACCTTGAAAATGTGAACTGTAAAAACATTCAAACGCCAGAAGGTAAATAAAAAGAATCCAATATTTATTTTTAAAATCTCATGATTTTTAAGCCAATCTCATGACTTTTGATGATCTGATTCTTGATTTTTGAACACTTGTAATTGGCAAAACTGCAATAGTTGCTGGGTATAACCCCTGCAATTTGGGGAAAATCTTTTGTAACCACAACACTTGACATCCATTTATTGTGTGTACTTTATAGCTCCTTTAGCATGGTATCTGAGTACCACAGATGACTGTCCAAGGTCACACAGATAGTCCCTTTCTCCACCTTGGCTCCCTGACACCTTCCCTTCCACACCTCATCACTCACAGAGCCCTTTCAGCACAATCCAGAGTCTGAATGGGGTTGGAAGGAGTTGAGCAGAGTGGAGCTGAGCTGAGACAGGGCAAAGTCAGATAGGGAAACAAACACATCATTCCCTTCCAGCCCCATTAAAGTAACTTGGAAAAGTCAACACAGTTCTAACCTATATTAACTGACCAATAGTACCCTTCCAACCACACCAGGATTGCTGAGAGCTGCTGCAGTTAAGGAAGATTCCACAATAATGTGGCTCCAACAGAACCTAACTACAAAGGAGCAGGTATGGGGACTACTGGGGGGCCAGAATCAATATAGGGGTATGTGGCTTCCTTATGGATGGAGCTGGCTTCCCACATGGCTTGTGGGATCCACCAGGTTTGGAGGCAGCTTTTTCTCCAAGTAGGTTGATGACGGGACAAAGGCTGGGGAGGTAATCTGTATAAAGGGATTCCTTGGTGAGGTTTTCATGTAAAAAGTCATCTTCCACCGCTTTTCATGCAGGACTTGACAACCTGGTCATCTGAATTTATTCACTTTGCCCACTCTCTGCTTCATTGTGTCACTCTGCTAATTCCCTGAATTTTCTCTCTCCACTCTTTTATTTGGCAGATCCTCCTCCAAGCAGACCACAAACCCAACATGAGCTTGAGTGTTCTTTTGAACCCACAATATCTGAGGGATTTTGAGATTAAGCCAAATGTGTTTGCCCATTTTTCATTCATTCTGTTTGCCCATTGCTCATCTATTCCACTTGATGCCAGCTGTAAGCATCTAAAGTATTGCTCCTAAAGGTCTAATATAAACAGATCTGTCCATTTCTTACAATTACATTAATTTTGCTTACAACTCCAGAAACATTATGTTGTGGCTTTAAGATGCTTTGTCCTTTTCAGAACATCCCCATAAATGTATTTTCTTTTTCCTACACAATTATCCATGCACCACATGGCTGCCTCCAGGCTGCTACAAGAATATGTAAATTAGTTCTTTCTTGACTCATGCATACATGAGGCAGGCAAAATAAAAAAAATCCTGGAACAACAAGATCAGATCAGATGTGCTAAAAGGGATGGGCCCAAGCTGTAAAAATCAGATCTAGGTGTGGGTTTGAGAGTTGACACCTCCTTCCTTCCTCCCAAAGTTCAGGGATGATTGGATTTGGGGGTTCTAGTTTAGCCCTTTTAGACAGCTTGGCCCTAATTAGAAGGTTTGAGCTCAGTTTTGGGCCTGGATTTTTAACAATCTGAAAAAGTTTGGAGATGTTTAGATTCAGGATTCTTTTTCTGACCCATCCTATAACTAATAAGGATCCAATCATGTCCTCAGTTACTTGATGCAACTTTTACTGACCTCAGCTGGAGTTGCACCCGTGTAAATGTGTGCTGAACTGGACCCTTTACAGTGTTTATATTGGATATTTGATTTGTCTGTTATCTATCAACAGCTGAATACTTATGAGTTTCTCTCTCGGTTCTACTTTCTTGCCTTATCAACTTCTCACAGACAAAAAACAAAACAAGACAAGACAAACAAAGGTTGAAAAGCTTGTTCAGTGGAATCCGGACAACAACCCAAACTGCCCTGTCTTTACAAGAAACCCAACATTGGAAATGAACCATCAATGGAGTCTCTGCCAGAGAATCCTCCTCATTCACTCTCAATCCATCTGACTTGCATCTCCAGCCTTACTTAGCTACCAAAGAATAGCAATATACACCCAAGCAGGAAAAAAAATATTGTGAGATTTTCAGAAACAGATTCCTTAAATATGAAATCAGATTTTATAATCTGAGTAATTTGCAACTGTAAATTTCAGCTAATGATCACACACATCAATCCTTCACTACTTCCTTCATCAGTTGCATGGGCTATATCATATAGACCAGGGGTAGGCAACCTATGGCAGGCGTGCCGAAGGCAGCACGCAAGCTGATTTTCAGTGGCACTCACACTGCCCGGGTCCTGGCCACCGGTCCGGGGGACTCTGCATTTTAATTTAATTTTAAATGAAGCTTCTTAAACATTTTAAAAACCTTATTTACTTTACATACAACAATAGTTTAATTATATATTATAGACTTATAGAAAGAGACCTCCTAAAAATGTTAAAATGTATTATTGGCACGCGAAACCTTAAATTAGAGTGAATAACTGAAGACTCGGCACACCACTTCTGAAAGGTTGCTGACCCTTGATATAGACATATACGCTGACTTCGCCACTTATTCCCAACTGAGGAGTGGTACAACTTACTTGCTGCAATAATGAACAGCACTATCCTTCAAACCAACTCACTTCTTGTGGGATAAGAAGGGAAGCTCTCAGGAAGTTTCTTCAGCCCCTGCTATACACTTAGCTTACACAGAACTAAAGGAGGTTTTTAATGTCTTTGAAATTCTTAGATTTTTCATTATTAGAGTAAGATTTTAGACTTCACATTTCTACAGAAAAGTTAAATGATATACCAGAACTTGAATATGAATCTAACTGGGGCAGGTACTGTGTCTGTATGTGTTTTTGTACAGTGCATATTGGCTCAGACCCTTACCGGGGCCCAAGGGAAGTACTGATTTAATAAAGAAAAGGAAATTTGCTGCAGAAGAAATGTACGTGTATGTTTTCTTGTACATAATGATCAGACTGATAAAGGTCATTCTGATTTAAAGTATTATATGTAAAAAACAACATAATAAGAATGAACAAAAGTAAAGTCGCCACAAGGAAGCACACACACTGTCTCCTGTCTGATGGCTTGTAATGAATTGAATTCAGAATGGCCAGTCATATTTGCAGCCTCAAATTCAAAGGTGCAGTAACTAATTCAATGGCTTAACATTTCCACAACAAAATATGCCACATAATTCAGCTTCCAGTAGCATTTAGAAAGAAGTGGCTATTTAAACTGTACCTTTGCTTTTGAACACTATGGCTATGTGTGCACTACAGAGCTTACAGCAGTGCAACTGCACCAATGCAGCTGCACCGCTGTAAGATCTGTCATATAGCTGCTTTATGCAAACAGGAGAGAACTCTCCCGTTGACACAATTAATCCACCCCCAACAAGCGGCGGTTGCTATGTCAGCAGGAAAATCTCTCCCGCCAACATAGAGTGGTGCACACTACTGCTTATGCCAGAGTAATTTATGTTGCTTGGGGTGGTGGAATATTCACACCCCTTAGCAACATAAGCGGTAGTGTAGACATAGCCTAAGTCTCTTAAATTGGGCAAGGTGAATATAGCAAACAGCATTTGTGAGCATTCATTCTGTTAAAATCTGAGCATACACTTTGATGGGATTTGTGATTGTACATATATAACTTTTTGGTTCACAAGAATGTTCTTGGACAGCATAATCCATGGCACTCTGTCAGTGTAAAACTGGCATAAATGAGATCAGATTCAGACCCTGTATATACCTAGCCACACTCCGTCATCCATACTTAGTCACACTCAGATACTTGCTCCCAGTCACTGAATCATCCAGCTACTCATGCACCCTCAGCATTCTCTTGGTCTGCTACTGCTGTTTCATCTGAGGCTGGAGGAAAGTATTGCATTGGAACGTAGGGTATACAGAGGGGTTAAGATGGGAACAGTGGGATTGTTTAAAAGCTGTTTCTATGACTATGGTGGTGTCAGCTGCTGAGAGGAAGAATGGGCATAAGGCCTGAAGAGAAGCTGTTGAAGGCAAGCTCTGCAGGTAGCATAGTAAGTGAGTCTGGGGTAACATTTACCATCAAAACTATTTTTCAGTAGAAATATGGGTTTAAAATTGTTTTCTATTGAAAAAATGTTATTTTTCATCAATATATTTTGGCCAAATCCCAAAAGATCTTTTTCTGAAAGCCTATGGAAAATTTCAACAAAAACTAAAGGGATTTTTGTAAATTTTTGACAAAAACAACAACATGGAAAATTTGTTTTTGGATCTGCTCTAATCATCACCCCGCAGCTGCCAAACAGCAAGAGTAATAACTGCACGCACAAATACAAAAAAACCCACCATAGAGACTATGTGGCAGGACCTGCTCACTCCTGCCTCTGCTCAAGTCCACACACAGCTGTCAGGCCTTTTTGTTGGCAAAACTTCCCATGCAGTTTATTTACAACTTTAGTTTATGCCACCTTTGCACATTATATAGCCTTATACCTACCATCCTAGGGAGCCCTCAGTTCCTGAGCAAGTAGGGAAGAGCAATAAAGCAATCACAATCAATTAATGAGGTCTGCTGTGGAGTAATTAATTAGAACTGCAGTGACCAGAGTGCTGGCTGTTGCCCAGAACTCTGTCACAGGACACTTCTGTACAAAAGCTCAGCACAACACCACTGCAGGCACTGGAAGCCAGAATGTCTGGGCTGGAATGGAGCGTTTCCCTGTGCAGCCCCCCACTCACACACACCAATGAATCCTGCAGTAATTGGTTAAGATGAAAGTGAGATTAGGATTGGAATTACAACTGTGGAAATTAGTATCTTCTTACTCAAAAGATCTGCTCTCAGTTTCATCTATTCATATATTATATATAATCTGTTTACTTTTGACATTCTATTACCTTTTACTTGCATTAGCACTGCAGAACCAGAGACACATTCAGCAAGAGTGTACCCTGTACCCTGTAATTTTTGTGCATTAGCAAAATTATGTAAATTCCAGAGTTGCAACTCTTGCAGTTTTATTGTGAGTGTCACAATATTTATTGCGGGGGTGGGGAGTTAAGCCCAGCTTCTGGAATCATGTTACTACTTGAGAATCTCAGCTTTCTCTCTCTCTCTGTGTGTGTGTGTGTGTGTATGCAGAGAAGAGTTTAAAAATGTGAACTCTAAAGGCTCCAAACACCAGAAAACAAATACACAATAAATTGGGGGGTCTGGGGGGGGAAATCTTCTACATCTCATAATTTTTAAGCCACTCTCGACTTTTTGGAGCCTGACTTATCACTTTTAAACACTTGGCCAGAGTGAAATTCCAGTTATGGAAGCTCCATTTTTGGTGAGAATGCATGAGTCACAAAGCCCACAGCTTGTCTTTCAGATGCCAAATTGAGCTTGGAGTGTCAGAGTTTAAAAGAAACCCACATCTTAATACTTGTAAAGTTAACAAGTTTAATATGAAAGCCACTGAGAAACAATGGAAACCTATAATACTGTATTTACAGAATCATTTTTTCAGGGTATAGCTGCACACTGGAATACAATAAATAGAAGCCCATAAGCCCTATTTCCATAACCCCATAAATCTCATTTTCAAGGGTTGCATTTAATAACAGATTTTGTTTGTATTATGTATGCACTATTGAAGATAAACTATGAAACTGAAGTTTTGCATACAGAAGCCAATTTTACTTAAACCTCCTCAGATAATAAGTGATAGATGAACTCACTCCTTTCACAAAAAAATAATTATGATCCTTTTTTTTTTCTTCCATTTTTCTTCTGTTTGTGCATCTGACTAGGGAAAAAAAAACATTCTATCATTTCATCCAGGGTTTTTTTTTGTCCTTAAACATTAAGGAATACATGGTTTTTTTCTGTTTGTGCAGGGCATATATATTATATTATATGGTGCAGCTTCATTTTGAAGCTTATGAGTGTACCTCCCACACTCAGATCAATGTCCTAGAGGCTTATCACTTTTCTGTTGGGTATCGTAATGGTGTTGGATGTTCCCCTCACCAGCAAGGCACTTTGAATGAAAGAAAAAATGTATCTGGCTTGCTCTAAAGAGAGTGTAAGAGGGCATAGCTGACTGCTGGGGCCTTGTCAGGGAAAAGGTAATGTTTCATCTATGAGTGAGCTTTGGGCTCTGGGAGGAGTAAGTTTTGCCTTGTAGAGAAGACCTCTCTGGCCACAGGGTCTAGAGACTAACTGTACAAAGTGTTAGAGAGCCTGGATCTGATGCTGATCTTTGCTTATATCAGGGTAATTCAGCTCCACTGAAGTAACACTGCATTGGAATAAAAACTGGACCCTCTATGTTTAATGTACTTGGAACTCAGAAGATTATTAATACAACATCCCAAGGGGAGCAAAGAGTGTTCTTTGGAAGGTAAATATTGTGGGAGTAAGTAATAAATCTGTTTATTATCAACAAATGTGTTTGTCACTGTGTGAGGCAGTCCCATTAAGGATGCCCCAGTGTGTAATCATTGTATATTTCTTAAAATATTGTAGGACTACAAAATGAAATGCCCTAAACATTTATTTTGCATTTTGTTGCTAGTCAAAGAAGCACATGACCAAGTATCTGTAAAATGTTCAGTTGTTTGACAAAGGTACCATGTAATTAATAACTGCCATGGGTGGGTTGGTTTTCTTGGATATCTCCAATTGTTCATCCTTCATTCTAAAAGGGAAGGAAAACACTTCTAGTGTCTCCTGCAATAGAATCACATGGAGCAAAATAAAGCCAATAGTAGTTGTTTCAACAGTATTGATTATTAAAATGCAGTTTGAAAATAATAACCAAATTTTTCAAATCTAAATGCCTAACTAAGGAAATGATTTGACTTAGAACACAAGTTGATAAAAAACTGGTCTCGACAACATCAAGTTTGAAAATATGTAGTCAGTTTTATTTTGTTTTTTTGCACCCTTTCCCAAACCTTGCAATTTATGTCCTTTTCCATGGCAAATACTGAGGTTGAGAGGTTGTCTGTGTGTGTAGATTGACATAGCTGCCTTTTAAAAAGAGCATCAACTTATTTAGCTTCTCTTTATGCCAAAACAGCTTGATCAATGTCCCAGAATCAGGATGTCATCAGAGATCTAGGAGATATATAAAGTAATTGCTACTATGCAGCCTGCCATTAGAACCAGCACCAATTACTGGTCCTGTAGAGTCCACAAAACTTTGGCTACTGTATTTTTCCTTTTAAATTTTACAGTAATGAAAATGTAAATTTCACAGAAAATATCCTGAGATATTTGGAATACAGAGCATTTCCCCCAGTCAGATTAAATCATTTTTAGAGCAAGGCAGGCTTGTGGCCAATATCCTTGAGTGTCACCTTTAGCATTTTCTATTTTAGACCCCAGGCAGGCACTGTTGGCTTTGGATAACATCAAATACTATTAAAATGCTAAAAGGAAGCAAACAGAACATTTAACATTTTAGCAAAGCATTTCAATCCTCCTCTGATTCAAAGAGATAAATAGTCTGTAGGCTCTCATCCTGAGAAGTGCTATTGAGTATGGTCATACAAGAATTCCAGCACCTTAAGTTTTAAAGGCAATACAGAAAAGGTTCTAATGTCAGCATGACAGAAAAAGCCCTCTGTTATAGGTTTGCTTCAGTAGCACCAAAGCTTGCATAGGCATCAAGGGGAATTAAAGATGGAATTCTGTTTGTGTAGGAACTCACCTATAGACATGCACTCTCTCCATGTTACAAAGATGGCACCATTTTAAAACAACAACACATGCTCCACCAGGCTGGTGCCATTAAATTTTCCCAAGGGAATTTTGTAAATAATTTCCACAGAGATAGAGTCTATGTCTGCCTTTAGATAATGAATTTTTATAATCCAACTCTTCAAAGAATTCCCCAGGTCCTCCTGCCCTTTTCCAGTCAGAAAACCAACGAGTTGGAAATTATGTGAGCAAACCTAGTTTTCAAACATTTCAACTGTGTACTTTTTAGTGCTCCACGATAATTCTGGGAAATGTATCTTTTTTAGAAAGAGATTTTAGGGCCCTCTCCACATAAATCAAACCTTTAATCCTTCAAACTAATCTTTAAAATTATGGATACAAATTGATTGAATTTTGTGTTGTGTTGGGCAAATGAGTTTAACCTTTATTCCTTCAAATGAACCAAATGAAAAACTTTCTGAGGTTCAGAAGTGAAGATGTTAAGTTCTCCATTTCTTTTCATACTTTTGGTGGCAGGATTTATCTCCAATACTCCTGTTGCTGTCACTCTGTGCTATTGAGATTTACCAAACAGAGATACCTGAGAGTATATAATACACTTGGAAAGTACCAAATCTCTTGTATTCCACATTAAACTGTGTGGGAATAGCTTATTATTATTATTATTATTTCAAGAGAAGTTTCATAATTTCAAATGTCTTCTGTTCCAGAACAGAACAAAAAAAAATGAAATTTCCCGTGATCCAAAATTATGGGAAAATTGCAATTTGCTTTGTTTAGGCAAAATGGACTCATTTTACAATAGAAAAAAAAATGAAAAGTCATTTTTAAAGGGAAAATCAAAACATTCCATTCCAAAATAGTTGAAATGGAATGTTGTTACACTATTGAAATGCTTTCTCCCTCCCCCCCATTTTTAAACAAATTTTTTATTAAAGGTCATGCATTTCCATTAACTATTTAGCTTTTGATGAATCTGCATTTTCTGATGGAAAAACATTCCATTGCAAAAATTTTTGACCAGCTGCAATTCTGTAGCTTCTCAAACTTACTTGAAGTGTAGAATGTCACTACAACGGATGCCCCCAAAATATAACAAAATATAATGGGCAGTACCACTGCCTACTACAAGGATGGGAAGGAACAAAGGAGCCTTCCGTGAAGACTTATGGTCCCGATAAAGTTGCCATGGGAAGAAAGAGAGGTTGAAGAAGCATGCAGGGGGAGTGGCGTGGAAGGCCCTAGAGGATGACAGCATGCAAAGACATTGAAGCTGCTGTGCCTTTCAAACCAGTATGAGCAAATCGAGTTTTACAATACTGAAGAAGAGTCTGTGATGCAATTAATAAGCATTTGTGTGAAGATTTAATCAAAGTTTAGCTACTGCATAATCTGAAGTCCAATTCCTGTTTAATTACAACCATTCTTCAGCAGCAGCAGTCACCAGCTGCACTTAATCTGTATATTTCATATCCAGTTGTTAGTAAAATCAGAACGTGGGACACGGATCTCAGATAATCTTGGCAGATGCAATGGGTAAATATGACCTATTGGGATCGCTAATAACCAATGAGCAAGGCCTATAACAAATAGCTTGTTGGAAAGAGGGGAACCCTTCAACATGAACAGTGGAACTATTGCCATGTATTTAAAGGGAAATTTACAGTGGCTTCTTATTTTAGTGTAGCAAAAAGAGCTAGGATGGTGGGACATTTTCATATGTGCCTGTGTGAAAAAGACAAGTGATTTTAGCAAAGTTCATTGAGGTTATAGTTGTTGCCCAAAGTTTTAATTCTACTCTTACCTAGGAAGACCAAAGGCTAAAAGGATGCCTCAAGAAACTAATCCATAGAGGACCCAGATGAGCAAACATATATCCCCATAGAAGCGTTTTATTTTCCTTTTCCTTGACTTAGGATCCAAGCCTACAAGGACTGTCCTTTGTCTGATTTTCAGGCATATGGATATATTTTAATGATAGATGTGCAATATAGAAACAGAACATTTCTCAAACTCTCTTTGCAGCTTCTTCCATCCTCATTTTTATCTTTCCCTGACTTCCCTCATTGCTAAATCCAGCAAACAACAAGAGGATCCTGGAATGCAGGAATTTTTTTAGCTAGTTCTTCCTTCAGTTTCACTTTCATAGTATTATGTCTCATTGTAGGTAGTCATAGCAATCAATATTGGGTAACAGAAAGACAATGTTGATCGATATTTTATTTCATTAGTGTTTTTGTTCTGCCAGCCCAAATCTCCCTCTTTTGATTTTCTCTCTCACATGCGGTTTTAATCCACCTAAATCTGTATAGTTAATACTACAGTTAAATTTGTGATGCAGAGTTCAGCGATAAATTCTAGACATCACAGTGGCTTATGTACTGTCAGCCTTAGTCCTTTTCCGCACAACAGCTATCAAAAGGGTGAAATGATCAAAACAAAAGACATTCAGCAGAACATCACAAATGAAACACATGCTCTGGAGAAACTGGTAGAATAGGTGAAATGTCAGCTAATAATCATGTGAGAGTCTTGCTCTCATGCTTATCATGTCTCTAATATTCCTACTCACACACTGTTTGGAAGTCCAAACCTCCATACATCTAGGTTCATTATAATCACTAGCATGTAGTTTAAATAAGATGTAGGCAGTGCAGTCTGAGGCATCCTTTTCATAGATATCAATTACACACTACTGTTGATATCTGATCCACTAATTACCTACAGAAATCGCAGATCAAATATATGCTTGATGAATTATTTTAATATATGCTTTTAGCATGTTTCTGTCAACCAGCAAACAGCAACAAAACTTGAAGGTAACAACTTCCCAGGTGTTTGAGCTACCATTCAATAGTTATCTACTGCATCAGGATAAGGAACCAACAAAACATAGCATGGAAAAGAGCCCAAAGGGACCAAAACAGAGAGACAGAGGTCTGTGTATATTATTAATGTCTTAAAAAGACAGTTTTAGCACATGACTTTATGTCACTTTGTAAAGAAGTATATTGCAGTGGACTTTTCTTATACATTCATTGACTCTTATCCTCTTTTTTGGTCATACTCCTCCAAACAGCTGGCTTCTTTCAAACCTGGTGCTGCTCCTGGCAGCAGCCAGCATCGATTGTCAACTTTATTAGTCACAAATTAACACTGATGCAGAGATCAAAGGTCTCTCCTAAAATCACTGTAAATCTAGGATGCCAGCTTGAACTAATAACAAACTTGTAGTTTGATGAAGTATCCTATATTGGCAGCACAGTTTTGGTAAGATAACATGCCCATGGTTTCAAAAAACACTGTACACCTGTTAGACCCAGGGATAGAAAATGAGGGAAATTTACATATAGAGAAAAAGGAAGGTTTCAAACATGCATAATTCAAGTACATATCATTGCAACTGGGTTCCATGTTTCTTTGAGATACACCAGTTGTTGACCTGTGCACAAATGATCACTAATGTGGACTACTTTCTAAATATGAAGAAATTGATCCTGAAAGATGATGAGCACTCTGCCCTGACCCCATAAAGAATTCAGGTAAATGCGATTACTCACTTGCTTAAACTTAAGCAAGTGCCCAGGTGTTTTGGAAGATCGGGGCAAAGTGACCAGCACATTGCAGGATTAAGTCAAATTATTATTGGAATATAATTTAAAACTCAAGGGTCATAGCACAGTGAAGGGGCCACACAAAACCTGCACACAAAACACAGGCTGCCTGCAGACATCAAAACCAACTGCAACGCAGCTCAGCTGTGAGAAATTTCATTGATGGAGAGACACCCCCCAAGCTGTTGCAGCTACTAAAGGCAAGCCCAAGTATAAAGAGGGAGAAATAGAAAGAAAGGGGGTAGAAGTGTTTGGGGCTTCAAAAAAGCAACAATTCTCTGCAAGAGGAACTAACAGCAGGGTTCCTTGAAGGGTACATCTACACTGTAGCTGGGAGCATGCTTCTCAATGGGGAAGGCAGACACAGGCTAACTCTACTCCTTCTAGCATGTTAAAACTAGCAGCGTAGCTCAGGGGTAGCACAGGCAGTGGTTCAGGCTGCCTGAATACGTAGCCAAGGTGTCTGGGCAGGTTTGTACTCAGATAGCTAGCCTGAGTTGCTGCCTTGGCTACTCTGCTAGTTTTAGCATGCTAGCTCAAGCACAGCTCAGGCCTGTCTGTTTACGTGAGCTAGGAAGCATGCTCCCAGCTGCAGTTGTAGATGTACCTCAGGGCATTTCTACACTGCCATGTAAGCCTGGGCTCAGACTCAGGCTCTAGCCCTAGTGTTCTCCCCGCCCCCACTCTGTCTACAGACAAATCTCTCCAAGTCAGGCTTTGACCTAGAGGCCTAGGACCCCACCTTGGTGGAGGAACTGAGCCCAAGTCCAGCTTGGACCCAGAGTTCAAGCCCTATCATTTTGGAATGTGGACACAGCCATGCCAGACTCAGGCCCTGGGAGCAGGACCGGATTTAGGGGCAGGCAACCCAGGTGACAAAGATGTCATTTACAGTAAGATTTGTTGACAATGAGGGTGGCAGTATCCAAGTAAAGGAACACTATCTGTTTCTGGTCTGTGGATGACTACTGGAAAAGATGTATCAGAACTGTTTATGAACGTTTTTAATGAGAATAAAATAAAGCTTCAGGACTGCTGTGGCCAACGCTATGACAGTGGCATGAACATGAAGGGACAAAACAGTGGCATCCAGGGAAGGATCCTTGCGCTGAATCCAAGAGCTCTCTTCATGCCTTGTGGCTGCCATTCCCTCAACCTGGGTGTCAGATGCAGCGTCATCTTCTTTACATTCAGTATCTCTCTTCGGAGTACTGCAAAGGATATAGGTCCTGTTTTCAACATCAACTATCAGGTGGAAGATCCTCATGGACAATGTTACCAATCTGACCATGAAGCCGCTAAGAGCTGCATTGAAAGCGAAAGGCCAGTGAGGTACCAAGTGACTGAGGTTTATGACACCCTGATAGAACGGGTGCATAGAGTAAAGCTGAAGCTGGAATCAGTCATGAGGCAGAAAGCCTGGCAAACCAGACCACTGACTTCAAATGTCTGGTTTCAACTGTGGTTTGGCACAATATCCTCTTCCAAGTAAATGTTGTAAGCAAGGCACTACAAACTCAGGTTGATGGACATTGCAACCACTACTACTTTGTAGGCCACAATGAAATCAAGGCAGCTTCTCATCAGAAAAAACAGATTTGAAGATGCCATCACTGCTGCCAAAGAAATGGCGGAAGACTTAGGAATTGAGCCTGTCTTCAAGGAAACTCATATTCATCAGAAGAAGAGACAGTTTGGATACCAAGGCAGAGATGAGGTGATGGGAAGCTTGGAAGAAATATTCAAGAAGGAGATTTTTTGGCTCACTCGTTCACACTGCTCGAGTGTCCTCAAAGAAAAGTTTGGACAAATGAAGCACCATGAAAAGCCCTGGCTTTATTGTATGACCTTAGTAAGCAGCGGGCGGACAGGGAAACATTCTTTAACAATTGTATGGACCTTCACCAGATGCTGACACATGGAGAATATTCATTCATCAAAGATAAAGACCTCTATGCCAAATTGACCAACATCCATCCGTTTTGCAACAAGAGAAGCACTCTCCACTCTCTCATTGTTGCATTAGACTGACCCCCCACTTGGTACGGCAACTCCCATCTTTTCATGTCCTATGTATATATATACACACCTGCTACTGTATTTTCCACTCCATGCATCTGACGAAGTGGGTTCTAGCCCACGAAAGCTTATGCCCAAATAAATTTGTTAGTCTCTAAGGTGCCACAAGGACTCCTTGTTGTCTCCACTCCAAGTTTTCCAATTCATTCATGATGCAAAGCTGAAGAGCACGTTTCCTAATGTGTGCGTAGCTTTGAGCATTCTGCTCACGCTGCCGGTCACAGTCACAAGTGGTGAGCGCAGCTTTTCAAAACTCAAACTCATTAAAACGTATCTTCAATTGATGATGGCTAATGAGAGACTGACATTGCTTGGTATTTTCTCTCCTGAAAATGCCATTGGCTAGTCTTTGGATCTCTCTGATGCTGTGCTTCGGTTCGCGAGGGCAAAGGTGAGAAAAGAGATCTTTTGAACTAAAGGACTAGGGTTAACATTTTCAAGCTGTTGGTGCACAGTTCAATTTCTTGATGTTAGTACATTTCAGTTATTCTTAAAATTAAAAAGTTTCTATAAGGGTAGAGGAAATTATTTTTTTTCATTTGCTTATATATGGCACAACTAAATACAGAGTTACAGATCCTAGCATGCAAATTTATCATCTTGTATAACAGGGATAAATCTGATGCACAATTTTCATGCATAAGTTGTGAAATGGGCTACAAATGCAATAAAAATAAGGTATTCAAAAGTTTAACAAATGGAGGTGGGTGCCATTTGGTCTAGGGACGGCCCTGCATGGGAGTCTGCCAATGTTCTCCCAAAATCCTATTGGCCGGTGTTCTTTGTCTTCTCTTTCCCACAAGTCACCAATCAACTCCCAGAAAATGGAGGCAACCCGCTTTATTCAAGTACTGCTTGGTGTTTAAACCTTCCATTTAATTCAGAGTACAAGCTTCAACAAAGTGAACCTTCTCCTGCGTGCAATGGCCACTGACTAGATTCTGGCTGTGGTCTTGCACAATAGATTCACCTAGTCACTAGAAGAAGTGTGTGGTCTCAAGACCACAGCCAGATTTAGGTGAATCTATTGTATAAGGCAAGTGATTTTAGTAAGAATACCAGGAATGACTATGCCTACCAGCAAATAGCAAAGAAGCAGGCAGTACTGTAAATTTACAGGACCAGTGACCAGTGCAGGGAGTGGATTAAGTGGCTCAAGCCATACTACAGCTAAGCTAAGGACCAGAACTGCACCTCTGAGAACTCATCATCATCATGCCCATTTTATGAGAACTTTGACAGTATATGGGGTAATGCACCTAGCAAAGAGTCAACAATGGTGTGTGATGACCTGGTCAGTCTGGATGTCACCCTGCTGACCCCAGGTTCTAGCATAGGAATGATGGAAGTTAGCAGCAGGTGCCACATGAGGCCACCAAAGTGACTGGTGATGAAACTGGACCCCCCCTGTCCCTGAGGAGCTACCTGCCACCCAACTGGCAGCAGAAGTTGCCCAGAGCTGGGCAAATTTCTGGTTCCATTTCTGTGCTTATTAATATAGTCGAGTGCAGTCGAGAAGTGTGCCAGGGAGAAGGAAAGGGGATGCTGGTGGAGTTCTGTGTGTTTGTACGCACTCATAACAGGCTGTATTAGAAGCTGTGGGAAGGCGCCAATCCTTGTGGATACTAACACAGCATACTGTTGATTCTCTCATGAATTTTGAACCAAACTCAGGTGCTGATAGCTGCAAACTCTTCCTGTAGCAGGAACTCCAGATAGGTAGTCATATTTCAAGTAAGGACATATTTTAAGGCCCACCTCTG
Source organism: Terrapene triunguis (assembly GCF_002925995.2). Classification (NCBI taxonomy): domain Eukaryota; kingdom Metazoa; phylum Chordata; order Testudines; family Emydidae; genus Terrapene; species Terrapene triunguis. The sequence continues at coordinate 45,805,528 of NW_020664420.1, read as the reverse complement.
TAGCTGAACAGATACTCCACTCGTAAATCTGTTGTTCACTCTCCATGCAGATGAATACTTTGGTGGCAGAAATATCGTTTTCTTCCTGTAAAGTTATAGAGCCACTGCTAGCCTGCATAACAATGGCCTCATTCCATTCCATAGAGGTCTGCATAACAATGTGGTCCCACCAGTCTGTGCTCGGTGTTTCTGGAGGAGGGCTACAGTTTATATAGAGGGCAACAGCAACTATACTGAGTGTCATGAGCAGCATCGGCCTGTTTGACTCTGCCACATCTGTGCCCTCAGTTGTCATCCTCCTCCATCATTGGCTTTCTCAGGTAGCTCAGAAAACTCCACTGGAATGTTCCCCAATACCTCACATAAACTCGCCTGTTTCCTTAAACAAGAGTAAAAAAACTAGAGAGAGAAGTTCTTCATATGGTGACTCCTCCAAGTGGATGGGAGCATTTGAACCAAAATGACTGGTCAGCAGGAAGTGTTGTCAGGCTGCTCAAGGATGGCAAGAAGGATGGACAATCATGTTTTCCCATGCTGCACCACTAGCAAAGGTCTAGAGTGGCCACATTTCTGGCGGGCAGCAAGTCTGGGATATGGTTGGTTGGATTTTGGCCTGCATACTGCAGTGTCAATGTTGGAATGCCAGACTCATGCCCATCTTCAAAAATTCACAGCCTTGGATCAGCAATCAGTGTAGACGTTCAAGCCCTCAGTTCTCAAACCCAAGGTTCTCTGACTTGAGTTCTAGTATCTCTGGGCTTCCATTGCTGTGTAGACACACTCTATAAGACTTAGAACTTCCCAGAACACAGGGGAGTGAGATGTTGATGAAAGATGTTTTGTTATGCATCTGAACTTTGCCTTTTATTGATTTGATTTAAGTGATCATTGCCCAGGTCAAGTCTGACCTAAGCCACATGAACTAGGACTTCGCGCAATGTGGTGTCTGTCACCTCTGACAAGCGTCCATCACATGAGAGGTTTCCTCCTTATCCTAATTTTGAATATCAATTTTGCAACTCTAAATACGGTTAGATATTTTAATTTAAGGTTAAATCTTAAACCATTCTCTGCAGTCATGAAGGATCTGTACCAGTAGATGGGTGGGGAAAGGATTGGGGGATCCCCGTCAGAGAACTCCCTCTACCCCAGATCTAGTATATCTGAAATTAGAGCTTGATCCTACACTGGTAAAACTCCCATTGGTGTCAGTGGGGTCAGACCATGCACTTTTGCAGGTCCAGCAGTTATTCTCCTGTGTGCAGTAGCAAGAGGGCTATTGCAGTCTTAGGGCTTTGTCTACTCTGAGAAGGTGGGTAAGGATTCACCTGGTCTGCAGTGGAACTTTGTGCTGATTCAGAGAGGTGGCACTTGAGAAATTCATATGGAAGGAAAACAGAAAAAAAATACATTGTTACTATATAGTCTGTTACTTTGCAATTAATGATTGTGTTTAGCACTATTTTACATTGCATTCTGTTGTGAATTGAATTATCTATAAAAAGAAAATTGCCTCCCTTTTGATGTTAGATATTTTGGAGCCAAAGAAATTTAGATCATTTGTAAAAGCTAATTTATTCCCATAAATGTTTGTAGAGGGAGATGTAATCTCATTACTATCTCATATTGGAGCTGACATAGGAACAAGAAATAAGACAAATTTTAGAGCCATGTATTACACCTGCCATGGATTTTGATGTTAAGCAGATTAAAAGTAGGGGTGAGCATTTATGATTTTATGGATTTTACATATTTTCTTCATGGGGTTTTTCTTCCATTCCAATTCTACTTATCCATGTCATTTTTGACAAAACTAGAATGTATTATTCAACAGCAGAACTAAAATCTCCAGGTTCCTTTTCCTTAATCCTTTATTCAGGGGTGTAAGGACAAGAACAGAGAAAGTGGTTCTTTAAAAATTTTACTAGAAATTAAAAACAAAAACGTGAATGGCTGTAGCATGAAAGGGTGTAAACTAAGATGGAACATGTGAATTTGTCATTTTCAAGGATGTAAATCCAAATGGGGATCAACTGGACAGAACAGACTTTAAAAGGACCTGATCCTGAGAGATCCTGATGTTCTATTGATTTAACAGAAAAAAATATGCTGAAAATACATGAGGGCCTGATCTTCAAAGATGCTCAGAACCTACCACTCCAGTTAAAGGCAATGAGTTCTGTAGATGCTCAATGTCTCCGGAAAAAAAAAATCAGACCTTCATCCTTTTATTTATAACCAGAACCCAACATTTTATAAATGAGTACCTAAAGATAGAAAACAGTTTAAGAGCCTGACTTCAGTAGGAGCTGCTGAGTGCTCAGCACTTTTGAAAATCAGGCCACTTATTCAAGTGTTTAATAAAGATTTAGAATCCTAAATTTAGGCACCCTTTTTATAAAATTGTGACTGTAGTTTGAATAATAGATCTCAAATATTCCATCATAAGCCTGATTTAAATTTTTTATATAATGATATAGGTATAATATTAATGCTTTGTTTACTCAAGAAACATCTACAAAATAATAATATTACATCAGGCATTTGCATGAACAACATAGTATCAATGAATGTTATAAAAAATACAGAATTAGGAGTACGATTCCTACATTTACAATATATGCCACATATTTAAGTTTTATAAAAGGGTATCTGTTTTGTAATATTTCAAACCAGTTTCTGACAGCAGACTTTCCCACAATACTGTGGGTTTTGTGTGGGACTTTGCGTGTGCTGCCAAGAATATTAAGGAAGTCTGTGGTGAAGTGGATATAAATTCAAGTGAATGTGTGGGAATAGGTGGGGGTCTTAATTCAATCTCTTCCTCCTAGTCACTTGACTGCTTTGCTTGCATCACTGTTGAATTACCTCCGTGGGATTTCTCCCTTGATTCAACCCTAGAATGCCATTATTTGGACTGATTACACACCCTTTTTCAGCTGCTGTTCTTAATCTATACAAACCCAAGGGGCAGATCCTCAGCTAGTGTAACTTGTCATTTGACTTCAATGGTGCTACAATAATTTACACTATCTGAGGATCTATCCCACCATGACTAAGTGAAATTAGGGTAATTTTAGTACAACCAATTATCTAAAGATTGGCGCAACTTAGATTACTTTGGTGTTGTACCTATTTCCTGATTAACTGAACCCCATCATGCAACTCCTGTCACCCTTTACATCAATTATCTAAAGATTGGCGCAACTTAGATTACTTTGGTGTTATACCTATTTCCTGATTAACTTAACCCCATCATGCAACTCCTATCACTCTTTACATCAACTATGACTTTAGCCCCATATTGGGATTATAAACTTTTTTATCCTTTTACAGAATGTGACACCACTTTCTTTCTGGGATTCTGTACAATATCATATCTGGAAGGTTTTCCTCCTGAAATCTGTGTGATTGTTATAGACATCCACATATGTCTTCTCCATGGGCTTGAATCCCACTGATTTAATGGACTTCAGATCAAGTCCAGTTAGAAAAAGGAGAAGAATCAAGCAGAATGCACAAGTAGAAGCACATTTTTGTCTTGTTGCCTGAAACGACTACCTGAGAACTCTCTCTGTATATATACATATATACACACATATTTTGAACAAGTAGATATGAAACTCAAAGAACAGAGAAGTTACCTGGTCAGGAAAGCTTTTCAGTCTAAGAAAATTAGTCAAAAATTTGGAGAAAAGGGAAAAAAAATACATATGGACCAATTTTTATTCCATTGATGTCAAAGGGAGTTTAGCCATAAACACGGAAGAAGGATAAGAGCCATAAATTCTTAAGAGTGTAAAAGTTTTATTTTTTTAAGTGTCACAAAAAACCCTCAAATTTTGCTTTCACCTTAGTGATGAACGTAAACATTAAAAAAGAAATCTGACCTTCAAGGCAGGCATCAGAAGTATTTCTGCAGTAGAAATAGAAGAACAAAAGAATTATCATTATGTACACATTTCTCTCTATTATAGTCATTCAGTATACTTTATTGCACTGCTTTGGACACAGTTCACAACACCATGCTAAAAGAGCAGGTTAAAGAGGTTATTCATTTCATTAACATAATGCCTGACATTCAAACTCTCTTATAATTAGTTGATAGCTTTAGACTTCTTCACTGTGAGATGACTTCCTATAAAATTAGGAATTTCAGTTTTCAAGTGTTAGCTGAAGTATTAATTCAATTAAAACCTAATGAAACAAAATCACCAAAATAAATTGAAATATGGCATGCATTTATGTCTGTGTCATGATCATTGGGTTGTCTGTGTAATGTACATGTGTGAGACTTTCAAGGGATTCAAAACTTTCATTTTTTGTAAATCTTGTAATCAAAAATGCAGGGCCAGATTCTGAGCCCCAGTACATCAGCACAAAGCAGCTAGAAATCTGGCTTAGCTGGCACCTAGGGATTCCCTTTACATAAGGGGAATGTGATGCAGAGCCAATACAACAGCTCTCTACTAGTTCCTGTCTCAGGTCCAAGCAAAGGGCGCATTCCCAGGGCAAGAGTATGTCCTGCTCTCCTCCTATATGTAGCTGTTGTAATAACCCTTAGTGGCCTTTGATAACCAGGTGCAAGAACAAACAGTTTGAGGGCTGCTCTGACTTATGCTGGGAACTGGGATAGTTCTTGTCTGGCTTCAAAATCAACCTTTGCCTGATCCTTCAATGAGCACAACTCAGCAGGGCCAGATAATGTCCGTGGTATCTAAATATTTACCAGCTGCAAATCCATTGACTTCTTGACACTTGTGATGGCAGAGGTGTGTGATATTTTGGGGAATCATCTATGTTCAACTTAGAGATAAGGTGGGTGAGGTAATATCTTTTATTGGACCAAATTCTGTTTGTAGAAGACACAAGCTTTAAAGCTTTAAATTCTCAAAAGAATGACAAAATATCACTCTGGACATTTTCTTATTAGAAATTCAAATCACTTGCCTGCTGTATAGGATTCTTTTCTGCCATAAAATACTATTGTTGATAATAATTTACATTTTAAATATGGAATACTTAGTGTCCATTTGAAATAAGCAAATAATGGGCAATAACAGAACATCCTGAATCCCGTAGGCACTGATTTCATATGTTTTGGCTCAGACGGTAGTATGAGGACCAAATTTAGCAGATTTAAATAATTTTTTTTCTGCTCGTTGCACACAACCTTTTAAGGTACATGGAATACAGATATAGGTTTCTAATTGAATTGTAAATGACCTTTAAAGACTTTAAGCTACTACTTATCTGTAGTACACCTGCTGCAACGTCTTTGCAAGATTTATTACTTTTGAGCCTGTTTCATCAACTTGAATAGTATATTCTCTTTTAACTGTTTGCTGTTCCTTTTAAAATTGCAAATCTACCAAGCCTGTACATTTTAGAATGTTCAGATTTATTTTCAGAAAAAAAGGCAAGTTCACAAGAAATACCAAGTCAAACCTGCAGTATCATTCCATATTTTGAGGTTACTCCAAAGCATCTCATGCAGAAATGAATATCCCTAAAAATATGACCAAAGACAGTGGCACTCTGCATTAAAGAAGGATGCCATATTTTAGCCCCCCCCCCCCAATAATTTCATCACTGGATAGCAATAGGCCAGAAAACAATATTACAGCAGTGTCAATCAATGTGCATGTTCTACACTGAACCCATTAATGACTCTACTACTGTCAGAGGTGATATTTTACATCAGAGAATGACCTAAGCAACATGACTTCTACCTTTAGCATCTGTTAGGGAGAGTCTTGAATTCATATAATAAAATCATAGAATCATAGAATGTCAGGGTTGGAAGGGACCTCAGGAGGTCATCTAGTCCAACCCCAGCTCAAAGCAGGACCAATCCCCAACTAAATAAAAAAAAATTGAAGAATATTACATCCCTTCTTCTAGACTCCCTGGAGACAAATAAATCTAAATAACTTTGAGGCAAGTTCAACTGCAAAAATAGTAAACAAATAAAAAACAAACAAACAAACACGGCTTGTACAAAGTTAGGGATAAAAATGTATTTCCCCAGTTGCTCTTTGTTGTTACTTCAGTATTATAGTTGAGAATTTAAACACAAAATCCAATGTTTCAAAATTCACCAACAATGATTTGGCTATAAAATCTGAGTGTGCATCCACCTGAACAGAAGCCCAGGGGAGAGAGATTCTCTCCCTAGGCCAGAGAGTGTCTAAGGAACCACTGTGTGTGGACTTCTTCAGTCAATTGGCTGGTGTGATCTTTACTGACCTTTACATGGTCTTGCAAGGAGAAGAGTACCATAGGACCCATGATAACTGTATTTTCTGGCCCCATCTCTCCTCCTGCCAATGACTGGACCATCCCCACCTGTCTGCTAGTATGTAGGTACCCACCACTGATTGTTGCTCCATGGCATAAAAGTTATGCCTTTCCTTGTGCAGCAGAACCACACTAGTTCTGCTGCTAAGGATTCTTCATAGAGCAGGATTTTCCCCTAAGTGCAGGACAAGTACTAATGCATGATAAGTCTGAAGTTGCTTTTGAGCTGACTAATAAAAACAAGTTACTGTATGAGTGGGAGAATACTTTAAAAATAGAAACATATACATTTTTAATAGTGACATGCCTCAAATTAGAGTCACTCCATTTTCATGAAAGTTTCCCGAAAATAGCACTCTTGGGCTGGATTTAAGCATGAGAACTACCAGCCTCAAAGGATTTCCTAAAAAAAAAATATGAGAGTTAGAACTGAATGCTTCTGGCAAAGTTAATTGTGAAGCTATTACCTACACTTCACATATTCTGAAAGGACTTTACTCGCAATATAACAGTAAGATGCTGTGATGGGTGTACAACCATGCACTAGGCAGGGAAGAGTTAAAGAGCATTTGGGCCCCAGGCAGCTCTGTCGTGTGGCTCCTGTGACTGGAATGGCAATCTTGGAGAAGTAAGAGCCTTGAAAAGGGAGCTCAGTCCACAAGGCCGTAGCCAGGGACGGGGATAGACCTCTCATTCTCAGCACCCAGAAAGGAGCATGGCAAAAAATGCTCAACTACCTTAGATTTACTGTGAATGCAGAGTAATAAGACAGAAGGCAGGAGGATCTGGTTAAGATAAAGAAACTGGAGCCACTCTCTCTCTCTCTCTCTCTCTCTAAAAAAAAAAAAAAAAGTTTCTTTTCCTTTGTAACCTTGAGGATTGAGTCTAGGGTCTAGGCCCCAGGACAGACCCCTGCTGAGAATATGAGCACCTTGAAGTGATGATAGACACATTGTGGGTAGTCATCCAGAGAAGAAACAAGAGGTCTCACCAGACAAACCTTAACCACTTGTGGCAAGGGTGTCTGGATTGGTACACAGGGTAGAAAGAGGGACTGGGTTCCCCTACAGCCTCACTAGGAGAAGTAGCCAGAAGACCATAGGCACAAGGGGCCAGAAGGACTATTAGGCCTGGCCCAGGACTGTCAACACAGTATGAGGGCCTGGGACTACTGGGTGAAAACCCTGGTTTACCCTGAAAGGGGTGAGACCAAAGGTTACCTGGCTGGAGGGCTGAGTTGCAAGGCAAAAAGGGGATCATTAGGGCAATGTTTCCCAAACAGTGGGTGCTGAAATCACCAGTGAGTTGTGGGAAGGTTCCAGGTGGTCACGGGCCTGGTGTGGAAGGGAGGCCCTGGAGAGGAAAAAGGAAGAGCGAGCCCATCCTGTATTCACTCTGCAGCAGTGGCTCCTGTCCAGTGGGGCTGGCCTGCGTCCCCGCTCTGGCCTATGCAACCTGGCACGTGGGGTCACCTCTGGCCATTGAGATCTGGCAAATGGAGTAGCAGCATCACCCAGATTGGCAGTCCAAACCTAGTCAGCTATGTGACCTTTGTGCCAGGTCACAATGCCACTCACTGAAATTTGGTCCAGCTGCCCCTCCATCAAGGGGGAGAGAGAAGAAAGATGCTGGACTATCATTTTGGTTCCCCCAAACAAATCTGGACCCAGGATGGGTGACAAAAAAAGACAAAATACTGTTGTTGGTTTGCCTTACTAAAAGGTTTGGGAACCCCACTGCATTAGCAGACCTGGGTGACAGGACTACAGAGGATGAAACCCTATAATGCCATTCCTAGCCACAAGGCAAGGTACTGGCTGGGGAGTCACTTTGCCAAAGAAGCTGTTAATCCTATTCATAGGTTTTGTGGGTATATGTTATCTCCAGTTAACTACTCGCATAACTGGAGAGTTTCAATACATAACAGTAAATGTGAAAAGAAAAGATAAAAACAGCCATTCCCAGCTCAGATTCTGGAAATCATTACATTATTGCATATAGCAAGAAGCAATCAGGATCTTGGACAGCACTGAGCACAATATGGACAATAACGAGATACTTTCAGCAGAAAGAGATCCTACGAAATAGGAAGGAACATACCTTCAACCATCTAGCACTAACAACTCTTGATCAAATCAATTTATCTCCCATCTCTCTCTGATAAATGATATGACAGTCACATCATAGCTCTTCATTTTATATCATATGAAATACAGTACATTTTATCAAGAAGTTATAAAAATAAGATGTGTGTGGAGTAAAAAAGTACAACAGTTCAATAAATATCTCTATAGTGTTTGCTAGGGAGGGGAGGAGAGAAGTTGAGCTAACAATCTTGTGTGTTTGTAGTGCTGTCCATGAAGACCTTTCTCCATCAATTATAGACACATTTGGGACAGGGAAAGCTGCCCCCCTAGGAACTATAGAATTCAAGCCAGCTCTTATAGAAATAAAACTATGATGAGTAACCACATTATAAAAAGGGATAATGCTGACGTTTTTAGATCTTTTATACCATCCTACTAGCATATTGTAGTTCAACTGACCACATGAATAATCTGACTATCAAATGGTCCACTAAAATCTGCCCTTTAGTTCAGCCTTTTATGTTTCCACAAAATTAAAATTAGTACCCTTAAATCACTGCCTCCTGTTTAGTTTATTTAAGCATGGTAATGAGGAAATGCTTGTCGTCTAGATTCATTATCCATTTTAGTAGTTGTAGGAAATTACATAATACTGTTTATAAAGGCTGAAAACCAAACTGTTATTTCTAATGTTCAGGTTCCAAAAATAGCATCTATGCATAAGATACTATTCACAGACTGTTAGCACTAGAGCTAATAATTGTAGAAAATCTGATCTCCTGATGAATTTACCATGGTCAAGTTTGAGGTTTTTATCCCCTTTTTCTTCCTGATATTTAGTCAAAATCATCATCTGGTTTTCCTAAAACTGCATAGCAACGTATATTTAGACAAAATAAAGGAAAGATCATTTTATTACCACCATATTTTGGTTACAATTAAAAAAAGAAGGAATTGCTCATCAGTGGTTTCTCTTCCTTTGTGGATCTTTATTTCTTTTTCTCCATCCGCAGCTTTTTAAAGAAGGGGTTTTCTTGGTGGGGGGGGAGGGAGCAGGTGGTGGGGAGTGGCATGTGATATAAATACTATGATTTCTGCTATAGACTTTACAGGGGGTTGTTTTCATTTGTCTTTAGGTGACATTCTCCACTTTCAGCATTTTGCTCTTCCCTAAATTATTTAAGTCAGAATTATAGGTCTGGTTTCTTTTTTGCAAAGATCTTGTTCTACTCATCAATAAAAGTCATAATGGTTTAGTTAATAAAGCCCTAAGTGGATTACATTATGTTCAGTTTCATGTAAAATATACTGTACTTAACAGTACAGATGTCCATTATTTAAAAATAAGTAAATAAATAAGTAAATAAAAAATAAAAAAATAATCAATCCTGAAGTTTGTTTACAGAGAAGCTGAAGGAAGAGCCAAATTGTTTCCTAGGCCTGGTCTACACTAGGAGTTTATGTCGAATTTAGCACCGTTACATAGAATTAACTCTGCACCCGTCCACACCACGAAGCTATTTAGTTCGACATAGAGGTCTCTTAAATTCGACTTCTGTACTCCTCCCCAACGAGGGGAGTAGCGCTAAATTCGACATGGCCATGTTGAATTAGGCTAGGTGTGGATGGAAATCGACGCTAATAGCTCCGGGAGCTATCCCACAGTGCACCACTCTGTTGACGCTCTGGACAGCAGTCCGAGCTCGGATACTCTGACCAGCCACACAGGAAAAGCCCCGGGAAAATTTGAATTCCTTTTCCTGTCTGGGCAGTTTGAATCTCATTTCCTGTTTGGACATCGTGGTGAGCTCAGCAGCACTGGCAACGATGCAGAGCTCTCCAGCAGAGATGGCCATGCAATCTCAGAATAGAAAGAGGGCCCCAGCATGGACTGATCGGGAAGTCTTGGATCTGATCGCTGTGTGGGGCGATGAGTCCGTGCTTTCCGGTCTGCGATCGAAAAGACGGAATGCAAAGATCTACGAGAAGATCTCTAAAGCCATGGCAGAGAGAGGATACAGCCGGGATGCAACACAGTGCCGTGTGAAAATCAAGGAGCTGAGACAAGGCTACCAGAAGACCAAAGAGGCAAACGGATGCTCCGGATCCCAGCCCCAGACATCCCGTTTCTACGAGGCACTGCATTCCATCCTAGGTGCGCCCGCCACCACTATCCCACCACTGATCGTGGACTCTGAGGATGGGATATTGTCGACAGCCGCTTCCTCGGACATGTTAGCGGACGGGGAAGATGAGGAAGGAGATGAGGAGGACGAGGCAGTCGACAGCGCTTACAACGCTGATTTCCCCGACAGCCAGGATCTCTTCATCACCCTTACAGAGATCCCCTACCAACCGTCCTCAGCCGTTAACCCGGACACAGAATCAGGGGAAGGATCAGCCAGTAAGTGTTTTAAACATGTAAACATTTATTTTTAACAGAACAGGAATATTAACAATATTAACAATGGGTTGTGCATGATTACTTTGCCCTAGGCGCTTAACGTTTCAGTCCTTGGCAGTGCAACTACTGAAAAAAAATCTAACAATGTCCGGTTTAGCATGATTGTTCTGCCCTAGCCGCTCTACTGTTTAGTCCCTGCCAGTGCAGCTACAGTAAAATCCGGTCTATATGTCCGCGGATAGAGCTGAAATCCTCCAGGGACATTTCCACGAAGCTCTCCTGGAGGTAATTGGAAAGCCTTTGCATCAGGTTCCTGGGGAGAGCGGCCTTATTGGGTCCTCCGTAGTAGGAAACGTTTCCACGCCAGGAGACAAGCAAGTACTCCGGGATCATTGCTTGCAGAGCATGGCGGCATACGGCCCTGGTCTTTGCAGGCTTTCCCGAAGCATCCTTTCTTTCTCCGTCTCTGAAATCCTCATCAGAGTGATGTCGCTCATGGTGACCTGCTTTGAATTAAGTAGGGGAATGTTAGTATTGGGACTGCTTGCCTGTTCCTTTACAGAACTGTAACCGGCGGTTTACAGCCACGCGGTGGAGGCGGGAGAGGGGCAGCATACAGGGATCTTTCCCTGGGACAGCCGCGAGGGGATGGGACAGGGGCAGAGTTCATGCTTGCCGGATTGCTGGCAGCAGGGACTGGTATTGCTTTCAACGTGAAAGGAGGCCAGTGCTATTATTAAAGTTTTAAGCAGCCACAAGTCTACGGCTTACCATGTCGGCCTGCTACACAAATTCCGGTGTCCTGCCCCGCTTCTCTGATCTGCACTGCAAGACCCCAGGCACTGAATGCGAAGGCCGAAAATTCGACCTTGTCCTGAGTGCGCATGTGATAGGTGCTGTGCATGGTCTTGTTCACAGAGAAAGACTATGTTCTTTGTTCACAACTAAATTTATCTTTCTGAAGAATTCACTCCCTTTTTCCCATCCCACAGCTGCGACTGTCTCCCGACCTAGCCTGGCATCACACTCCCAGAGGCTAGCGCAGATGAGGCGTAGGAAGAAGAGGACAAGGGAGGACATGTTCTCGGAACTTATGGGCTGCTCCCGAGCCCAGGCAGCACAGCAGACCCAGTGGAGGGAGAACTTGTCCCAAATGCACCGATCACACATGGAACGGGAGGAGAGGTGGCGGCAGGAAGACCAGCAGGCGACTCAAATGCTGCTTGGACTAATGAGGGAGCAAACGGACACGCTCCGGCGCCTTGTGGATGTTCTGCAGGACCGGAGGCAGGAGGACAGAGCCCCGCTGCAGTCTATCTCTAACCGCCCTCCCCCGCCACCAAGTCCCATACCCCCCTTACCCAAAATCCCAAGAAGGAGGGGCGGCAGAGTCCGTGAAAACTCTCACTCCACCCCTGCAGATTGCTCAAGTACCAGAAGGCTGTCATTCCCCAAAATTTGATAAGTCCTTTCCTTCCCGCCTCACCCAAGCCCCCTTCCAAGTTTCATCCCCCAGTTTCATGTGTAGTTGCTAATAAAAAAGACGTTTCTGTTCATTACTGTTTCCATCATGTTCTTTTACAGGAGACTCTGTCTGAAGGGGAGGAAGGGGGTTGGTAATTGGACAGGACAGTCACCTTTACCAGGATACAGAGGCGGGGGCAGGTTCAGCAGCAGGGCACACAGACATTGCAGTCACTAGTTACCCTGGTCAGTCTGGGAGGTGGTTTTCATGTTATGTGTGTGTGTGGGGGGGCTATGTGACTTTGTGGTGGGGGAGGGCGGTTAGAGATCTTATGCAGCAGTCCTTATCCTGGATCACAGAGCCACGCAGCAGGGGATCTGTAACCGTCCTCCCCCTGCCACAAAGTCACATAGCCCCCACACACAGAGTCCCGAACAGGAGGGGTGGCAGGCTCCGTTGAAACAACCAGTCCACCACTGCGGAGCCTGTCATTCCTGGAGTTTAGAAGCGTCCTTTGCATCACTACACTACACCCGCTCCCCACCACAGTCTGCGTCCCAGATTCAACACTTTACCGAGAAAACAGTAATAAAGAAAACGGTGTTCATTAACAAAATTCAAGTGATTTTATTTTTAAATGTGTGTTGGAAGGGGGGGAACGGGGTATGTAACTGGAGAGGATAGTGAACATTTACTGGGTAAAGAAACGGGGGCAGGTTCAGCTTCTCTGTAAACAAACTTAATAGTCACAGGTTACCCTGCTCACTCAGAAACCTAGCTTTCAAAGCCTCCCGAATGCACAGCGCATCCCGCTGGGCTCTTCTAATCGCTCAGCTGTCTGGCTGGGCGTAATCAGCAGCCAGGCTATTTGCCTCAACCTCCCATCCCGCCATAAAGGTCTCCCCCTTGCTCTCACAGAGATTGTGGAGCACACAGCAAGCTGCAATAACAATGGGGATATTGGTTTAGCTGAGATCACAGCGAGTCAGTAAGGTTCGCCATCTCCCCTTGAGACGGCCAAAAGCACACTCCACCACCATTCTGCACTTGCTCAGCCGGTAGTTGAAGAGTTCTTTTTCCGTGTCCAGGGCGCCAGTATAGGGCTTCATGAGCCAGGGCATTAGCGGGTAAGCTGGGTTCCCGAGGATGACTATAGGCATCTCCACATCCCCAAGAGTTATTTTGTGGTCCGGGAAGTAAATACCTTCCTGCAGCCCTCTAAACAGACCAGAGTTCCTGAAAACACGAGCGTCATGAACCTTGCCCAGCCATCCGACGTTGATGTTTGTAAAACGTCCCCTATGGTCCACCAGTGCTTGCAGCACCATTGAAAAGTAGCCCTTTCGGTTAATGTACTGGCTGGCCTGGTGGTCCGGTCCCAGGATAGGGATGTGAGTTCCATCTATAACCCCACCGCAGTTTGGGAATCCCATCGCGGCGAAGCCATCTATGATGACCTGCACGTTTCCCAGGGTCACTACCTTTGAGAGCAGTAGCTCAACGATTGCGTTGGCTACTTGTATGACAACAACCCCCACGGTAGATTTGCCCACGCCAAAGTGGTTCGCGACTGACCGGTAGCTGTCCGGCGTTGCAAGCTTCCAGAGGGCTATGGCCACTCGCTTCTGGACACTCAGGGCTGCTCGCATCCGGGTGTCATTGCGCTTCAGGGCAGGGGACAGCAACTCACAAAGTTCCATGAAAGTCCCCTTCCGCATGCGAAAGTTTCGCAGCCACTGGGATTCATCCCAGACCTGCAGCACTATGCAGTCCCACCAGTCCGTGCTTGTTTCCCGGGCCCAGAATCGCCGTTCCACAACATCCACATGACCCATTGCCACCATGATGTCCTCAGCGCAGGGTCCCATGCTTTGTGAGAGGTCTGTGCCACTCTCAGACTTCAGGTCCTCACCGCGCTGCCGTATCCTCCTCGCCCGATTTCTCAGCATCTGCCTCTGGGAAAGGTGGATGATAAGCTGCGAGGTGTTGACAACAGCCATAACTGCAGCGATGGTCGCAGCGGGCTCCATGCTCGCAGTGCTGTGGCGTCCGCGCTGTCACTGACCAGAAAAGTGCGCGAACTGATTTCCCGCCGGCGCTTTCAGGGAGGGAGGGCGGGAGTGACGGTTGGATGACGACAGTTACCCAAAAGCACCCTCGACACATTTTTTTACCCAGAAGGCATTGGCGGCTCGACCCAGAATTCCAATGGGCAGCGGGGACTGCAGGAACTATGGGATAGCTGCCCACAGTGCACCGCTTCCAATGTCGATGCTTGCCCCATTAGTGTGGACTCACAAAGTCGAATTACTGTCCTTAGTGTGGACACACACGTTCGACTTTGTAATATCAATTCCACATATTCAATTTAAGTAAAATCGAACTACTCTCGTAGTGTAGACATACCCCTAGATTCATCAAAATTAGAGATGGGAAAGTTTGGCTAGATCATCTGGCCAATTTCCCTGCCACTGCAGGATTGTGCAGTGTATTTGCTAGTATCTTGTAAAGTATAGTGCCTTACTGCACAATCCCTCAGATGCCTTACAGGGACCCATTGTTCATCCAAAAGGCTTATAGACCAGGTCGGTGGCACAGCCTCTGTGGCTGAGATTTATGGGGAAGGAAGAAATAACTTGCAGTGTGATAATTTCTCTGCAGTGTTGTCTGCCCCTTCCCTCCATTACAGTGGCTCCTATGTTTGTGGTTCCCCATGCTACATAATTCCCTTTGTGTGAATAGCCATTCTAACAGGAAAGAAGAATGCCACAGACAATGGCTACTCCTGTATTCAGGTCTCTTTGTATCCCTGCATGCTTCTTCTGGAAAAACTTTCCTTCCCCTCCATGGAAGAAAGCATGCTGTGCAACTGCTATTCCCCACCCCTTTCCATGCTCTATCCCCAGTTTTCACTGAGCTTTGCTCCAATCCTCTTGCATTTCTGGAGGGGAAGTGCATAAACTACGGTTTGGTTCAATAGATGCTACAAAAGGATTGTAGGTTTTCATGCCATTTTAATATCCAGCAAAACAAGAATTTTTCAAACTATGTAATATTACCCATGCTCAAGTGATAAATTTTCCCTTGCAGGCAGAATGGCATATTGAAAGAATTAGCATGAACAAACAACATGGGGTTTGGACTGTTTTAGCATGACTGGAATTGCTTTTGTAATTCATTTATCACCTCACTGGATATTGATAGCTCATGGGGGAGCACAGTTGTTTCATTTCTTGAATTTTAACCTTTTAAAAACAAAATCTAGGGGTTAAGGGTGAACTGTGCATGTGACCATGACACTGTCCATGGGCCTGACTGGAAAGTTCCATCTTTCACATCAACCATAACTACCAGGTGTCTAACAAATATGAAAGAAAAAGCCCTCTCTCTTTATTCCCCTTCCTGCTTCTGGATGATATAAGAAAGGACTTCTCCTCCCCCCCCACAACCCTCTTCCCATGATTGGAAGAGTCCACCACCCTCTTTCTGACTATTTTCTGGCAGCTGGGAGAGATGGACTCCACAATTTCTCTTCCTCACTCCAGTTAGCCTGATTTTTTTAAAGCCATAAGATATGATCTCAATCTGGGGGTTATTGACATGTGTAAGCGGGTTGCAATTAACTCTGCCTTTCCTATAATGCTAAATTAGAAGGGGGAAGGAATCCTAGTGAAATCTCACCTGGATGGGAAGTGGGTCCTGGTGTAGAAGAAAGGATCCTGATTTGGAAAAGGTTGAGAAGCACTGAGATAAGGGAAATAATGAAAGTAATTGCAAAGAGGAAACTATGATACATTAAGCTACATCTTTAAAAGGTAAGCACTTGAATTCTGTGTTCAGCAGTTATCTTTTATAAGTGGCTAAAGGAAATCATTTAGTTTTTTTTATGCTAGCCTGGCTTACCTAAGGAGAGGTTGAATTTATGCAAGACCCTTTATACAGAGTACTTTAAAAATACATTTTAATTGAAGTCTGGTAACATTACCGATGTGAAAATAAGTCTCATCCATGTGTGCACGCACTCACACACACAGAGAAAATAAATCTCTCTGTTTAAAACACATTAAAAACAAATTATGCCCTCAAAATAGGTAATATGCACTCTTCTGTTTTTGAGGACATAATTTGTTTTTAATGTTTGTTGCTGGTTTTTAACACAGCCATTTGTTGTTATATTTGTAATAACTTGTAGGCTGAAAGTGTCTCTCCAAAATGGAAAGCAGAGACAAAAAGAGGTCACGTCTAGCTTTGATTAGAGCAAAATTCCCATTAACACTAATGGGAGTTGTATGAGCACATTGAGGGGGAGATAAGATTCCGATAATTCCCCCCCACACATCCCTAGATTAAAGACTTCTGAAACTGAATATTTCTGACAGGAGTATTTGAAAGGACATGATAAATCTGTTCAAAAAAGTTCAAATCCTACAATGTCCAAATCCTATAAATAGGAAGGAACCATGTACTTTTCTGTATCGGCCCACCAAAGTAATAGAATGTTTCAATCTCTTATGACACCCTCCATCCAAGAATCTCAAAATGTGTGACGAACGGATTAAGCCTCACAAAACTCCTGTCAGATAGATAGTATTGTCCTCATTTTACAGAGGAGAAAATAGCAGCACAGGAAGGTTCGGACCAGCATTTTCAAAAAAAAAGGCCATTAGTTTGGGGTACCTCAAGCTGGGCACCCACAAATTGAGGCATTCAAAATTAGAGCCACTTTTGAAAATTTAGCCCTAGGCAACTTGCCCAGAAACACAAAGTAGTTGTGAATAAAGATCCATGGCAGAGCCATGAGTAAAGATCACTTCTTTCATAGTCCTCTGATATACACAATGCCATCCTTCCACTCCACTGAAAGAGGGTATTGATCAGACTGAACTGAGCTTTCTTCAGGCACTGTATTCAGGTACCAATGGATAATCCACAAAT
Source organism: Terrapene triunguis (assembly GCF_002925995.2). Taxonomy (NCBI): domain Eukaryota; kingdom Metazoa; phylum Chordata; order Testudines; family Emydidae; genus Terrapene; species Terrapene triunguis. The sequence continues at coordinate 45,788,337 of NW_020664420.1, read as the reverse complement.
GTATAACAAAATTATTTGTACCTAATATATACACTATCTTCATTTTTAACTACAGTGGATGCTTTGTATATCGGTTATGTATATTTCTTTTCTTTTTTCCCCTGAGATAAAAAATTAGAAAACAAGATTACAACTGATACATTTCTAATGGATCCTCTACACCGTAGTTCATGCAGTAATTAGCAGACTGAACTTTTATCATGTGTTCTCTAATTTAGCTCCTCTTTAAAATCAACAATCCATATCTTTTCAATCTCTCTTCATATGAGAGTTTTTCCATACACCTAATCATTCTTGTCATCCATACCTGAACCACTTTGCATTCTGAAATATCCTTTTTTGAGTTAGGGTGTGCAGAACTATACACAGTAGTCCAGGTGAGGGTGAACCCGATTGATATAATGGCATAATAGTATTTTCTGAATTATTCTCCACCCCATTCCACATTCATTTTGTTTGCTTTTTTCACTGCTGCTGCACATTGAACAGAGGTTTTCAATGACCTGACCTAACATTGATCCCTGTGTTATCTGACTAAATACCATCTCCCAAATCAACATGTTGCAGTTTATGATTACCCTTTGTTGATGTTCCTTCAGCCAGTGTTCAGTCCACATGTCAGTGTTCCTCTCCAAGGCAATCTGAATTATTTTTGAGAGTAAGATTTCATAAAGCGCTTTGCTAAATTCCACTACCACTTGCTATTCTAATTTTGTAATCCTCTTTCAAAAAAAGCAATCAAGCTTGTCTGGCAAGATTTCTCTCTTATGTACCCACGCTGTTTTTTGCTCAGAGTTCCACTGTACTTTGGATGTTTAGTGATTGATAGGAAAAGTGCTTTGTCTAGTACATTGTATTTGTAAAAGGATGAGTCCCAGAAGTTCCTGTTTCTTTTGTATACATTTGAATAGGACTGACGTGGATCAGGGAAAAAGACAGGCTCTTGCAGTATAAAGCTATTCTACACAGGCTAACTTTCAGTGGGACATAAATTGGTTAAGTTCACTGATCTAGAGTTTTGTTTTTTATTTTGTGTACTTTTGAAGACCTTTGGCTCCAATCCTGCAACCGATGGTGTCAGGGTGCACCAATCCACCCACCCATGCACTATCAATGGCATGAGCAGATCCTTAAAAGGAACATGCTAGTCTCAACCTAGTCCCTGCACATGAAAAAATGACAGTCACCAAACAGTTGGACATGACTCTCAACTTCATTTTCACATAGGTGCTGGACTACAATGGCATAAGTGTTACCAATCAGTGTAGAGCTGCATTGTCCAAGCTGCACAAAGGATCTTGCCTGCATTTTGTTTGCCCATTGCTCAGGGTTAAATTCTGCCCTTGGAAGTCAATGGCAAATCTCCCATTGTCTTCAATAGTGCCAGGAGTTCACCCTTAATCTCATTTTATTAAAATTACACTCACTCTAAATTAAAAGAAGAAACTTCTATACAGTGGTGTCTTACTTAAAAAATTCCTGCATGGAAACAAAACCCACATTTTGTTCCCTTTGTACCTGTATCCAAATTACACTTCTTCTCAGACCCTTCTTGTATCTCTTCCTCATGGCCCTGTGGAGATAACTGAAGATGAAGCAGCCAATCATCAGTTGACTGCAAAATAAATTAATTTAAAGAACAAACCATATCTGAAGCCAGTGAAGCATATTGATGCTACAGTCTTTCCTCTGCCGTCCCACTGGCAATGCCTCAGTAAACACATGCACTGAAATGAAAGACTCAGCATCTTCCTACACACTGAAAAGAGACATGACACCGCTACTGCTGTTGCCATCCACAGAACATCCAGTATTATAACTATAAGCTGCCAAAATCACTGAAGGCTTTGGCAACTCAAAGCAACATTTTGCATATTTGCACTATGCACATAGCAGTGACAGCTGCTCAGACAGATTTCTGAGTCTTTTGCACCACCAGTTCCCCACGTAGCTCTATCCTTGGCATTCCTTTCAAGGATAGAAAATACCAGCTGTTACTCCTGGCCACCAAGGCAGCAAACAACATTTTTGCCCCACCCCCTCAAAATAAATAACTGAGACAATCAACAAAATCTGGGCTGAGGAATGGCTTCCATTTCCAGATCAAACCAATAAAACGATATTGGCTCATTCTGTCTTTCCAGTGAAGACTGTGAATCTTCAGTGAAAACAAAAATGAAAATAAAAGTCTGAAAATGGTGGCATTTGGTTTTCTTGGCTTTTCAAAGTACCATTAAAAGGCAGGCTAATAGCTTTTTTGCTGTCAGGCTATTTACTCATACAAGTTTATGGCACAATGGTACCCAGTTCCAGTAAAATAGATATAGAATGGGTGAGTCAGTCCAGATCAGATATGAATCATCTAAAATCTTTACCTCAAATGCCAAACCAAATAGTTTCAGAGATCTGAAAAAGATCTGTATTCTATCTTCATCTTATTTATAGGCAGAACATAGAGGCAATAGTTTCTCAACACCTTATTTTTATTTGTCATCAATCTCCATATATTCTATCTATATCTGTGCCCATTGACATATCCTTTGTGAACATTCAGTATACTATAAAACAAACATATCAGTGAATGTATTAGACCATAATAATAGCCAGTCATTTTGTTCATCAGCGATGATATATTCAGTTCTATAACAGGATGGGTGTATAAAAGCGAAATCTTGCCAAACTTGATTGCTTTGTGTGACAGGAAGCAAAAACTTAGATTCCTAATTTTCATTTAGAGACAGTATATATCTGAGAGAGAGAAGGAAAGGAGAGCAAATTAAAATCCACAAAGCCTTTACGTCTCCCGTAATAACTACAGGTCATTGAATAATGGCTAGGGATGTGGTGAACTGTGATTACTTACTGAATAGCTTATTGCACCTATGAATTGTGCACACAGCTAGTTTACAGTAAGTCACCCTATTATTCTATCCTCTCTCCCGCCCCTTCTGCCTGGCTTGTTTCACACTGGTTCTGCCTTCTCTTTTGGACTGTAAGGTATCTGGGGCGGGGCCTGTCATTTACTGCATAATTGCATAGTATCTAGCTCAATAGGGCCTGACTTGGCTGAGGCCTCTAGGTGCTACCACAATATAATAATCATTTATAATCTGAGTGGTCTTTTTCCTCAATGCAATTTAGGCTTTTCTAATGCTGTCATCTTCCATGTAAGAGTGTGTAGATCACAATAAGATCTCTAGTGAGCAGTAGAAGAACAAATGAAAGTAACACCATTGGGATTTTATAAACAGGTTCTGATGGATAATGGAAAGGATGAAATTAGAGAGAGTGGACCAGTTCGCAGCCTGTGGAGTCAGTGGGAATCAGTGAACCAGTCCCAGTATTGACAATTAGTAGTAATTTTTTAAAAAATAGTTGCTGTGGGGCATAATCACCAAGGATTAACTGGTCTCCTACATATGCAACAGCTGGCAATGAGAAGGTCCTCTCTGAAAAAGTCTAAAGGCCAGTTTTTAATCTTAGATGTGCAGACATCCTGTGTCTCCAAAAAAAAAAAATCTGCTTATGCACGCAAGTGGACTAGCAGGTTCTCTAGCTTGCTGTACTTCTGGGATTAAAAACTGGCTCTTAAACAGAGCATGTCAAAAGTTTGAGTTTCACTTCAACTACTTCACACATGAATAAACAATTCTTGTCTCTTCCTTCATATTCTTTTTTCACAGTGCTTTAGAGTTCAAATGTTAAAGCTAGCTCCTCACTCTGGACACTTTTCAGGTTTCAATTTTAAACCATTTACTGCTCAAAAAGCCAGTACTTGCTACATCTAAAACATTATTTGAATTCCGTATACTTCTCCATGAATAGTTTGCTTTGCAAAATATCCACCTGCTTTTCTTATGTTATTGGTGATAAAAACGGGTGGCACCCTACAATGAAACAAACACTTTTTTATTCATCGCTCAGCATTTATATTTCTATTCAATTCTGACTTTTATATAAACATAGTATTGACAAATCTTGCACAATATCTATCACATTACAAATTTTGACACTATAATTAAAAAGACTGCAAAACTAAATAGTTATGGCCCATTGTTGAAGATTAAGAATGGCTTTATATCATTTTCAAGACTGACGCTGAAGGATATCAAACCACAAACTATTTGAGTTCAAGTTAATGATGAGATAAGAAGAAAGATACTCTCATGGATCACTAAACTGGTTAAAAGACAGGACACAAAGGGTAGGAATAAATGGTAACTTTTCAGAATGGAGAGAGGTAAATAGCGGGTTCCCCAAATGATCTGTATTTTGACCAGTACTTTTCAATATATTCATAAATGATCTGGAAAAAGGAGTAAATGCTGAGGTGGCAAAATTTCTCAAGATAGTTAAGTCCAAAGCAGACCGTGAACAGTTACAAAGGGATCACAAAACTCAGTGATTGGGCAAAAAAACGGCAGATGAAATTCAATGTTGATAAATAGAAAGTAATGCATATTGAAAACATAACCCCAATTATACATACAAAATGATGGGGGTCCAAGTTAGCTGATACCATTCAAGAAAGAGATCTTGGAGTCACTGAGGACAGTCCTCTGAAACCATCTGCTCATTGTGCGGCAGCAGTCAAAAAAAAAAAAACCAAAAAAACAATGTTAGGATCCATTAGAAAATGGATAGATAATAAGACAGAAAATATCATAATGCCCCTATGTAAATCCATGCTATGCCCCACACCTTGAATACTGTGTGCAGTTTTAGTCACCCCATTTAAAAAAAAGAAGATATGTTAGAGCTGGGAAAAGTACAGAGAAGGACATAAAAATGAGTAAGGATATGGAATAGCTGCCATATGAGACTAGATTAGAAAAAATGGGACTGTTCAGCTTGGAAAAGGGATGACTAAGGGACAATATGATAGAGATCTATAAAATCATGAATACTATGGAGAAAGTGTTATCTAACCCTTCACATAACACAAGATCCAGGGGTCACCCAATGAAATTAATAGACAGCAGGTTTAAACAATTTTAAAAAAGCAAGTACTTTTCACACAACACAGTCAATCTATGGAATTCATTGTCAGGGGATGTTGTGAAGGCCAAAACTGTAACTGGGTTCAAAAAATAATTTGATAAATTCATAGAGGATAGGTCAATGGCTATTAGCCAAAATGGTCAGGGATGCAATCCCGTGTACTGGGTGACTACCAGATGGGACTGGATGACAAAGGATGGATCATTCAATAATTACCCTCTTCTGTTCATTCCATCTGAAGCCTCTGGCATTGGCCACTGTAGGAAGACAGGGTTAGATGGACCATTGGTCTGACCCAGTATGGACATTCTTATATTGACCATCAGTGGCTTCAGAATTTCCAAATAAGGAAAGAGCTTTGTGGAGCTGTTCGAAGAGCTTGCACCAAACCTCCAGCAACAGAACACTTGATTCAGGGAAGCTATACTGTTTCAGAAGCTGGTTGCTGTTGCCCTGTGGTTGCTGGAAACACCAGACAACTATAGATCCATTGCAAACCCCTTTGGGGTTGGAAAGTCTACCGTTGGGGTCATAGTTGTGCACAATATTGAGGCTATTAACACTGTGATCTACCCACAGGAGATTACCCTAAGAAGAGTTCCAGAAGTAATAACTGGATTTCAGAGAATGTAGTTCCTGAACTGTGCAGGGGCCATCAGTACCCCCATCACAAGGGGCAAGTGAGTATGTGAACCAAAAAAGTTACTATTCAACCATTCTGAAAGGCTTAGTGGACCACAGAGGCAGATTAATGCATACAAACATGGGAAACACTGGAAATATTCAGGATGCCAGGGTGATGAGATCAGGGCCATATTTGAAGGGGAAAGAAGGGACTTTGCAGAACAATACTTTTTTTCTGGGGAATACAGTATCTGTGTCAACTGTTATTTTGGGAGACACCACATATCCACATCTAAATTGTCTCATGAAACTGTACCCTTACATCAATGACCCTGGAAAAAGGAAATTCAATTACAAGCTCAGTAGGTGCAGAATGGTTGTGGAGGGCACATTTGGTAGGCTGAAAGCTGATTAGGACTGTGTATTCACCCATCTAGATGCCAATGTGGCAAATGCCATTCTTATAACCTGCTGCATAGCCCATAACATTTGTGAGGATAAAGGGGAGTGCTTCATCCTGAGCAGGCTCAAGACAAGTCTGGTTTACAAATTCTGTACATGCAGCCTGATATCATCCAAGTGCATACTGGTCCTGGTCCCCAGCAAGCAAGGTACATGCTCATGGGACTACATGGCTTTGTGAGGGTTTTCTTCCCCTCTAGTCAAAGGTCATTGACTAGTTACTCATGTGACATCACACACATTAAAGATAATTATAACATGGCACCTCCACTGCATAATCACCTTAGGGTTGGGTTTGTGCTGTGGAGTGTAGTGGCCAACTCATAATACACTCATTGTGCAATGTTTTTATCTTCACTATTCACACTTGCTTATGAACCTCTCTAATTGGGAGCACTCAATCTCTCAACAACTGTATGAAGACTTGCTTGAGGGAAGGGCTATTCAGTCATTTGTTTTTTTGACTGTCAGCCATGCTAACTGCACTCAGCTGCTGTTATAAAGCACTAATCCTGTTGGAAGTGGTTAAGGTTTCAAGGAGGGAGTGTTTATATACACGGTAGTGGCAGATGCTGTCATTACCTCTGTTGTTATTGTGTTTTGATTTTTCTGCATGTGAACTAAACCATAAAGATGTTTGCGCTTTACCATAGTTACCACAGGCAAAGGGGAAGAGATGCAAATCAGGATAAGTAAAGAACACAGATCTTCTGACCAATTTGAATTACCCTATATACTCGTTCATAAGCTGAATATTTTTGGTAAAAAAGTGACGCATCAAAGAGTGGGGGTCAGCTTATAAACAGGTCTACACTGAAATTTGATGATTTTAAACTCTATGGAATCATTGCACATCTAATACATTGCATTTTGTTTACCTGGAGCCCCTCAGCTCCCTGTGGCTGCGGTTCGCTGTTCCCAGCCAATGGGAGCTGCGGGAAGCAGCGCCACTTCCTGCAGCTCCCGTTGGCTGGGAACGGCAAACCACAGCCACAGGGAGCTGAGGGGCTCCATGCCTGCAGACGCTCCAGGTAAACAAAACGTCCCGACCCGCCAGCGGCTTACCATGATGGCCGGGAGCCAAAGTTTGCCAACCCCTGAGATATAGGGTCAGCTTATGAAAGGGTCATACAGTTTTTGCTATTTTTACCTAACCATCTTGGGGGGTCAGCTTATGAATGAACGGGCTAATAAACGAGTATATACGGTAATTCAAATCCGGGGACCCAGATGCTATTCACCTGAGGGTACCAAAGGAAGTAGCTGAAGAAATCTCAGAGCCACTGGCAATAATATTTACAAACTCCTGGATGACAGGAGAGGTCCCAGCAGACTGGCCAAGGGCTATCATAGTGCCCATCTTTAAAAATGGAAGTGCCCGGGAACTATAGACCAGTCAGCCTGACTTCAATACCTAGGAAACTACTAGAGCAATGTATAAAATATTCAATTTGTGAATACCTGGAGGATGAAGGGGTAATCACTAGTAGCCAGCATGGATATACCAAGAACAAATCATGTCAAACTTTCAAAAATGCAGATAGATTAAACACAATAAGATAAACAAGGAGCTCTAAATGGAAAAACAACCTTTATTGCCTCATAAGGATGAAGAGGAAACCTAAGAGGAATAACAAAATGACTTATTCAGAGATATGGCAATGTATATGTAAACTAGCAGCTCTGTCTTACTTACCCAGCATTGTGCTCTATTCTGTGAAAATGTTTTCACAGTTTTTAAATTGCTTAATATTTATGTGACATTACTGGATTCTTTGGCGTTTTGTTTGAAGCAGTATGCTGTGCACTCTTGACCTATTTGTACAGTTCAGTTTCCTTATTTCTCAAATATGAATATAAGCAAACATTGTAAGACTATAAAAGGCTCAGACTAGTTCCTGAAATCATGTATCTACAGAAATTTAAATGGAAAGATCTGATTTACAAGTATGACAATTACAATTTAAGAGACTTCACAGGAATGCCAAATTTTATCAAATCATAATCTCAATGGATTTAAGAAAGGAAAGAATTTCAGTAAAAAAAAAAAAAAGTATTTCTAGAAGATATAAACAATTGGAATCTGCCTCTAGAACGTTAAAAAAAAATATTTTACATATATTCCACATGTGAAGGACTTTGCATCATTTCTGCTTTCTCTTTGCTAAATTTATCAGTAAAATGATTTATTTTTTGCTTTCACTTTAAAGTGTACTTCTCACATTTGAAAAAAAAAGATCATGGTTTTGTTTCATTTGTCATCACCACCACTTAGATCACTAAAAACCACTTCAGTTTCCACGATTAATGTTGTTCAGGATGTAGGAAGACGACAGCTTGATTTTCTAAAGCTTTAGCGTTGAGTAGCAAAAACAGGTTTTGAGTGGCAATCTGAGCAGAGTCAGTACAAATGGAAAAGTCAGACAGGAATTATTTGTACAGACCTCTCTCCACAACAAGCACCTTTGAGTACCCTTATGGTGGCAATTCTGGGATGTTCATGTCATCATGAAACCTTGAAAGGAGCAATTATACGGCCTCGTTTGTTAGACCAATACCCTTGGCTGTTGCAAAGACAATACTCACCTCAGCTTCAACAAGTTCCTGAAATGTAGACATAAAAGGTTCATGTTGAGAAAGTAGGGTGAATCTAGAAACATAGGAATATGTAACTAAAAACTGGAGCTTACCTCAGAAAAGAAAAAAAAACAAATAATTTTGTTACTTATAATTGTGTCAGAAATGACCACTGCTTGAGCATTGGCCTGCTAAACCCAGGGTTGAGAGTTCAATCCTTGAGGGGGCCACTTAGGGATCTGGGGCAAAATCAGTACTTGGTCCTGCTAGCGAAGGCAGGGGGCTGGACTCGATGACCTTTCAAGGTCCCTTCCAGTTCTAGGAGATGGGATATCTCCATTATGCTAATAGAAGACCAGCACATTGTAATAAACTGGCTTTCTGAGCTGTGATGAAGAATTTAATAATGACCATCTGGCCACTTATTCAAATTTCATAACAAAAAACACGTAGCCTTGCATTTCAACTCACAAAGCAGGATCCAAAGTCCACTGATGTTAATGGGAGTCTTTCCATTGATTTTAATGAGTTTTGGATCAGGCATTAGATATCATGATCAGAGCTAGTTCAAACTCTGAATTGGTTTCATGGGACACTGACATTTTGAAGTTTGTTTTCATTCTATTTCACAATTTTTTCAAAATTTACTGTGAAATGGAAACTCTGAAAATTTCTTAAATTAAAATGACTGACATGAACTAAAATAAAAATAAAATTATTAAAATAAATTTTCAAAATGAAATGTTCTAAAATGAAAGATTTTCCAGTTAAAATATTCTGCATGGAGTGAGAGAATTTTTGGTCAACCCCCCCCAAAAAACAATAAAATGCAAGAAATTGCATTTTCCATCAGAACAGTATTTTTCAACAGAATTTTTTTGATGAAAATTCTCTAATGATTCACCTTAGATTAGATACAGCAATTTAAAATGCATGCAGAAAAGCACCTAGCATTGTTTCATTTAAAAGCTCTATTGAGCATATATGAAAAACTCATGTTTGTTTTTTAGTTTGCTTTAGAGAAACTGACTTTGCCAAGAACAGCCAAACTAGAGCTGTGAGAGTTTAAAGAAATCCCACTTCATGAGCAATCACTTCTTTAGAAAGGGGAAAAACAGTTTGTCAAATGTGGCTGTCTAGGGAAAGCTTAATTAGTCATCAATGCATTCTCTATGATGCTCAAAATCAAAAGTAAAAAAGAAAAGCCAAAATTGAAGAAATGAAAGTAGTCTTTTAACACTTAATTCACTATTTCACCTTCTTCCCTCTGGCTTTCTCCTGTTTTTTTTGAGTTAAGCAAGTAGTTAGCAAAGGAATAATCTAGGAGTTACAAATTTAGATTCCTCCCTCCCACGGCACCTCTGCTGCTACTTGGAGAAGTGTACTACCTGCCCAGCTGAGGCAGTTTCATAGTCACAAACACACACAAAGCTGTTCATCTTTCACCAAGGTGTGTATTTAGCCCCCTCTTACATAGAGCACCAGGCTTACAGCAAGAGCACACTTCCCTATAGCTCTCACTCACAAGCCCAGGGTCAGCTACTGAGCTTTCTGCCAAGCATCCATCTGAGCCTCTCCTGAACTACCCCTTACTTCCTGTTTCCTATACTTATGTTCTCCCCAATTACTTTGTTAGCCCAGTGATTGTCACAATCCCCCAACAAAGTATATAATTACCCTCAGCTGGGCCTTCCTCAGGCAGCAGCCCTATCAGTGATCAGAGTGCTGCTGATAGCCTCCTGTCACACCCACTCATAGAGTGTGCATCAGCAGATTGTGAAAAAACATAATTTTTGTTTGGTAGAGCAAACCCAGCAGTAATTCCAACCTCTGGCAGGTATTGCAGCTCCCCAGTACCACTTCCTGCTCCTCCTCTTATTAGGATTATCCAGTTAAACTGCAGGTTTTTTCCCAGGTGCAGTGGGCAGAGCTAATTAGCCAGCCAGCCAGCTGCTGGCCTCTGACCTCAGTGAAATGTTATCCTTATACCTTCACAGGCCTTATTTCAGTTCCCTGTATAGCTCAGAGTTCAAGCACATCTAGCAGGAATACTTGTATGTACTGATTTCAAATTTGGTTTCTGCAAGAAGGAATACACAGGATTTTGAAATATGTTTTACATGGAATATTAGTGCCAGTAAAACCTGATTACTCCAGCCATGCTCACCACTACTTTTGTGCTTGCTTGCCACAAACAATTAAACAAATTAATTTAAACATTCAAATGGATAGTCCTGAAAATATTTTACATCATTCACTTATTTCTACATAACGGAACCTTTAAATCCACCCAGGGACCAGATTGTTATGAGAAGAAGAGGGTGGGTTTTTTTTACATATTCTTATTTCTAACATAACTGCACCTAAGTCACAGTCACACAATGGACTAATGAAAGATATACACACTAGATTGTAAGTGCTTTGAGACAAGGATCATGTCTTACTAAGTGTTTGTATAGCACCCAATCCTGGCTGGGGACTTCAGGGTAATATAAAGTAAATACAAATGATAAATAATAATAAAAGAGTTCACTGTGATTCATGGAGTCATATTATTCATTATTTGCACACATTGGAGATCCTCTGACTATTCAAGAAAACTTTGAAATTACTATAAATTTCACAAAGTTAAGCACGATTGGTTATTCATCCTATTTGCTACTCACTATTCTTTATTCTTCTGTTTAAAATATTTCAGTCAGTCAATCCTGAAGCAGAAAAAAATACTCTGATTTAGGTGATCAGCTACATGCAACAGAAATAATGACTAGTCAGTAGTGAATAGCTGAACTGGTCACATTACCAAGAAGATGTAGTCTGAGAATTATTAGTCCAAACTATTCTGTGAATGCATATCAATAACGAATACCTTTTAGAACATCAGACAGGATCTGCTCATGAACAGATTACTAATTAAAAAGGGGCTACATTCCTAACAAATATTATTTATACCAAGTAGTTCACCTGTCACCAATAAATACCAGCTTTTTCTTTTAGGAGTCAAAGAAACATTACTTTGGTCTTCTGTGTATTCTACCAGACACTTCCATTTTCTGCAATTGAGTTTGAGATCGCCAGACATATTCCTGACAAAATTTATAATTTAAAAATATCATATTGGCTGATTCAATTTTGGACAGAAAATAAACTTATTTGGAAGGGGAAAGAAAGAAAGAAAGAAAAAGCATTTTACTCATTCAGCTGAGTAAACACAATGGACATGATGTACTGGTCGACAGGCACAGGATGATGTCACTCTATAAATGAGTTTTTACTTGGGTTTTGCCAGATTATCTACAGCCAACTAATGTTGAAAATTTTGTAGTGACCTTGTGCATGAAAGGGGTATAAGAGTATCTTTGCAGCCAGTCTGGGAGTAGATGGCAGGAATCTAATGACAATTCATAAAATAATAATAATTAATTAAAATATTGTTACTGGTGAGCAGAAATATTTATATCAAGCTACTATATAAACAGAACAACAAAGAAGAATAGATGGCACTACAGATCCTATCTGCGTTGTGGACAAGCCAACATTACTGTAGGAACTTTTAGCTTTTTCATTTCCTGATTTATTTTCTTTTCAGCTGGTGACCCCTTAACATTAAATGAACACTGAGCATTTCATGTACTAGATTGCCTGGGTTTTTGAAGCACAGGACTATTTCTTTTAGCATGACACTTGCACCTGTATGGAAAGCACACTCCTTCAGCTTTATGCTCACTTCAAAGAGTGCACATTCAGCTGAAGCACTGGTGTGCATTCTTTGCAAGAGCTGCACCAGTGACTCCATTAAAGTCAGCAGAGTGCACTGGGCATCCCAAGACTGGGCACTTGCTTCCCAGCAGCAATTCCAGAGAAGCCAGGAAGGACACTGTTTAACATAAAGAAAAATGGTGCTGGCTTCAAGTTTTATATCCCAACTAGGGAGAAGAGCACCAAAATGTTGCCAGGCCAAAAGAAGTCTCAAGTAGTCTGGGGATCCACTTCTCAGCCGTCTATTTAAAATTTCCTAGGTTGTGGAGTATATTTTGCATCTCAGGACAAGAGTGTTCGGGATTATAAAACATTCAAACAAACATTATTTGGGGTAGAATAAAGGAGTCAAAAAGGGCCCATGTGAAGAAGCAACAATCAAAGTCTGACAACTTTCTCTAAATCTCTCTATAAAAAATGAACACCACCATACCAAGCCTGGCATGTGCAATGCATGTATCTTTCTGAAATCACTTGCTTCGTCGACTCAAATGTGCCTGTTTCAAATGGTCAGAAAATCAAAATCAATACTATTTTCAAATGTAGCAAATAAGTAAGTGAATAAATTTCAATAGGATTTGGGTTCTGACTTCCTTAATTGCCTTTGAAAAGCCCAACCAAAATTTTTGGAAATGGGAAAAGTATATTTTTTTTCCATTGCCATCTTATTAACCTATGCATGAAGGAATTTTGCTCAAACACAAAATAAATTCTTTTTGGACAGTGACTAAGCATGGAAAATTTCCTCTGATAAGAAATTTGTTAAAAACTATTATTAAAACTTGTTCGCACAATATTCTCCTTTATAATCTTAGCCATAGTATGAATCCACAATCAGAAGAAATAATTCTGAGTATCTCCTGAAAAATCCACCTGTCTCTGTTTATACATTAGTGTCATCAAGGATTCATAGACTGCAAAAGTTTAGGAGGCCTTGATACAGTGGGCCTGGCAACTTATGTAGTACCTTATTCAAAGTTCATTGGAATTCAGTAGAAAGACTCAAAGGACTTCCGATCAAGTCCTTATGCCCCTTTTACACCAGTATAACTCAATTCACTTTGGTGAGCCTGCTTCCTATTTACACTGTTTTAAGTGATCCTAGAATCAGGTCCAGTGATTTCCAAACTATTGGTTTTAGATCTACTGGTTAGTTATAGATGATCATCTAGTAAGACATTGTCCCCACAAAACTCATGTATCATATTGCACATAATCAGAGGGATTTTCAAAAGCCTTTAGGAATGGCCTATCTGTGCTCTCATTGAAGTCATTTAATAAAACTCACTTTAAACTCAGTGGGAGCAGAGTTAGGCCTATGCTTTATAAAATGCTACCTAAAGTATAGTATAATTGACTACTTACAAAATCCCCACTATTGTGTCCATGTCCTCTGGCTATGTGGACAGCTGATGGCAATACTCATTAATCAGGAATAAGTTACAAAAGAAACCTTCATAACTGTCCCCCTCTATTCCAGCCAGGACTTCAACTGTTTTCCCTAAGAATTCCTGTGTCCTGCTAGCTACAGGGAGGAAGGAAGAGGAAAGGGAAATGACCCTACACCATCCGCCTAGTAGACAAAAGAACTGATGGGAAAGTCCAGTATGTTTGTACTCAGCATTTTCTGCAGCAGATCTGCTGACTCCCGTGCTTGGGAAATTCCCTGGTGTCTTGGTACCTGATAGGCTCATAACTTACCTCTGTTTTTATTGTGAACTTAGATGACAAACTGCACTGTGTTTACAATCAATTGAAGCTTGTGGGCTTGGAGGTGCTAGTTTAGCAGAGATCAGAGGGCTGGTAAAAACCTAGGTGTAGCTCCAGGGAAAAACAGAAAAGCAAATATCTGTTTGACAATGCAATAATACCAACTAAACTATGAATACTCAGGATAATGAATGATGACGGTGCTGAAGCTTTAGCCGGAAGTTCAAGATTCTGTTGTGAAGTACACAATTTGTCCTCATAACTTGTTTATATCACCTGAAGTGCTGTCTGGTAAAACAGAATATAATAGTCTTGTACACTCATTGTATTGATAGATAGCCCCTGACTTTAAGTTACTACAGCTCCCTCTCAGTCAACAAAGAGTTCAGTAACAATGGCTGTCAAAGTTCCTTATTGTAAAGAAATCAAACAAAGTTATTTATTTAAAACAACAACAAATTCTGGTAGGAATCGCTTGTGTTATATTATCATATTCTCTAGCACCTGGGGTGAGCATTCTTATTCTAAATGTTTATTCACTGGTCTATTTAAAAAAAATGTTTTTCTTATTTATATTGTTTTTTACCAAACATAGAAGCTCTCAGAGATTTTTTTTCACTCTATTCCTCAAGGTGTCTTCTGTAAGAGAAAGTATTGATTCCAACTGTTTGTAACATTTGATTAACTTAACTTTCAGAAAGAGCTTTCTAATTTCTGCAAAGAACCTATGGGGACAAATTGTAAAATGTGTGTTAGATGGGAAAAAAAAACAATCCCTAAATTAGTAAGTAGAGAAGATTGTAATATTTCAGGCTCATGTTCACATAATTACACAGACTGCCATAATACTTTTCACCAGATAAAAATCTTTAGACATGACCTTTATTTCTTTCTCACCTTTGTCACAAAGAGATTTTGACAGGCTGCAAGTAACAGTTTATGACTACAATTTCAAGCCCAGATTCTACAAACACCTGAATACATTTTCACATTCAAACTCATTGAGTGAAATCCTAGCCCCACAGAAGTCATTGGGAGTTTTGCCTTTGATTTCAATAGCACTATAAGTGTGAATATGTGTAAAGCTAAGCAGGTACATAAGTGTTTGCCGGGTGGAAGCTATGGTTTGGTCTGAGTTTGAACCAGGTCTTGTTATGCAGATGGGCCCTTACACCTGCACTGAGTCCAAATGAAGCTAGATGGATTCTATTCAGGCATAACATGATCACTTTTCAGGTCTGGGGGACTATTAGTATAAGCATTGTTGACAAAGTCATACAATATTAATAGTAAATTACAAGTCAGCAAATGGTGAAAAAGAAATGGCCTATGCGGTTGAAAAATCTTGTGGTTTCTACGTCATTTCTGCCTTCAGCTCTCACCTCTGCTTTGGTGACAAATGTTTACCTTTTGCTTGCTTGGAAACCAAAGAAGAAAAAGGGACATACTGAATAAACAAAACTGATAACATTTAAAATAAAAAGTTTAAAACCATCTCCAGTCAGGAAGAATGAAGGAGGGCAGCATGATGACTCATCTGATTAGAGTCAGTGTTAAGCTTTTGACCTTCCTCAGCAGGTTCACTTCTCAGAGTTGATCATGAAGTTTGGAAGGAATAAAATGATCAGATGTGACTTTATGATGTCAGGAAGGGGAGGTGGTTTTCCTTGGTAATCAGGAACAAGGACACTAGTCAGCCCCAAGGGGATGCAAAAAACAGATCACCTGCCTGGAGTTCATACCAGGAACCTTGCAATGTCAGGCTTCTGACTCAGAGATGACAGCACTTGGTATTGCTTAGCTCTCACAGGAGATTTAATTGCATGCAAGGTTAGAGGCAAAAGAGATATTGAGGGAGACATATACCCAAATATTTGTTTAAAATATAAACAACAGTGACACTGTTCACAAGAAAATTACTTATTTTTCTAGACACGGGTTGGGTGAGATAATATCTTTTATTGGGCCAACTTCTGTTGGTGACAGAGGCAAACTTTTGAGCTCTACAAACCTGAAAGCTTTGTAGCTTGAAGGCTTGTCTCTTTCACCAATTAAAGTTATTTCAATAAAAGATATCACTTCACCCACCCTGTCCCCTAATATCCGGGAACCAACATGTCTACAACAATGCTGCAAACAACTTATTTTCTGACAAATTTCTACAGTGGAATTAATCAAGATAGCTTCCTTGTATGCTAAAGTTTCAAGGCAAGTGTTGTCTGAATTAAAAAGACTCAAAATGAATCATCCACACTGACCACTTTTTTTTTAATATATTGTTTAATTCTGTTCCCCTCAGCGTAAGGTGGAGTGAATTTTAGTGTCCATGAAAGTGAATAGCTGATAGCACTGGGTACAGCTGAATGCAGTTCAGGCAAATGAGATGCGTGATAAATGATGTGTACATTTATGCCAATGAGAGTGAAACTCAGGTGTGAAAACATGCAATACCCCATCTGTTCCAGTCTGAATCCTTTCCTGAGAAGAAATTACCAGTCCAGCTGTATTGTGCCATATTGTGTTGCAGTTTTATGAGGAGTGTGGTAGACAGGTATTTTATTTAGAAACATTTGAAATTACATATGATAAGCCTGCGCTTCAAAATTCTGATTGGGATTCAGATTCCCCCTTATCTGGGCTTGTTCAGATCTGGGGTTCTGGTTCAGTGCATTATGGGCTACATTTCTAGAATAGCTCTCACCCAGCATCTCCCATTGTTCTCAGTGGGGAAGGCAGGGTGCTGACTGAGCACTTTGGAAAACCTGGCTATAGGGAGGTAGAGGCTGCTTTAAGTGCAGAGTGGAACAGTGATTAGTCTATATTGCACTGATCTATGCAATGCGTGCTCACTCCTTACTTTTCTGCTACTGCTAGCCAAAAAGTATGTGTCACTCCATTCATTCCATACCCTGAACACACAGAATGGATGTATAGCAACTCCCCTCCCCCTCGCCCCCCAGGAACTGACATCATTCTCACAGGAGGGAGCAGAAAGAACCCAGCTGCTCAGAGTGGCTCTTCTCTCTCCTCTGCTATGTGCCTCCCTTCTTCCCCCAAGCAACAACCAGCCTGGAAAAGGGGAGAGGGGACCCCACTGCAGTTCCACCCCAGCCTGGGAAAGAGGGGTGAAGAACCTCAGAAGCTGATGGAGGACCAGAGGTGAGGTTGGAGGAAAATAATAGATTTGGTGTCAGAACTAATTGGAGGGAGAAATGAGGGGACAGAATTGATTTGGGGGTTGGAGAGGAAAATTAAGCAGGGCAGGGAGACAGGCCGATGAAGGGGTGATGATAGATCCCCCACTTTTTTCGGATGACTTTAAGCACTATTGAGAGAACAGGGATTGCACTCCTGGACCTAAGCTCTAGGCAGATTGTACTCAGCTAAGTAGAGTAATGTTGCAGAGCTCATTTACACCTGAGCAAAAGAAAAACACAAGCCAGGCCTAAATTACCATAAGTAATTTTCAGCTGAAACATCATCGCATTCTCAATACGAGGGTTTGCTCCTCTCAGGTCACTGAAAGATACTGAGAAGTTTTTAATAATAGCATTTGTGGGAAAGGTATCATTTCTAAAGTACACTCACTGCTAATTAATGTTTTTATCCCTAAACCAAATACCAAATTAGAATAGGAAAGAAATTCATTCTGAAAACCGTGAAGATAAGTTTAAATTTGCTCCTCTTAAGCACATCAGCACAATTTCTGCTTACATCTCCCCTCTCAGGCACTATATAGGTCTTATTGTATTCTCTGTTAAGGTTGATATAAGAATTGTATAATCAGTTTGTGATTTTCTCAGTTTTTAATATTGGGCGGGTTAGTGGTGTATATAATGGTATGTCTTGTTTTGAATTAAACTTGTTTCAGCAAAAGGTGCTAATGCCACGTATATGTGTGAGTTATCAACATATATAAACCCTCAGGATGAAACTCTCAGTAGACAGAGGGCTTACCCACTATCTATGGTGAGAACCATAGGGTAATTTAGAGGACAGTCAAGAAGCTCCTAATTAAACAAGCTGAAATTTACTAAAATTCTCAAGATTCCAGCCTGTATTGCTTATTGAAAGAACTATAACTCTGTATTGGTGCTGGGTGAAATTTTTCAGACAAATAGTTTATTCACCAGAAAATGACATTTCCATCAACCTGAAACTATTTGCAAATTTGACATGAATTCAGTGAATAGTTCCAGCCAAGAACAATACCTCCCCCTATAATCCTTGGCATTATGGGGGAGGGCAGTGTAAAGCTGGTCATGCCAGCATTGTGCACGCTGGGGACTATCCCACTCTGAGACATTTTCCAGCAGGTGAGATAGGGCCAGATTCTGTCCCCTTAGCACTGCTGGATTTCTATATAAACTAGCTAAGTTTATAATCCATTGGATCCTCAATACCACTCCCAGAGAGTCATCAAAGAAGGACATATTTACATGAAGGCCTGTTACCTGGGCATCTTCAGAATTTGCTTACCATGCTACATATTCATAAATGTGTCCCACATACTCTGTATTTCCATTTAAGGTAATGATGGGTACAACTGTTCAAGGCATATTGTATTTATAGAAGTAGGGAGCAGAAGTTGCAATGAATACATGGCAGGCCCTTGATTTGTGTATTACATATTCCTTTTATTAACAATAGGTAATTAAGTTTCCATCTTACTAAGAAAGTGGTCACTTATAACATTGCCTCCTGTTATTGTGAATCCCACCCCCCAAAAAGTAAACATCTCCCAAATCACCAGTTCCTTCTGGTGTACATAAATGGAGCAACTATAATGTTATAGCGAATGGACATCCCTGTGATAGGGAACAATTACTCGGCAGCATAATTTTAATAGACACATCACTTTAAATTAAGACTTAACCATCTGTTCTGTCTTCTAATTACAAATGCAAAAATAATGCAATTCAGAATTACACCATAAAAATAAAATAGAAGAGATTTAAATCCATGTGTGTTGTTTATACAGTACAAGATGCATCTGTTATATTTTTTGCTCATGTTTTAAAATCAAGGGAGAGTTGCTTTCCCTTAATATGGTACAATATTTTATGGGTACAAGAATTCATACTAAGAGGGTTTCCTTTCCTATTGGATTTGCAGACAGCTATGCTGGAAGTAGAAATCTCTATTTAAGTGGGTTTTTTTCTAATGCAAAAAGCCTGTCCAGTCCCCCCAGCCCTTAATCTTCATAAGAGCTAGAAGATAGATAAGAGTGTGGTGAGAAACAATTTGTTGTAATTGAACATCTTCAGGAGTGTTAAAAGAGAAATGATAGAAAAGCTACAGTAAATCCTGACTTTGAACGCCAGAGCTTTGAGTGGGGTGGCTGCAGAGTAATTGCAATCAGAGGCATTCAGCTTGCAGAAGGCAGGGTCAGTAAGAATGCAACCACAGACATGAAGTGAGTATGGTCAACTGTGGTAACCACCAAGGCTTTAAATAAGGACAGTATGCACTTCCCCTCAGAACCAGCCTATGTTTAATAGTGAATATCCAGGTAATAGAGAGTCCTGACCATACCCTAACCTTTACTCCACCTATTCCCAGCAGTGCAATAGCTCCTAATGGGTCATTACAAGTTGGTACAACTTAAAACGGTGCTTTAGATAAATTCTATTCCTACTGGAAGACTCAAAAATATATAACTTTGGCCACAATGATCACTTAGCAAGCCATAACTTCATCAGCTCTCCTAAGACTTACATATATATCAGTTTATATCTGCTGCTATCCTATATCTTTCTGTTTTCTCCTCTCTATTTTTTCTCTCTCCTTTCTACCTACTTCTATTGTTCTTACTTAAACGTCAAAAATCTTTTTTAGTAAATCACCAAACATGAGTAATGAACAGAGGGTAGGCATTTCAAAAGCACTAAATTGACCTTCAGTGGGACTTGTGCTCCTAAGTGACATGGCTTCTTTTCGAAAATCCCACTCAGATGTAATGATATGGATACATAATCACCTTATCTTTTGTGTTAATGTCAGTTATCCTTTGCTTATGTACATGACATTCTTTATCCTGCTAGTATGTTAGTTTGTTTGCAATTGACTTTTGTAAGTTCCTGGGTACTTGATTTATTAAATTTAAAACTTCTTTATTTAAAAATAAGCTTTTCACTGCATTACCAGTCAGCTCACATCAATTGCAGAGCTGGCATTTGCTTTAACATGAAAATAAAAAGAGCATGGAACACAGGAAAGATTTGTTCATATATGCTCATCACCAAAGTAGCTAGTCATAAGATATATTTATAGATATGTATTAAAATGGTTTCATAGTGCACCTTATTTCTTAGACCAGGGGTCGGCAGTCTGTGGCACGCGTGCCAAAGGCAGCACATGGACTGATTTTTAGTGGCATGCTGCTGCCAGCCAGGGTCCTGGCGCCGGCCCCGCTGAGCCCGCAGCCGGCCTGGATTACAGAACCCCAGACCAGCAGTGGGATGAGCCGCTCAGCCCGCTGGCAGTCTGGGGTTCCGGCCGCTGGCCCCTTGCCAACCGGGGGCCCCGCCGCTGGCCCCGCTCAGCCCACTGCCAGCCTGTATGGACAGAACTTGGGCCGGCAGTGGGCTGAGCGGGACTGGCAGCCGGGACCCCAGACCGGCAGAGGGATGAGCTGCTCAGCCCGCTGCCAGTCTGGGGTCCTGGCCACCGGCCCCTTGCCAGCTGGGGTCCCGGCCGCCAGCCCCGCTCAGCCCGCTGCTGGCCTGGATGGACGCAGGGCCTAGGGCCGGCTCCAGGCACCAGCCCACCAAGCTTGTGCTTGGGGCGGCACCTGGAGGGGGGCGGTGTGGCGCTCCGGCTGCTGGGGAGAGAGGGGCCACTGCAGGGCTCGCCGCTCTCCCCCGGCGCTCTGGCCGCCCTCCCCCCCGGCGCCCTCCCCCCGGCCGCCGGGGCTCGCCGCCCTCTCGCCGCCCTGCCCCCTGCGCTCTGGCTGCCAGGGGGAGAGCCGAGCCCCGGCCGGGGCTCACCGCCCTCCTCCCAGGGCTCCGGCTGCCCTCCCCACTGGCGCCCTCCCCCCCCCCGCCGGGGGGGGGGGGCGGCCGGAGGCTTTTTTGCCTGGGGCAGCAAAAAAGCCAGAGCCGGCCCTGACAGGGCCGGCACCAGCCCAGCAAGAAGGTGCTTGGGGCAGCCAACGGAGAGGGGCGGCAATTCGGCGGCGGGTCCTTCAGTCTCTCTCGGAGCGAAGGACCAGCCACTGAATTGCCGCCGAAGACTGAAGCGGCTGCGGTACAGCTGCCGCCAAAGTGCCGCAGATTTGCCCAGATTTGCTTGGGGCGGCAAAAACCCTGGAGCCAGCCCTGGATGGACGGAACCCGGCCGGCAGCGAGCTGAGCAGGGCCGGTGACCGGGACCCTGGCTGGCAGGGGCCGGCAGACAGAACCCCAGACCGGCAGCGGGATGAGTGGCTCAGCCCACTACTGGTCTGGGGTTCCCTCTGCCGCCCGCGCTGCAATGTCTGGCACTCTAAACCTTTTACTGTCACGCAAAACCTTAAATTAATGACGGCTTGGCACACCACTTCTCAAAGGTTGCCGACACCTGTTTTAGACAGTCATTAGGTCAGGTCATTAGAAGTGTTGCCCTATTAAAATTATGGCCAAACATTTTCATAGTTAACAAGGAGTCCGGTGGCACCTTAAAGAGTAACAGATTTATTTGGGCATAAGCTTTCATGGGTAAAAAAACCTCACTTCTTCAGATGCATGGAGTGAAAGTTACAGATGCAGGCATTATATAATCATTATACAATTATATAATGCCTGCATCTGTAACTTTCACTCCATGCATCTGAAGAAGTGAGGTTTTTTACCCATGAAAGCTTATGCCCAAATAAATCTGTTAGTCTTTAAGGTGCCAGCAGACTCCTTGTTGTTTTTGTGGATACAGACTAACATGGCTACCCCCTGATACTTGATTTTCAAAGTTGGGTGTCTCTACGCTTAGTCTCTTAAATCCATATTCAGGTACCTGAATAAAAGTGGTCTGATTTTTCAAAAGTGCCTAGCATCTGCATTTCCCATTGACTTCTTTAAAAGTGATGGATGCTGAGGCCATTTTTATTTAGATGCCTAAATATCTTACTTTGGGTACTTAGATTTGAAATTTACAGCCTGTGTGTGGGGAGGGTGTTGTGGATTATGCTTTTCCCAAAGCACTGTGAAATGACCAGAGACCATAGGCTACCAGACAGTAATCGATCATTGGTATATCTTGGTAGGGCAGTTCTTATGTTCCTGTTTTATTAACCTGTTGTACACAGCCAGTATTTAAACTGTGTGTGTGTTTGTGTTGGGGGAGAGGATTTTCAAGAGATCATAAATGCAGAAAAAATAAAATAAAAATCAAGCTGTGTGGCTGAGGGGCACACACTAAGCACTGTTTTAGCTCCAAGATTATGAGAGAACCCATCCACCCATACCTTTTTTCAGATCATTGTAAACAGTGTACACTTCCTATAGATTTGAAGGCTTCCACTATCAGTAGATTTTTCTGCTAAAACAGAATTTTTGAAATTGCCATATAATAGAGAATTCATACACTGTTTTTATTGCAATGTTTTTAAATCTATTTAGCAAGAATGAACAATCTTTTATCTATCTAGTCTATCTATCTAACCATCCTGATTTTAACACCATAACAGTAGGAGACAATAGAGATTGTGACTGGTGATTGAGTAAGTGACTAAGATGTTGATATAACCAGAATGTCAACATTTAAAGGACAGAAATCATTTAAATCAACGTACCTTTATGAGATCCAGATCCAGATTTGGTTACAATTATTTCCTTTCCATAAAAATTCATTTTAACTTGAGAAGCAACTTCTCTTAATCTTTCTTGGTTAAACTCCAAGCACACATTGCCCCTGGAAAGAACAATGAAAATTTGTCCATGTCTGGAAAGTCTATTGATCGATGCCACAAAGTTAAAACAGCAACACTTGATAATAAATGGCAAATCATTATTAGCTCCTAGTATTTACTAGAACAACATTAATCATAATGAATACTGCTTGGAATATTTTGTGCATGGATTCTATTGTAATCAAAGACGTTGCTGTGGTAATGTAAGAGGCCATTGCTGATACTTCTCTTTGGTAACATCCAAACAGAATATCAGAGATCCCAGTGCTTTGACGATCCCACTTCACTGTTGTCTGAAATGTGCTGTACTAGCATAAAGTAGAATCTTCAGTTCTTCATGGGGAACATGATACTACCTCTTTGCTAGCTGTCTAAGGCCCTCTTGCTATGGAACCAGTGTGTTTGTGCTGCACAAGGGATGGGCCAGGATTTCAGGAACCAGCACCAAGATTCTTGGCCAGATCCTCAGCTGGTGTAAATCAGTTTAGATCCATTGCAGTCACCAGCTGAGGATCTAGCCCTTCATGGGTGAGAGAGACTAGTTATACCAGGGCTCCCTCAACACTGCTACTCAATGCGGTATTTGGGACTCTCATTACCAGGATGCAGGTTTTGGCTAATGGCATCAGAGACAGACATGAATGATAAATTCCACGCTGACACTGAATATCCTTTGCTATAGTTGCACCAGAAAGGTCTCAGGCTGCTGGAAAGGCCATCATCATACCCACCAGGCATTTAGTAATTCCAGAATTATAGGGGTGAGAATGATTTATCAGAGTACAGCTGGTCCCAGAGAAGCAGAGAATATATTCATTGTGCAGACAGAGGCATGTGGCATCATTCTCACAATTGGAGCTTCATATCCCTTTAAAGCAGCACACTACCTGGACACTTAAACATGGGCTCTTCTAGTCCACAATATGATGGAAAGATGATCAAATTCTCTCCACCTTTCCCAGGAAGAGTACCACCCTATCAAAGTAGATGCAGAGGGAATGAGCTAACTGACACTTTGGCTAAGATTGCCAGTTCAGGCAATGACCCAGATCCTCAAAGGTATTTAGGTACCTAACTCCCATTGTTGGGAGTTATTTATGGTCAGCTTTTCTAGGGCTTCCTGACTGGGCTTGTGGGCCAAGAAGATTTGGCTGTGTTTACTGGATTAGGCTATAAGAAAAACCACAGGGACTGTTTGCTAAACTGTTTTGTTTCTGTTTTTCTCTTCTTTTTTCTTTCTTTCTTTTTTTTGGTGGGGGGGGGGAAGAGGAAGGTTGTTTTGTTTTATTTTCTCTTCTCCTTTATAAGAAAGTTGCAATTTTCTACCATTTAAAATGCTCAACCTATAGCATCCTTAACTCAGATATCTCATTCATTAGCAAAGAGGCTGAAAGGGGCAATCAGAAATGGGGCAAGGGAGAAAGGACATTAAAGAACATAAGGGAACACCGTGGGGATTATGTTGAAATTCAGGAGGAGAACAGAGTGGAGAAGAATGTGAGACAGAGCAGGCCAGTGGAGTAAGAAAAAAACAGAGAGAAATGCAAAGAGAAGGAAGAAAGAAAATGCAAGATACTTCCAGAGCTACAAATCATGGTAAAAGACTTGTAAGATTTTGCAGACTTCATACACTGACTGCAAATATGAAAGATGAAATAATGGGTTTCTTATATATATGATGAGATTTCATTGTATTCAAACATTGCAATAACAATATTGTTGTAGGTAATAAAAAAAACGCTTCAAAAAAGCAAAAGCAACAAACTGGGTAGAAACTAGTCCCTACAGACTTCATCCTACAACTATGTATAGTATGATATGAAAGAGGGATGCTGACATCTCTATTGAGGAGATCAAAACAGTCATTTTTTTCATAAAGGGTAGAGGAAAGATGGAAAATTTACTGCAAGTTTCTCAACTGCTGTAAGCTGATTTCAGTGAAGCTACACCTAAGGACCTGAATGACCGTATCAGTGGCAGCAGTCAACACTCACTGTCTCTTAAAATTAGATCATTTATTTATGAGCCTAAATATAGATTTAGGCACCAAATTGCAGGCTCACACTTTTGAATATCAGACCTAAATGACTTGTCCTAAGGCTACAGAAATCCCCAGTTCTTTAATGGTCTAAGAACCTAGGTCTTTCAATACACTGACCTATACTTTAGCAACTAGATAAGCTACCTCTGACTATACAGGTTTGGGTAAACGTACAGCAGCCTGTAGAGTACAGACTCTGCATGCCCAGCTAGCACAGGTATAAATAATGCATAGAGTGAGGCAAAACCAAGATACATGCCCTACACAACTCTCTCTATACACTCAAGCAGTGCTATTTTTAGCTGTGTAGTGTCCCACTGCCTTCCAGCTGCCAGCAGGGAAAGAGTCTGGCAGGGGGAAGTAGTGGAGAAAAGTTCTGGCAGGTCGGAGGCAGCAGGGAAAGGCTCCAGCAGCTCTCCAGTGGCAGAGCCTTTCCATGCTACTAGAGTGTTTCACTGCCATGTGTACTGTAGCTACACACCACAGTGACAAGTGTGGACGTAGCCCGTTTTTCACTGTGGCAGGTAGCTACACCTGTACTCTACACACCACCGAAAGTGTAGACACAGGATGAACTACTTCATGTTTATTTGATATAAAAAGAATAAGTATTATAGAATCATAGAATATCACAGTTGGAAGGGACCTCAGGAGGTCATCTAGTCCAACCCCCTGCTCAAATCAGGACCAATCCCCAACTAAATCATCCCAGCCAGGACTTTGTCAAGCCTGACCTTAAAAACCTCTAAGGAAGGAGATTCCACCACCTCCTTAGGTAACTCATTCCAGTGCTTCACCACCCTTCTAGTGAAAAAGGTTTTCCTAATATCCAACCTAAACCTCCCCCACTGCAACTTGAGACCATTATTCCTTGTTCTGTCATCTGCTGCCACTGAGAACAGTCTAGATCCATCCTCTTTGGAGCCCCCTTTCAGTTAATTTAAAGCAGCTATCAAATCCCGCCTCATTCTTCTCTTCTGCAGATTAAACAAACCCAGTTCCCTAAGCCTCTCCTCATAAGTCATGTGCTCCAGCCCCCCTAATCATTTTTGTTGACTGGACACAGTACTCCAGATGAGGCCTCACCAATGCCGAATAGTCCCTCAATCTGCTGGCAATGCCCCTACTTATACAGCCCAAAATGCTGTTAGCCTTCTTGGCAACAAGGGCAGACTGTTGACTCATATCCAGCTTCTTGTCCACTGTAACCCCTAGGTCCTTTTCTGCAGAACTGCTGCCTAGCCACTCGGTCTCTAGTCTGTAGCAGTGTATGGGATTTTTCTGACCTAAGTGCAGGACTCTGCACTTGTCCTTGTTGAATCTCATCAGATTTATTTTGGCCCAATCTTCTAATTTGTCTTGGTCCCTGTGTATCCTACCCCAAGATATTGAACAAAACCGGCCCCAGGACTGACCCTTGGGGCACTCTGCTTTATATATACATGGTTTCCTTAATGTACAGGCTGGCATTAGTATAGCAAGATTGTTGTTATTTTGAAGAAAGCTGTTTAATTCATTAGTATCCTTTTCTGCTTTGCGCAAAAATATATCTTGCATATTTTCATACTGACAAAAGCAATTTTATGTGATCTATTCTAACCTAAGCATTTTCACTAAAAACATCCTGGATGAAAAAAATGACAAGAAGCATTTGGGAGTTCAGACTACTGCAGATAACCTTAAATGACACCCCCACCATTTTTGTGTATTTCTTCAGACAATTTACTTGTCAACTCAATGACAACATTATAGTTACTATGTCATCTTAAGCAACATGATGCATATATGCTGTCTCTGAGATAAGGAGCCCATTCTAACAGAAAGACACTAATATAAAATTAAATGCATGTTCAGTTTAACTTTGTCTCAAGGAAGAAAATGTCAGGAACCCTCTCTCTCTCCTCCCCTTTCCCCCTCCCCTCCTACCCCTATTTTCCAGTATTCTATTCCATTTAAGAAGTTTGTCTGATGTAATAGGTTTATTTCCTCTCTTTTTCTTAAATTGGCCATTCTCATAAGGAAAAAACATATGGTGAAACGTAAAAGGCAGTTCAGAGGAGAAGTGAATGGAAGTTGAAAGAGACAAATAGAGTATGCCTGTTTTTTTCATTACGATTATTTTAGACTACAGTGTTAACATAGGAAAATGTACCTGCTGGTTTTTTTTTTAATTGAACATCATGACACTGTTCTTTGTTCCCCAGAACTGAAGAAGAGGTCTGTGTAGCTCAAAGGCTTGTACCTTCTACCAACAAAAGTTGGTCCAATAAAAGATATTACCACCCCTATCCTGTCTCTCTCATGTCTAGGTAGTCACACCTATGACCATGTGACCAGTCTGACGGTGAGTTTGCTTCTCCAAATCTAATTTTTATACATAAAACTCAGTACATTAGTCTGAGCACCTGCCTGTTTGCTGATTCTTTGGGGAGACCTGTGTGAAGGAGGACCTCAATGCAGCGATGGAAAGAGCCATTGCTTGTACACAGTTCTGGAAAAAATATCTAGTTTGTGACAAGGACAAGGAGAAGAAGTTATCTGAGGTTTCCTGCAACACAATGATAGGTGACTAAATGAACAGCAGACTCCAAGTAACACCTCAAGGCATCCATGAATATGGAGATTACAGTACAAGAAGAAGAATGGAACAACATTACGCTAGGTATATATCCTTCAGAGTGATGAAAGACCAATACCACATAGATGAGTGAGAGGGTATAAGGAACCCCATTATAATACCTATCAGGTTACCCAGACCTTGGATCCATGTGCATTTGGGGTACTTGCATACTTGCTCCCCAAAGCAGGTAGGTGAGAAGTGGACAGATGCTGGGGTAAATGGTAGAGTACTAGCTCAATTCTTGCTTACTCACTGCCTAAAGTAGCACAAGGGCTGGAGATAGGAATATTCTGTTGTTTTAGGAGGTTATACACAACATTTCAACTTCCATTCACTTCTGAAAACTTCATTGAACTTCATTGAACTTGATAGCCTATGGTACAGGACTATAGGTGTATCACTTATGGAAAAGATGAAGAAAGAAGGAAAATTCAGAGTTTAAGGCCTGAAGGGGTCATTAGATCATTTACTTTAACCTGTATATCACAGTCCATACATAACCTTTCACCCATTCACCTGTATATTAAGCTCCATAATTTGTTTGGCTAAAGCATACCTTCCAGGAGGCTTAATGCATACATCATAAACCTAATTATTTACCAACGACTTTCCTGTAAGCCTTTTGTGCAGGACAGAATAGATGGTCTATACATAAGTTTCTAAAAAAACCCATATTTGTATGACTGTGGATTTTCAGTTGAGTGAGGTTTATACTCAGGAAACACTGAAAAAAAGTAGAAGTTCAACGGTTTGTTGATATTCAATGTCTTTTTCTTAAGGTTGGTATAGTACCGTGGGATTTCCTAGGATAAACATGCATTGCTATTGAATAAAATAGTAAATAAGCACATAAAATCTACGTAACCCGGTCGCAAAATAATCGTTGCTAATGACAAAGATACCTTACATATCCATCTTGAAATATTTCCTTCTAATTGAATAGATTAATTTTAAATGTCAAAGCTGGGAGCACGTCTCTTTCAGTTACCTCCATTTCCTACAGAACATGTGCAAATCTTCTTAGCCTGAGAGAAGTTTGTTAAACAATGGAAGAGAAGGAAGGATGATCTTGTGGCTTAGGCACTAGACTGGGACTCAGGAGAACTGGGTTCAGTTTTTGACTCTGCTACAGACTTCCTCTGTGGACCTTGCTCAAATCACTTAGGGCCAGATTCACAAAGAGACTTGGATGCCTTTACTGTAATTTTAGATGCCTAAGTCCAGCAATTAGGGACAGACTCACAAAGGGACTTGGGCATTGAAATGCTCAGCATTTTTAGTGCCTATAAAATCATGGGGATTTTTTAACACAAAGCCAGGTTAGGCTCCCAGGTACCCAATACAATGAATAGAGAGAGACAGGTGCCTAAGAATAGGGTTCACAAAAGCCAGCATGCTACGCGGGAAGCAACTTAAACTACCCAACTGAAGATGGTGATGAGAGGGACGTGTTCTAAGCCCCACTTCTCTCATGAAGTTAGGCACCTATGTCCAGGCTTGCAATGTGGCACCTATCTTTGCTTGTGATGCACAGCTATGAACCCTCTCCTGGAATCAGGCACCTGAGCTGGGGATTTTTTTTAAAGAAGCAGTGGAGGAGGAAGAGAGGCTGGTTCAATTTCCCCCCCCCACCGTTCCCACTTGATAGGGAGAAGGGATTTGGACATGGGTATCCTACCTCTCAAGGCAAGTGCTCTGTGGGATATTCTGATGTGAGGCTTTCTCAATCTCTCCTGGTGAAGCTGTTCCACTTTGCATAAATACTTAACTAGTCCTTGGGAGATGGGTAGCATAAAAATGAATCTATAGTCTGTTGGGTAACATACCTCCCCTAGAAGGTGAGAGACCCAGGATCCAGTCCCTCTGCTCCTATGACTTCAATTATTTACCCATAGTGGAACAGCTTCAATAGGAGAGATTGAGAAAAACCAACATCAGAACATCCTATAATAGAGGGGAATTGTCCCAGGGTCTCTTACAGCATTCCCCATACTTCATATAGGGAACCTAGGCTATGTGAATTGCAGTAATTTTCTAAGCACCTAGGCATTTCAGTGTTGACCCTTACAGTACCTAAGTCCTTTTATGAATTTGGCCCTTACTGCTTTGTGCCTCAGTTCCTCGTCTGTTAAACAGTAATAAAAATACTACCTTTATTCAGATTGTAAGCTGTTCAGGGCTAGGACTGTTATTTACTGTGTTTGTACAGTGCCTAGCATAATGGAAGCTTGATTTTGGGTTGGGGATTTTAGATAATTAGGTTGACCAGACATGCTGTTTTTAAAGGCACAGTCCCATATTTAAGCCTTCCTCCAGGTGTCCCGATTTTTTCTTAAAAATGGGAAAATGGTCCCATATTTTCTGTCCCCCTCCACCTGTACTGGCGTGTCCTGCTGCTGGCCGTATCCCTGCTCGCCAGCCGCCTGCCCACCAGTGGTGAGTGCTGGGGTCCAGTGACTGACGATGGGGGTCAGGGTGCAAGGCTGGTGGCAGGGCAAAGCTACAGTGCATGGGGCTGGCCTGTTGGTCCATCAGTGCAGCCCCCGCTGTGTGCCAGCTCTCAGCCAATAGGGCTCTGCCCCCACGTCCCATTTCCAGACAGCACTGGCTGCGCGCTGCTGTGATAGGTGATTGCAGGCAGGCACCAGTCGGCGGCTGGTTACATGTCTTCTCTGCTGCCAATCCATTGGCCCTTTATGTGCTCCCCTTTCACTGTCCTCTCGCCTACTTTTCCCCTTCACCCCCACACCCAGCTCCACTTCTCCTCCATATCCCCCACGGTGGAGTGCGTCCTGCTCCCAGTGCTGTGTGAAGAACCAGCCCCTGGTGTGAATGCTGAGCTCACCAACAGTCTGCCCGGGAGGCTCCTTCCTTCCCCCACTGCCTCTGGTTGGGCTGGCACCCCAGGAAAGCTCAAGACCCTCTGGCCCGGGACACTGGCCAGGAGGAGCGAAACCCTGTGTGTGCCAAAGCCCCGCACAGCACTGGCATGGGGAAGCCTCTCCACCCTTCAGCTAAGCTCTGGAGTGGTGGGAGGGAACCATTTCCAGCCTGTTTGCTCCCTGACCCTGCATGCTCCACAGCAGGCTCCCGGGCAGGGACTTAGCATCCTCTTCACCTCTCCCCCCCCCCCCCGCCGCCCTCTGTCCTGCCCCCAGGGAGTGCAGGGCTGCTCCGTCCCCTAGGCAGCCTCCCCTGCTGAGCCACCTCTCTGGCCACATACCAGGAGAGGCGGGTCCATCCCAGGGCCCCAGCCAGGCATGGAGGGTGGAGAGCACCAAGCGGGGAGGGGAGGGTCAGTCGGTCACCCCCCGTGTGAGAGAGGTGTGTGTCACCTCTCCATGTGTGTGTCACTTCTACCCATGTGAACCCTAACGTCTTGAAAAGATAAGAAGGTAAATAAAAAGACTTCAAGTATGCAGTATTTCTTTTTAACAGGGGCTCATTCAACTTGGTGTTCATTTGAATGTTTCTACTGCATAATTCTGACTAATTGCCGTTGAACTTGCTTGAATATGAGTAATTTTATCAGCATAGGGAAATATGGTCACCATATAGATAATAGTATAATAAAAATAATGGGAAGAAGGTGAATTTAGGAGAATTAGCAAAGAGAATGCACAAGTTTGGTTAGGTTCTTCTATCGATCCACTCTGTTAACAGGTTTTGGGACTGCACTGGGAGATGCTGATTGGTTTCTGCCAACTCATTGTGGCAAGCGTGGCTCGTGAACTTCAGCGTGGATATTAGTAAGGTGAGTGCCTGTTTATAGAGTGTAAAAGTTGCAAGGAAAGAGGTCAGTATATACCATACTATATGTGAATATAGCTATATGAATGTATGTAATTATGCTGAGGGGGGACAGATTTTTTTCACACAAGTTAAATGAAAGCAGTAGCCATCCCTAATTTATTAGGAAGCTCTTAAATTGGTCCTAAAGGATGATAATACGATATTTGCATAACAAAACAAAACTACTAACTTTTTATTAAACTGTATTTCATAGTTAGAAATAATATATGTGCTCATATACTAAAAGGATTAGAATGATCATTATGTTTATGCTGGCCAAGAATATATATATATATATATATATATATATATATATAGTCTTTGAATAAGTAGTGGGAAAACCTAAAATTTACTTAAGCACAGGAAGCTTGGTAATTTAAGAATGCAAAATATATTTTGGATCTGATCCAAAGATTACCCAAGTTAATAGGAACATTTCCACTGACTTCACTTGGCTTTGGATCAGGATGAAGCGGAGAAATCAGTAACATAGCCACCAAAACTTACAAAAGTTTTGAAAGGCTTTATGATAAACACCACGCGCATCTATAGAGCAAATATCTATAACAGAAACACAGACCATGTAGGGTACATCTACACTGCAATAAAAGACCCATAGCTGGCCCAGGTTACCTGACTTGTGCTCACAGGTCTTGGGCTGAAGGGCTAAAAATAGCAGTGTAGATGTTCAGACTCCGGCTGGAGCCTGGGATCCGAAACCCTGTAATGGGGATGGGTCTCAGAGTTCAGGCTTCAGTCTGAGCCAGAATGTCCATACGTCTATTTTTAGTCTTATAGCCCAAGCCAATTGACCTGGACTCTGAAACTCAGTGCCAGGGTTTTTTTTATTGCAGTGCAGATGTACCCTAAGATATTCACCCTTACAGAAAAAGAGAAACTGGAGCGAGTTTAGGGTGCCTGCTATGGATTTTCTGAGTTTCAAGTAACTTTTAAAACCTAGTACAAGTAATGTAGCTATAAACTTTGTGACCTTTAAGGCAAATAAAAAGGCTAAGTAATCTGAATCATATGACTGTAACTTTTAAAATACCACAAAAAAATTCCTTATTACTTGAAGGGCCATACAATGCAAAGGAAACTAACACAATGACTATAAATAGAGCAAAGTGGTCAGCTTCATAGTTGGCCCCAGAGTAAAGCTACAGTCTACTCTGAAAAGAGACAGACTTAAAATGTGCAGAGATAAAAAATGGGATGAGCACATAATGCTATATAAAGAATTGATTTGCAGCTCACCACTCAAAACATACATGTGGTGCTTCTCCATTAAACTGCTCTGGTTAAATAATCTTATCCACTCATGAAAACATTGCAGCTGCCAATCCTTCAAGTTTCTTAAGTGATTTCACAATTTTTAACCCCAGCTTTCCCCCAGCCTCTCCAAAAAAAAAAAAAAAAAAAAAAACCCCCACACACCACCAGTGGTTACCATTTAAAAGAATACTATTTGCCCACCTTTACTTATTCCCTATTCTAAATGTGAGGTGGGAAGACTTTTGCCTCTCTGTTACCATTTTATACATAATATTGACTTTGTAATGGCTACTGTTGTAGCTGTTGTTTTCAATTCTGTCTCTAACTTTTTGGTTTCCTATATGCCTGTGTGTCCTTGCCACCAAACTATAGCTGCCAAACACTTAAGAAATTTGTGGAGATCCCTCATCCAGTGTCACCCCTTGATATGAGCATCCATCCTCTGCTTTCCTGCAAATGAAACAAGCTTGGTAATGCAAAGGTAATGGTTCTGCCAGATGAACTGACAGCAAAACTGACCTGATTGGAGCTGTGCTAACTTTCTCTCAGCCAAAAATTGTTCTTTGTGTCTACAAAATGTGGTTTCGAACTCTATGCCATATTGCACTATAGTGACAAGGTGGGTACGGTAATATCTTTTATTGGACCAACTTTTGTTGGTGAAAGACACAAGCTTTTGAGCTACACAGAGCTCTTCTTCAGGTCTGGGAAAGATACTCAGGGCTTGTCTACACTTGAAAAGCAACAGCAGCACCACTGTAGTGCTTCAGTATAGATACTGCATACACCAATGGAAAAATCCCTCCCGTTGCTGTAGGTAATCCACCTCCCAGGAGGTAGTAGCTAGGTTGGTGGAAGAATTCTTCCATCAGCTAGATGGGTGGAAGAATTGTTCCATTAACCAGAGCTGTCTGCACTGGGGGTTAGGTTGGCTTAACTATGTCACTCAAGGGTGTGGATATTTCACACCCCTGAGCAATATAGCTGGGTTGACCTAACTTTTGAGTGTAGACCAGGCCTCAGAATGTCACAGCTAAATACAAGATGTAACAGATTGTTCAGAATAAGTAGTTAACACACATTCTAAGACACCATTCAAGGTGAAGTGGCACATTAACACCTCTTCAGTCAATTAATGCTATGCAATATCTCTGTTCCTCTTTCTCAACTTTCCCAATCTACAAGGGGTACCAACTCATGTACTTAGGCCTGGTTTATACTATAGAGTTAGATTGACTTAAAGCAGCTTATGTCAACCTAACTATGTAAGTGTCTACACTACAATGCTGCTCCTGCTGATGTAGGTCACCCACTACATCGACCTAATAACTCCACTTCCATGAGAGGTGTAGTGCTTAGGTCGATGTAGTTAGGGTGACATACTGTCCATGTAGACACTGCATTGTTTACATCACCCATTGACTGTCAGCTGTGATCCCCACATCCAGCTGACAGCTCAGGCTGTCAGTGCCAAGACTGGGGAGACATCTGTGAGCCTCACACCTGGCTGACAGCTTGGGCTGTCAGCCCCAGGGCAGGGGGGCTCCAGCTCTCAATGTCCCACAGTGCCCTACTTCAGATGATGGAAGCACTCCTGTTGAGGTCGCACACCACCAACAGAAGGAGCATAGTGTGGATGTGAATCACCACTTTAATTACTGTGGTGCCTGTATGTCTACTTAAGTCAACATAATTATGTAGTCTAAATAAGCCCCAAGCTAAAATGGTGATCTTATATGCACTACTATCATTGCTGTTGGAATAACTTGTTTAATTTAATTTCTCTTTTCTGTTTGTGAATTGTCTGCCTGTGTATGGTTTTCCTCAAATGTATTAATTGTTACAAAATTCCTGCAGGTTAATCTCTGTGAGTAACTCTGAGCCTATAGATTATTTGCAAATAAAATTTTGTTTAAAAAAATTGGAATTTGAACTGTGTTAGATAGTTCTGATTGGATACATATACCATATGGTATGTTTCTCTGCTATGATTGGAAGACTGGAACTCATGAACAGCTTTCTGGTTCTAATACTTGAATTCACAAATTCAGAATTCCCTTTCTGTGAATTTTCTCCAATATTCATTTTAAAATGTGCTCTTTCAATTGCCATTTCTACCAGTAAACCTTTTTGCTAGAAAATTCACAGACAGCAAACACAAAAGAGCGAGGATCAACTTAGTTTAAGAATCTGAGAAAATATTCAAGGATAACTTTTTGTTCTTGTATTTGCCTAGCTGTTATCACTATAATGGTGACACCATTATCCACCCCAATTTTATATGCAATGCTTAACAGTGAAATGAAGCTAAATGCAATCAATTTAAAGTTGTTGAATCGCATTATCACATTTATCTCCACTTCACATGTTTAACTTTCTTTAATTGCAAAAAGCAACCCATAAGCATGCTTTAGTCTTTTTATGATTAATGTCTTTATTAAATATGTAAATGAAAATAGAAGTCAGAACCACAGCATATAAATTACTATTTAAAAATCAGACTGACAGATTTCAGAAATCATGTTTTATTTCCATTACCACTGTCAGCCTAGCTGAGAGTCTGAAGAGTGGAGTATTGTTATGGTTGAGATTTGTGGTGTTCTTATTGTTAAATGGCTACAGTGGAAAGTTTTCATGTCTTCGTAAATCACTACTTGAAATAAAAAGGATGCTGATGCTTTAGAGTTTAACTGAGGGAGGAGAAAAATAATTGGGTGAACATTCCTAAAATGGGCAATGAGACAAAGAATAATAATGCATTTCATGCTAATATGTCATAGTTCATTTCTGTAAGACATCAAAACATTTTGTGGTGTTGCTTGTATAAAATGTATTGTAAAATATCACTTATAAGATGGTTTTTATTTTTAATTGACTATAGAATATATTTTCAGCATAGCCATTTTTAATTTGAAAGCAACTTGGTTTTAGATGTGGGTTTAGCATGGGGCTGAATACCCGTGCAATCTCCCCCTGGCAATTCACACACGTATCCCTTCTGCCAAGAGTTAACAGCAGTAAAAGGGCCAGGTTCAATAAAATATGATGCTTAGGTTACATCTATCTAAAGGTTCCTTTCAAAACCAATACAAAGTTTGGCTTAACTTGCCATCGAGAACTGTATTCAAACCTTCGGGTACGAGGACCTTAAAACCAAACCCCTGGGATTCTGAATGTGTTGCTTCCCCCATTCAACATGCATATGGGAGTCTTTGGGAACCTGTAACACAACTATTTATTTTAGTAGAGAAAATTAAAAACATCCCATTAGATAAGGTGAATTAAGTTAAAAAAACACATGCATTTGAGGGATGACAAACTTCACAGTTTTCTTCTCACTGTGAGCAGGATAACATTCGGTTCTGCAGGCATAACCTTGGGTTCAGATGTCCAGTGGCAGAAAATCCACAGCGGTGTGACTGCAATAATAGAAGGCAATTTTAACCTCTCCTAAGCTGGCGCCAGCACAGGCCCATAAATGGTTATGTTGGCTGGGGAGGAGAGTGGGCAGGATAGCCAGCAGATATGTTGATTCAAGACTTCTGAGAAGATTGCCAATGTAACTTCTCCCATAAATGTGTCTATGCTTTTTCCATGCATGAAGTGCCTTTAGGGTTGCCAACTTTCTAATTGCACAAAACCAAACACCCTTGCCCCGCCCCTGTCCTGCCCCTTCTCCGAGGCTCTGCCTCCTGCTCGCTCCATCCCCCCTCCCTCCATTGCTAGCTCTCCCCCACCCTCACTCATTTTCACCAGGCTGGGGTGAAGGAGGGGATGAGTGCTGTGGCGGGGGGTGCAGGCTATGGTGTGGGGCTGGGCATGAGAGGTTTGGGATAGAAGGGGGGCTCTGAGATGGGGCTGAGGGGTTCAGACTGCAGGAGGGGACTCAGGGATGGGGCAGGGGGCCGGAGTGCAAGAGGGGGGTCAGGGCTCCGGCTGGGGGGTGCGTGCTCTGGGGTGGGGCCAGGAATGAGGGGTTTGGGATGCAGGAGAGAGCTTAGGGATGGGGCAGGGTGTTGGGGTGTAGGAAGGGATGAGGGTTGCAGGATCTGGAAGGGAGTTTTGGTGCGGGTGGGGAGTCAGGGCTGGAGCAGATGGTTGGGGTTCAGAAGGTGGTGTGGGGTGCGGGCTCTGGAAGTAGCTGGTATGTCTGTCTCCTAAGTGGAGGGGCCAGGGGCTCTGCGCGCTGCCCATGTCTGCATGCACCACCCCTGCAGCGCCCATTGGCTGCTGTTCCCAGCCAATGGGAGCTGTGGAGCCCAAACTTGGGGCAGGGGCAGTGTGCAGAGCCCTCGTGCACACCCTGCCCCTGCACCAAGGGGCCGGACATGCCGGCCACTTCTGGGAGCCATGTGGAGCCAGGGCAGGCAGGGAGCCTGCCTTAGCCCTGCTGCACTGCCGACCAGACTTTTAGCAGCCCGTTCAGCAGTGCTGGCTGGAGCTGCCAGGGTTCCTTTTCAACCAGGCATTCCAGATGAGATATAAATATTGCTGATAGGCAGAGAAGAGCATCTACAGGAGTGGATTAAGCCTCTGAAATTTTTCAGTCAAATAGTACATTCACTGCAAAATGCAGTGTTAGAGTGTCTAAAATGTTTAGTATGATCCAAACTATTTTTGTTTTGTTTTTGTTGAGTAAAAACTGGAATAAAATCAATTTCAGTTAGAAACAAAACAATTTTTTTTCATTCAGTTTGGCGACCGAAACAAAAATTCAAGTATTTGCTCAGCTCTACTCTGAAAGTGTCTTCTTTGAACTCTGCTAATATGCAGTGACCATATCTAGAATCACTGGCAATCTGCTGATATCTAACAGCTGAGGATTTCTCCCATGGTTTGCAGTCTTGTGTTCAGATTGGATCCCATGTTTTCCTGTTGCCAGATAGCTGTGGCATAATCTGACTTTTTTTGGAGGGGGGTCTTTTCCCCATTTGCAGCAGATCTGTCAGCTGCAACAGTTCTTCTTAGCTGTGGTCTCCACTGCAGGGTTTCATGCTTTTGTCATTTCAAGGCTAGTTTACTACAAAGCACTTGGATTTGGAGTATAAAACTGCTTTAGCATATTAGGAAAAGCAGCAGAGAGTTCACATGATTTCTTATAAAGAGTGAGCCATTATTTAACACTTCAGTAGAATAAGGATGTCTTCTGTTTACTGATTGGTGTTTTCAAGTCAGCAGAATGACATGCCATTTGATTCTCTTCTTACAACTCAGGAGTAACTCATTGAAGTTAGTGAGATTACAGTGATGTAAAAGGGCTCTAAGAGAGCAGCCAGGCCTATAATATTAACAGTTCATTTAAGCAGACAATTGAAACACACACAATACTAATATTTTAATGGTTACTTAGAGTACTACAGATCATATCTCTTGATGGATAAAGGTCAGAACATAAGTATTCTATGCTCTTCACTGGCTGTATGCTTCAAAGTGCTGGCTACCATCTACAAATCTCTGAGTGGTAGGATCCAGTTACCTGAGAGATTGCTTCCACTGGATCACTGTTGTTGACTCTTCTTGGGATGAGACTGGCACCAGATATTCCTCACGGAGGCCTCAGGAACCTGTTTCTTTAGGTGATCTGACAGAACTAGTGCTTAGCAAACTTTAAGATGCAATGAAAGACCTATCCACATAATCTTGGGGTGATTTCTATATCATCTAATAGCAAGGAGTGATGTTATGTTCTTGAGACTTTTTATTTAGTTAATGTTTTCTCAGTTGCTGTAAGGTGTCTAGGTATCCTGTCTATAGCTTACTATATACATGTATACACACTCATTTTTGGGGAGTTGACTAATATATACTGGCTAGCATATAAACATATATCGTATTAATATGCATTATCCACACTATAAAATCTATGCATTAAGCACAAATATAGTAAAAGTGAAACAGTATAGCCTAAACTGGCCTATAGCATTAT
The DNA here is from genome assembly GCF_002925995.2 of Terrapene triunguis. Lineage (NCBI taxonomy): Eukaryota > Metazoa > Chordata > Testudines > Emydidae > Terrapene > Terrapene triunguis. The sequence continues at coordinate 45,749,666 of NW_020664420.1, read as the reverse complement.
CCTGTTCACTTTATGCTAACTATCCATAACACCTTGCAGTTACTGAAGTAAGCATTTGGCACAAGCAGCTAGAATGAATGTATCTTGATTTTGACAAGTTTCCTATGTCTTAGTACAAGCTAGGGAAGTACTTCCACAGACCAATACCTGGAATGCTAGTATCCAAAACAAAGATAAGAAAGGAACAGAATAACAAGTTAGAGAACTGGAACAAACTGATGGGTTGAATTTTAGTAATGTATAAAAAGAGGTTAAACTCATAAAATCATGATAATAAATAATACCAGCTGAAATGTGTAACACCCCTTCTGCATAAAGTGAATGTAACATGGCTGCACTGGACTGCTTTTCAGACTCTTGTATAGTATAGAACCTTTTTCCTATACCATATTATAAACCAGACTGACATTGGTTATTTGGTTTCTTGAGTATATTTCAGAATGAACTAAAGGATGGTCAAGCAATTGACTATGCAAATTATCAGTGGGAGGAGAAGGAAGTTGCAGCAAAAAAATGTTAAACCATTTATGAGAATAAGGTAAGGGAGAAATAAGTTGTCTCACCTATGTTTAAAATAATCCTTTTAACCGTTTTATTGAGATACTCTAGTTCCTCCATGTTTTGAAGCACAAACTTGAAATTTGGTAGGAAGGGTTACCTTCATGTTGGGACAGCGAAGGCACATTCTTCATGAACATGCCTCCAATAATTACAGTTTGAAAATACTCTTCACAGGCTTGTTTGGCAGGTAAATTCTCTCTCTGTACTGAGCATGCTCCAGCTCCTGGCTGAATGGGACTTTTTCTGAAATTGCTCCTCCCACCACCAGGCACAGGAACTGAGAACAAGGAGACTATCTCTCCTGTGCTGTCAATGCTTACCGCTAGGAGCCAGGAGATGAAGGAAGCTTTTTGACTGGTATATAGAAAGGTAAGGAATAGATAGAGGGCAGAGACAAGATGGGCCAGGGAGCACAAGTGTAGCTGCAAAATGGAAAATGTGGGCTGGGGTGAGACCAGCCATCTTGTGCACTGAATGAGCCTGAGGTCCAGTGGAAAAATAATATGTTGTCATGTAATTAAAGAGGCCTAATTAAGGTTACACAGGCAATCTTAATTTTGGGATTCCCTAACTTTTGAATGATTGACTTTGAAACCATAATTATGTTCTTTTAACATATTTTTTTGTATGTAATTGTTATTTGGATTGCAGAAGTACCTAGAAGCCCTAGCCAGAGATCAGGGCCTATTGTACTAGGCACTGTATACACATAATAAAGATACTCTATGCACCAAATAATTTACACTCTAGGAATAAGACAAGAACAAGAGGTGGAAGAGCTAAGAGACGGAGTGGGGGAAAAAGACAAAATGACAGTGAAGTGACTATGCTTAGATGACTACTATTTTCAGTTGCTGAAGGTACTGGTCTTTGCTTCATAACAAACTTGAAGTATGTGTTTCATTGTAACCACACATGCCATTTTATGCTCACTAATATTATAGTATCTTTTAGTTGTGAACAGAGAAGACTACATAACCAAAACATTGTGCAATAATATTCCTAACAGCAGGTAGGAGCCAATTAATTTTATTATATACTAGTAATAAAATTTGACCTACTAAATAAAATGTATGGAATAATAGATGAGCTGGAGTGAAATACAAAGAAATAATTCCAGCCACACTTCTGCACTGAAGTGAAATAATTTCATTGCTTCATTATTTCTTCTTTTTATGTTCTATGGGCCAGTGACTGTTTCTTAATGTTGTAAATGGGTTGGTTGCTTCTAAATCTCTCTTCACATCCTCCAGCTGTCCCCTTGACATAAATGGAGAACAACAACCTAAACGTGATGTAAAATCAGGGGTGGGGGGGAAAATAGCACTCAGGCAGACAGACAACATGAGGGTCTATTCTGAACTCAGACATTGCATCAAAAAACTACTAGATATAGGTGTTGAATCCAGATTGAATTTAGTTGGAGGTGGTCCTGCTTTGAGCAGGGGGTTGGACTAGATGACCTCCTGAGGTCTCTTCCAACCCTAATCTTCTATGATTTCAGGTTTGAGATTAAAAGAGGGCTGGAATTGGATTCTGACAGCAATGAGCTCTTACAACTCTTCATGAGATTTTATGTACCACATGAGATTGAGATAATTGGTCCCTTCTGATTTTAAATACAGATTCTAGAGAGAGAGAGGGATAGATCATATTTTAAATTACAGTTAGGAACCATTTCCTCACCAAATATCATGTGTGACTTTGGTCAGTGAGATGGGATGTACCAATCCCACAGTGAGCCTGAAGGGTTTAATGAGAACCTTTAGCAGGCCAAGGCTGATTGCACCCACACCTGCAGTGGGTGTCAAGCCTGGAGGGTGGACATAAAATGGCTGAATCTGGGTCAGTTAGGGCCTGATCAGGAAGGCGAGTAAATTTTGGTTCTCATGCAATGGCAGACACCTGATGGGTGTCAGGGAGCTGAGCTATGGTGCTGGCAAGCAGAACCTCCCTAAAGAAAGGTACGTCTGCAACTGGGAGCTGAACACAGTGTCAGGAAGTGTCTGCCGAGGATTCTTCACACTGGTGGAGGGCCTGTAGAGAGCAGAAAGATTTCTGCTGGATTAGTGACTGTCCTGTGAAGACAATGGCAAAAACTTCCCTCCAGCAGAACCGGCTGCCTAGCAGAAACTGCAAAGAAGCTCTGCAGTGAGCCAGTGGAAGAGGCTTAGATAGAGAACAGAACTTATTTCTAGGAGTATGGGAAGAGGCTGAGGCAAAAACCCAAGACAGGGTGAGGTAGAAAGTGGCCCAGGGAATCAGCCAGGTGATTGTGTAGTCAGGCCTTGACTGCCTAATTCAAGGCTCCCTGAACTGGAACCCAGTGGAGAGGGAGACCTTGAGTTTACCTACCAGCCCACAGAAAAAGATGGAGCAGACCCCACCCCTTTCCCCCCAAAACGGGGTAAGGACTACTGAAACTTCACCTTGATACAGGGGTAAGGACTAGTGAGTGTGGACTCAGACCAAAGGTCCAGTGTGAAGTTATTATTAGTTGGGCTTTTGGTATCCCAGAAGAGGTGAGACTTTGTGATCTGGCCTGAAGGCTGAGTTGCAAGAAGCAGCAGACCACAGCAGTGCTGAAATGGCTGTCAGTAGGGAGTGCTGAAGGAGGAGAACCTGCCATGTGCTGACTGGTGAGTTGCATGCTCATAGTCAGCACCCCCTATTAAAAACTATTGCTTCACTGTAGTACTCTTGTCTTTCAAAAGGTGCATGAAGTAGGGTTAGGAGACACATGATCACTACATGACACAAGCATTCATTTTCATAAAGTAGTGTTTGCTTTAGCCACAAGTCACATCAGACCAGCTCACAACAGCTGGCACTCTTATCTGGAAACAAAAATGAGAAAGTTTTCACTTAAAAAAAAAAAAAAAAGAAGTCTCTAGTGCTTATGGTTGCAAAGAGACCTTTACAATTGTTAACCAAGTGTATGCTGGTACAGTTATGTCTGCCTGAGTTGATAGATATCTCAGAACTATTGTTTCAGGCTGTGTGAACTGCCCCTGCTCTTTTCACTGTGGTGAAAGCCTCATTGTGATAATTAAAATATCATTGATAACCATTTCTCTGCAAATTAAAGCACACAGGAAGGCAGGGAGTGTAGTTAACAAGAGATCATGAGTAGTTTGAATAGTATCCTATTTTATTATCTTGTGATATCTCAGGTGCAAAGAGATGGGTTGTTAGGCAGAGCTTGGGAAAGTGACATTGCTTCTTTCCCCTATTCCCCAGGCTAGTATTCTATTATTGTAACCATCATGACCAAGTTCTGGATATATCAGATTTTATATTGTATAATATTTAAAATGTGATCACAAAGGAGTGTTGTGGTTAAATTTAAAATGAGTTTGGAATATGAAGCTAGGAGGCTAAATTATGTAGAAGAAATTTTATAAATTGCCATTTTAGGAGGACAGGATATATGGTGCACTTGGAATCCTAGGTTCAAACCCTGATTTGGACAGATAAATCTGGTCTCATACTGTTCTCCTGCAGACATTTTTCTACATCAAAAAAACATCATACAATTTGGCACAACAGGCAGTTTCTGCTCAAGAGAAACTCAGAATTAACAGACTGTTGCAGTTCAGGATTAAAGTTCATTGGCAGAGCTGTATGGGGGAAACTTTCAAGAGTTTCACTACAGCAGATCTGACTCAAGGGTTTAATAGCATTGGCTTGACTTTCTCAAAGAAAGAAGTCCTTTTATTTTCAAGCATTTAAGGAGGATTGCTAACAATGGAAATGTTTAAAAACAAAACCCCCAATACTATAAAAGCAATGGACAGTGTCTTGAACAACTAAATATACAGCATGAGGAGTCAGTTAATGTTTGCAGACTGATGAAGTTGAATTCCAAGCATTTGTAAATAAATGCAGCCTTTTGGAAAAATCTGTGCCAAGAAAACTGGTGATTTTGGTGGTGTTACACTTCCATATACACTAAAGGCTTGTCTACACTTAAAATGCTACGTGGTACAGCTGCACCACTGTAGCACTTCAGTATAGACACTACCTATGCTGCTGGGAGGCATTATCTTGTCAACATAGGTAATACACCTCCCTGAGTGAAGAATACTTCCAGCAACTTAGCTACCGCCAATCAACCTAGCACTGTCTACATGAGGACTTGGGCCAGTTTAACAACACTGCTCTGGAGTATGGATTTTTCACATCCCTGAGCAATGTAGTTAAATCAACCTAATTTTCTAGTGTAGACCAGGCTTAAGGCTCAGATCCTCAAAGGCATTTAGGTGAGTAACTTCTATTGACTTCAATGGGAGTTAGGCCTAGATCCTCAAAACGGTATTTAGGTAACTAAGGGCTGTAATCCCACTACTTCCTCTGCAGCCATAAATTCCCAATGGTAGTGGTTTGAGACTGGGTAGTGGCACACACAGGAAGTTAATTGGGTGGATCTGGTTCTGATGAAGATGGAGGGTAGCCTCTGAGCGATTAATATTAGATATTTATGTTTGACTCTCTTGGGTGATGTCTGTGTGTTAGTTTCTTCTGTATCTGATGACAAATTAGAGACATTACACTGACCCACTGCAATTGCACTTTGGCTAAGGATGCAAACTCTTGGGACCCCACAGTGGAGGTCCAGTCTCTGTATACCATAGAGTTCTCATCTGCCTGGTCTCCATGCACCCTACTCTAGAGGAAATTTTGGGTGCAGGGCCAGGAGTGGGTGAGGTTATTGGATATGTAAATACATGGACCCACTGGCTAGTCTCTATTGAAGAAGGGAGCATACCACTGTGTAGGGGCTGTTGAAATCCAGATTCTGTAGTAGTTGCCACAAAGTGGTTTTGCTGCTGCACCACAGTCCAAGGGGATGAGATGATTCCTGATTCCCAGAAAGATTTATAGAGAACAGTTACTCTGGCTGCATGTTGGGGTTAAGGATTTGAACTCTTTCCCTAATTTCCTACATGCCAGAATTTTCAATTTTAGGAGAGGAAGGGGCTTGAAAGCTGGTAAGGAAAATCTCCAGTTACAAGGATTCTTAAGTTTCTGTTGGTAGTTTGATGAAGGACATTTTGAATACTAATGGACAAATTTCAACTGGCCTATGATGTGTCCCCCCTCCCCAAAGTTTGTGTGAATGCATGCTCCAAAACCCTTCAGGTGCTCACCAGAATAGGAACTGCATACATAATTGCCAAATTGCCAGCACAAATTGCCTTTTCTGTGTGTAACTACTTGAGGCCTTGAATAAGAAGCTGCCCCAGGAACAAGTCTGGAAAGGAACTACTGTAGGTCTCAGTGAGACCCCATTTGAGACATATTTCCTAGATTCTGAGGTCAGAAGGGACATCTGTGGTCATCAAGTCTGAGTTCCTGTATAAACCTAGTACTTATACAAAATAATTCCTAAAGAATATATTAAAAAAAAATCTACTCTTTATTTAAAAATTGTCATTGGTGGAGAATCCACCACAGCCATTGGTAAATTGTTCCAATGATTAATTACTCTCACCATTAAAAAATTATCCCTTATTTACAGTCTGCATTGATTTACCTTCAATTTCCAGCCATTGGCTCATGTTCACCTTTCTCTGCTGGACTGAAGTGCCCATTATTAAATATTTGTTCCCCAGGTAGATACTTATAGACTATACTCAAGTCCATTCTTTAACCTTCTCTTTGTTAGTATCAATAGACTGAGCAGTTTGAGTCCATTATTATAGAGAGGTGGGGTTTTTTGTTTTTTCTGCATGGGGCAGTAAGCTGCATCAACCCATGGCCAGATCAAGTATACTCCCCTGCTCTGCGGCTGAGTACATAGCAGGAAAGACTCCTAGCTCTATTTATTCCCTGGCTTCTCTGGGTGGGAGTATTGCACATACTGCTCTTGCTGTCTCCCTCCTGATGCCCAACCCAAGATCTGGTAGGTCCTCTTTCACCATGCAGGGGGATTGGGTTGGGGGCCTTAATCCCTTACATGTCCTCATGTGGGACATAATCGAGACCATTTTATGTGCAAAAAATTGGCTCTTATGCTCAAATTTTGCAGGGATCTGTATGACAGTGGCAGATGAACCTCCTGAGTTGTGTGTCCAGTTCAATTCTGGTAAATATCCAGATCTGCGCATATTTATGCAAACCACTGGTTTAAAAAAATACTCTTGAAATGTTTTGAGAACAGACTTTCTCATGAGATTTCAAAGGCTTTCTGGTTTTTGATGAGTCAGAAATACTACACAAATAGAATAGCTTTACTCATAGAAGTTGTACTTCTGACCTCATCTAAAAGTAGACATGCTGAAGAATGAAGACTATTGCAAAAAGTTAACTGAAGTTCTTGTTTTTGTTTTAAACCTCAGACCATCATTGGTATTTGCTTACCTCCTTTACAAAGTGCTTTGCAATCTACTGATGAAAAGTACTATGTAAGAGCTAAGTTTCATTGTCTGTGCTTCAGGCAAAGATTTGAGGAGATTCTTATTTACTTTAATTTGTTTGTCTATCCCTCATATTAACACTTGACTGAAAAAGGGTTACATTTACAAAAAATGACCTCCTAATTTTGCACCCACATTCACCTGCACTAAAAAAACTCATAGACTTTTAGATATCTAACTGCAGACTTGCAGGTGTGGTCAGATAGCTAACGGTCTAAATAATATCCCAACAACTGCCTGTATTTACAATGGATTGTGGGGGTAAAATTAGAGGCGGGTTGTAAAATAATTGGGAGAATTTGATCTTTTAGGGTGCAGAATCCCACCATTGTTTAAGGCCCCATCCAACAAAGCACTTCAAGCATATGAATGGCCCTATTGAAGCAAATGGGACTACTCATGTGCTTAAACATAAGCAAGTGCATTCGTGCTTTGATGGATTGGGGCCTAAGTGAAAATGCAATGAAAAGCACCAGGGCACAGAGCCACAAAGGGATTTAGGTGTTTAAATCTCAGATTTAGGCACCTAAATCCAAAATCTAGGTACTACAGTGATCCACACAACCCCTAATCAGCTTCTACCCAACCCTGTAGATGCCTAAACTTGCTTGGCACCTAAATTTTAATGGTAAAAGTCCCTAGTTGTCTACATTTCTGCCTATCTCCTGCCTAAGCCTTAGCATGAGCCTCAACCAGGTGGGGGAATGCCTATTTCATCTATGGGGCCTGATCTGGTAAGCATGTGTTGTGCTTCTCTAACTCCATGGGACACGGCAAGAAGGAGGACACTCTCTTTATAATCTTTTGGTTAATAGGGCACTCACCCAGGATGGGAGAGACTATATACAAATCCCCCCTCTGCTTGATAAGGAGAAGGGATTTGAATAGGGGCCTCCCATCCCTCAGAAGAGTGCTTTTGCCGTCGAGTTTTGGGATATTCTGATGTAGGGAGCTGTCTCCATTTCTCTTGTGGAAGCTGTTCCACTTTGTATTAAATATTACGTGGATCAGAGAAATGACTCTCTAGTCCAATGGTGAGGGCACTTATTCCTATTCAAACCTCTTCTCCTTACTGGGGGAGAGAGGGAGGGAGAGTTCAACTGGTGTCTCCCACATCCCTAGCCACTGGGCCAAAGGTTATATGGGAGGCCTCTGTGACTGAAGGACCTCTTGATGCCACTGGCAGAGAGCATGGGAGTGCATAAGAGTTACAGGGATCCCATGGCTCTGATATTTACATTCTAGTTCACCAAAGAATATCCTGTAAGGTTTTAACTGAAAACCTGTGTCATTCTGATCATCATAATCTTTGTCAAATATGTGTGCCACTAATACGTAAAGAGATATGAATATGTTGGAAATTATGTTGTTAAAGCTTTGACATTAAAGGCAGATCACCCAGAGGTGACATCTCAGGACAGGTTCCACCTGGCAGGAGACACTTATCTCCCTAGCTAACCACTGTGTATTCTGTGCCTTACAAAGAAAGTGTATGTGCATACTGAGTCAAATGCTAATGAAGAAATTGTGGGGACTTCAGAGGAAGAGACAAACAGAGGAGGGTGGGGGTGGGGGAGGAGGGGAAGGAAAGTGGACTGTGATCCCCTGATTACAGGTGAAGAACAAAGGGTTGGCCTAATGTATAGGGCCCTACCAAATTCACAGTCAGGAAAAAGTGTTATGGACTATGAAATCAGACCTCCCCTGTGAAATCTAATGGGGAGGGGCAGGGCTGGGGGTGCCCCAGCCAGAATCTTCTACTATGAACTGGGATCCAGCTGCTAGTCCCAGAATGGGATGGGACTTCCTCTTCCCCGGCATGGCTGCTCTCAGTGATGGAGGGGAGAGATCAAACCCACCTCCAACTACCTCCACCAGCTGCAGGAAGTTCCGCAGCTGTGCTGCCTTCAGAGCTGGGATCTGAAAGCAGCAGCCATGGAGCTTCCTGCAGCTTGTGGACATGAGTCTGATCTCCCCCATGCTCCTGGGAATGCCCTGCCTGGGGGCTCCTAGTTGCTAGTCCTGGCCAGGCTGAGGCAGAACAGGACTTCCTCTTCCCCTAATAGCTGCTCTTGGAGGAGATCAGACCCACCTCCGGGTACCTCCCCATGCTTCAGGAAGCTCCCTACATCACAGCGGCCTCCTCCCTGGTTGTTTTGTGTGGAGTTGGACAGAGAAAGGCACTTCATAGTAGCCCAGACTCCGGGCTGGTCCACACTACCCGCCCAATTCGGCGGGTAGAGATCGATCTTCTGGGATCGATTTATCGCGTCTCATCTGGACGTGATAGATCGATCCCAGAAGCGCTCCCCCGTCGACTGCGGAACTCCTGCTCGCTGAGAGGAGGAAGCGCTGTCGCCGGGGGAGCCTGCCTGCGCCGCGTGGACCCGAAGTAATTAAATTTAGTTCGATATAGGAAACGTCGACTTCAGCTACGCTATTCTCGTAGCTGAAGTTGCGTTTCCTATATCGATCCCCCGCCCCAGTGTGGACCAGCCCTCAGGTGCCTAACTCCCAGAGAGGGGTGGGGCGTAAGACATCTTTTTTGAAAGCAACTTCCATTGACTCACTTAGGTGGCTCCACACCTAGTGTGCTGGCTTTTACGGATCCATTCTTAGGTGCCTATCTCTCACCATTCATTGTTCAGGGAAAGTAGGCACCTAACTCAGCCTTTTTAGAGTCCAGTGACTTTTCTAGGTGCTTAAAAGTTATGTGTTGTGACGCTGAGCCTCGCAACCCTTAAGTCCCTTTGTGTATCTGGCCCCAGTCTAAAATAATGCCATTTCATAAAACAATTACATTTTCTATATGTCTGAGCTTTAATGCAGAAAGCCAAGAGATCTGTCCAGAGTAGCAGGTCAAAGAAATTAATTTCCCAACAGCAAACAACCAACTTCTCCCTCAGTCCAGGCCTCTTTAGCCTCATGACATTGATTTTTGTGGATTGAAGGAGAAACAAGTTATAATACATTCATGCTGCAGGCTCAAAGCTCTGAGAGGGTGGCTGGTTGAATAAGAAGTGTGCTATTTTGTTTTTCTCAGTCTCTGTGTTAATAATAGTGAAAGAAATCAAATATCCCAGTTTATGTCTTATTTACAAAAGCCATTTCCAATCATTATTACTAAGTCTATGACAGGAATCACACCACTGTGAGGTGCTGCTCCTTCTGTTTAGTCAAGCATGGTTCAAAGAAACATCAATCCAGTATGCAATCAAGACTTCCCAGGGATGAAATCTGCCTAGCAAATTAAATGATTGATAGCTCAAAGAACCTAGCAATGTTTCCACATGTTGCCAGACAGTTTCATCCAGTGGGAAAATAAATAAATAAACCCTGTTGCCTGGATCATTAATTATATTAAAATTCCCAATGCTCATGACTGAAAAATGAGTGTGATCTGCACAATCCATTCAGTTTCATGTGTATTAAATAAGAGAACTAGAAAGCAATTAATATTGCTCAGTTGGAAAATGCAAAATATGCCAGTCAATAATGATTGATCAGTTTGCATAGGTGCAAAATCTCCATTTACTACCTGGCCTCCAGCTTGAGAACTTCTTTCTGATTTCTCTAAACTGGAAAGTTTCAGCAGTCATAATACCATAAACACAACACCTGGAACTTACTGGACAGATATTGAATCCCCACATCTCTTTATTGGTAGTATTATTGGCCAAAAATACCATCTCTCTCTAGCTCTGCTTGCAAACCAAGCTCACTCTACAAACAATGTGTCACTCAACTCGAGGACAAAATGACACAGTACTAATACAATTAATTGTGCAGATCTTCATAATATGTTGTCCCTCTCTTGTGTTGTCTGCATGCCAGGATATCCGCTATAGCTGTCTATCTCTTTTGCATATTTAGTTAGAAATGAAATATTTAAAGTTAACAACTATATTTAAATTGACCTAATTAGTATTCAGAGTTAATACTCTATTGAGATAAATGGGGCAGTTAACATCTCTGTGATTATTTCAGGCTCTCTGCATAGTCAGACAGATATAAATTAATCTGTTTCTTAATTCATAATTTGAAGGTTATCTTCACAAACATGAAGGATAGAGGTATAGGTGCAAACATTGTTCCCTTTTTTAAAGATAGATACTAAGAAAATGCAGGGAATTACAGAACAGTCAGCCTAACATCAATACCTGGAAAGATACTTTAACAGATTATTAAACAATCAGTTTGTAATCATCTAGAGGATAATAGCGTTAAGGAATAGCCAGCATGGAACAAAACATGCCAAACCAACCTAATTAACTTCTTTGACAGGGTTATTGGCCTAGTGAATGGGGTAAAGTAGTATACTTGATATATCTTGATTTTTAGTAAGGCTTTTGATATAGTTCCCCATTTTACTCTCATAAGCATTCTAGGGAAATGTGGTTTAGAGAAAATTACTGACAGGTGGGTGCACAACTGATTGAAAGAGTAGTTACTAATGGTTCACTGGGACGGTGTAGTTAGTGGAGTCCTGTAAGGGTCAGACCTGAGTCTGGTACTAGTCAATATTTTCATTAATAATTTTGATAATGGAGTGGAGAGTGTGCTTATAAAATTTGCAGATCAAACCAAGCTGGGATGGGTTGCAAACACTGTAGAGGGCAGGATAAAAATTCAAAATGACCATGACAAATTGGAGATTTGGTCTGAAATCAACAAAATGAAATTCAATAAAGACAAGTGCAAAGCATGACACATAGCAAGGGGAAAAATCAAATGTCCAACTATAAAATGGGAAATAACTGGCTAGGTTCTAGTTCTGCTAAAAAGGCTCTGAGGGTTATAGTGGATCACAAATTGAATATGGGTCAACAGTGTGATGTAGTTGCAAAAAAGGCTAGTATTCTGGGATGTATTAACAGGAATGTCTTATGTAAAACATGGGAGATAATAGTCCTGCCCTACTTGGCACTGGTGGGCCCTCAACTGTAGTACTGTGTCCAGTTCTGGGCACCACACTTTAGGAAAGATGTGGACAAACTGGAGAAAGTCTAGAGGAGAGCAACAAAAATGATCAAAAAGAGTTAGAAAATCTGACCTATGATGCCCCCCCCTTTTTTTTAAATGTTAAGCCTTACATGTTTAGTCTTGAGAAAAGAAGATTGAGTGGGGAACCAGATACATTTTAAAGGCTATTATGAAGAGGACAGTGATCAGTTGTTCTCCATGTCCAGTGAAGGTACTGCAAGAAATAATGGGCTTAATCTGCAACAAGGTTGATTAAGGTTAGATATGAGGAAAAACTATAAGGATAATTAAATTCTGGAATAGGCTTTCAAGGGAGGTTGTGAAGTCATCATCATTGCAGACTAGACAAATACCTGCCAGGGATGCTCTAGGTTCACTTAGTTCTGCCTAAACACAGGGGGCTGGACTTGATGACTTCTTACAATCCTTTCTACACCTACATTTCTATTATTCAGCTAGTGTAAATTGGAATAGCTAGACTGAGGTCAATGGAGCTATGTTGATTTGCAACAGTTTAAGAGCCAGATCATCATAGTTTATATGAAAGCTTAGGTTCTGGAGCAGCCTCCAAAAAGGGTACTGAGCCACAAGATGGCCCAATGGAACCTGGATCTACTATTCCCCAAATACCCATTGATGTTATTTTGCCAATCCCTAGAATGACTGTCTTCTGGAAGTTGTAGCAGATGACTCCTAGCTGCATCTTTTGCTAGCACATAATTGACCCTTTACAGATTATATCACAATAGCTGGAAGGATTATGCCACGCTAGGTGGAGACTAGTAAAACTGGATAAAAGTAGAGATTAATTCTCAGCTGTCCCCAGGATGAAATGTCTTGCCCCTAAACCAAATCTTCAGCTGGTGCAAATTGATGTCGCCTTACTGAATCCAATGAAGATCTATCCCTCTTTACTGTGATACAGCTAATTTGTCTCCTTATTGGACCAAAGTGTCCTTAAAGCCAGTGTAGTCTGCTGCTGGAGAGGGACGTTCAGTGTAGGGGGACATTCTGTCATAGAGCTGAGATAGTGGCTCATACTTCACCTCCCTCTCTGCAGTAGAGGTTAGGGCTGTGACTCAAGAAAAGGGGGATTTGCTGCTACTTCCCTACACCCTAAATCTTGTTCATGACTTGTGTTACTGCTATCTCTCTCTGAGTCAGCTTGAAATGTGTGAGCCCAAAATATGCCCCAAACACCCATGAGAATGGTGCACTATCTACTGAGTCCTTGTGTTGACTAACTACCATCATATTAGTGGTGATTCTCATCTCACATTAGCAAAAATTACATTTGCCGCTATGAAAATCTTCCTCATAACTTTCAGCAAGTAGCAATTTCCTGTCATATACAATTAGCAACTTTCTATGGCATAATATTAACAACATTCTCATTATGTGAAAATTTCATGTCACCCACTAGTTTATCAGCAAATTTTGTTTCTAGGAACTCAATATTTTAGAGAGTTGCTAATAAGATGAACCTTTATGTGGTAGTGAGAATGAAATATTCTAACATTATGTACAGTCACAAATAGAAAATGAAAATCAGAGTATTAGTAACCTTCAAATCAAATTAGCGTTTCCAAACTAACATATAGGATGATAATGAGTGTGTGTAATAGCAAAACACTGCTAAGGAAAACTGTCATCTTTTTAGGTTATTTCTGCTTTCAATGCTGCATAAAAAGGATCCAAAATTGTATTAGTGATATATGGATTAAAGCAACATCAGCTATCAACGTGCATATGTGGATACTTCCTAATATGAGATGTATAGGCTCAGATCCTCAAAGGTATTTAGGCATCTAACTCCCTATAAAATCAATGGGATTAGGTGCCTAAATACCTTTTGGAGCTTCTGGGCCATTGTCTCTTGCTTTTTTTGTGGATATATGGGAAGGACACAAATAGCTTTCTCCCCCCACTTGCACACATTACGCAAAGGCCAAAGACAAAACCAAGGGCTGCTAACTCAATCTATCAAGGGATACATCACGCCGAAAGGGGTAAGGAACATGTGGGGATATAACACGGCACAACCTCTGCACTAACTCACTGTGCAGGTCAGTCATATTTGGACCCCTTCATCCACACTGTGGCCCAATGAAGATAACAGGGCCCTATGCAGGTGTCATTGCAGGACAGACACCTTGAGAAGTAGGAAGCTCCACCTTAAAAGATTCCCCTACCTAGAACTGTTATGTGGAGTCTCACCATCCCAGGATCCCCCAATGCAGGTACCCCTAAATGGTTCAATTTAGTGCTGTGTGTGCTTCCCAAACTGCTATGCTCCAACATCATTCACAACAATATACATATTCCACACGCTGTATGGAATATGGGAGAGAATTTATGATATTGCTGATACCACTATTATATAATTGCAAGGAATCAGACCATCTATGCCATGTAAGGTATCTGTGAAAATGTTATGATTTGCCAATTATGATGATCTTATTTATATGTTTGTATCACCTTTGTATTGTGAGTTATAAGTGTGTATAGTATATCTCTATTTCCAAACTTGTGCTGTGTTTCTGGCTGACAGCCCCAGACAGATTGGAATCAGCGTGAGCCTGTTCAATGGCCCAGGTGGTCATCATCTGTACAATGGACCCACTGAAATGAGACCGGTGCTACACTGTATGATTCAGCAGGACTTGTAGGGACATGGTTATGGACAGGGGACTCCAAGTTTTTCCATGTCGTGTGCTGTGAAGCTTATGTTTGGGAAACAGGAAGTACAAGCCACATGGCAAAAGGAATATAAAGGGTAGCTGCATCATCTCCATTTGGTCTTCATTCCTGCTGCCTACCTCTGGAATAACTTCTACAATGAAGCTCTGAACAAAGGACTGAATGACCCATCCAAGCTGTGGATGTGCTCCAGAGGGACTTTCAAGCCAGCAAACTCACCAATACTGCTAAGACCCTGCTATGTGGACTTTGAAGTCCCTGTATGTATCTATCTGATTGCTTTTACCATTTAACAACTCTCTTCTTGTTCTTTCCTTTTTCTTTGTAATAAACATTTAGTTTTAGACACTAAAGGATTGGCTGGTAGCATGGTATTTTGGGTAAGATCCAAACTAATACTGACTTGGCAATGTGGCTGGCCCTTTAGGGTCAGAAGAACATTTTTTGTATAGTGAGCAGAATTTTTAAATAACTTCTCACTCTACTGGACCTATGTGCTGATTGGGAGCCAGAGAACTGGAATGCAATAAACGGGGTGGGGGGAGGGTGATAATCAGCTTCTTGATAACCAGTGTAGGGGATCAGAAACACAGTTTGTGCCTGGTTGGTAAGTTTAACTTCAGTGTTAACCACCAGTTCTGGGAGTATCTGCTTTCCCTTTTGCAGCCTGCCCTGATCTTGACGTTTACAGTGAGGGCTGCCCCAGGCACCCTGGGTCACACATAGCACTAATGGACTTTACAGCAATGACAGAGCTGGATGAATAGCTTTAAAAATTCTTTCATTAATATTTCTGTTTATAAAATGTGAAGTTTGATTCACTTTGTCATATTATTTGTTTACAAATATTCAGATTGTTCCAGGGTATTCATTAAAATGTTCACAAATCCTGCAAGCTTTTATGAATTATAGCACAAACTACTCATCCAAAAATTTACACCAGAAGTGCAATATTTATTATTTACCATTTGTTCTTCTGTTTAAAAAGTTTCAATCATCCCATCCTAGAAGAAAAACAATCTGTGATTGATGCGGCTAATCACATTCTAAATGACAAACAGCAAATTGTTGAAACAATCAATTCAAGAACCCCGCATAAGTTGAAAATGACTTGTTCAAGTTTGTGATGGGTTCCTCCTGGGGTGCCACCTGGAACTGGGGTACCACTGAGCCTCCTGACCCACCAGCCTGGGCTCCCTTTCACACTGTACTACTGTGACAAGCTGCAAAGCCCTCCAGCCTGCACTTTCACCAGCAATCATACAGGTAGGGACAATCCCAGCTGCGTTACATGCAGGTTCTCTGTCCAGCCCCTGCATAGGAAGGCTACAGCTAAGGCAACTCTCAGCCCCCCTGTGGAGTATAAACCCAAAATTATACCATCTTGCACTGCACAGGGAATTGTACAGCATAAGCTCATAAAGTTTGCCCCCTCCCTCAATGTGGAGAGGAATATGCAACAGAACAGCCTTTGCCCCTGAGCTATGTTCCCATACACTTCATTCCAACTCACTGGTTTAGATAAAGCAAAAACAAGTTTATTAACAAAGCCCTGGCTGGGATGATTTAGTTGGGAATTGGTCCTGCTTTGAGCAGGGGGTTGGACTAGATGACCTCCTGAGGTCCCTTCCAACCCTGATATTCTATGAACTACAAATGATAGATTTTAAATTTGTATAAATGATAACAAACAGATCAAAGCAGATCACCTAGCAAATAAAGAATGCAAATTAAGCTTAATATACTAAATAGATTGGATATGAATTAGCAGATTCTCCCTTTAAGAGATTATACAAGCAGGCTGCAGATTCTTAAGTGGCAAGCTGTACTTGCTTTACAGCTTGGAATCCCCAGGTGTTTCATTCATAGGCTAGAAATCCCTTTAGCCTGGGTCCAGCACTTCCCCCAGTTCAGTCTTTGTTCTTCGGGTATTTCTAGGAGTCTTCTTGTGTGGGGAGTGAAGAACACCAGATGATGTCACTCTCTGCCTTATATAGCTTTTACTTACATTGGGAACACTGTTTCAAAGCTTGGTTCTCAGACCAGTCTGTGAAAAAATACTGACATCCCAAGAATGAGTCCAGCATCATGTGGTCCGATCACATGTCCTTGTAAAGTCATAGCAGCCATTACTCACAGACTGTTTGGAGTGTTCGCAGGAAGGCTCATCACCAGGTGGGAGATAAACTTCTCCTAAGGGCTATTCTTTTTTTCCTAATGGATCATTGCCCTGAATAGGCCCTTCCCCACCCACTATCTAGACTGAAAGCTTGTCTAGTGGGCATTACCCAGGTATAACTATAGTTGTAATACAGATTCACAATCAATATTTGTAACTCCAGATACAAATATGATGCATAGACACAAAGAGGATAATCGTATTCAGCAAATCATAACTTTTCCAATGACACTTCCCATGACTTATCTTGTACAAAATGCATCATAATTATGCTACAATCATATCATAATAATATCACTATGAAGAATATGGGGTGCAGTGTCACAAAGTTATTTGGTGAATTCTTCAGAATAGCAAATAAAGATCCAAAGAGTTTGCAAATGATTTTTAATGTATGGTAACATCAGAGAAATTACTATTGTCAGGCCACTTAATGACATAATGTACAGCTCATATTCATTCTGCCCTCTGTATGGATGAGCTTGGGGAAAAGGGTGAAAATATACCCTACCCCTTAGGGACTAAGTAGCATCAGGCCAGAATTCACTACTGTCATAGATGACATCCTTGGTGGTGCGCCATAGTCCCAAAGGCGTATTGTCCATCAGAATGGTGGCATGGGTGGGCTCCAGGAGCCCAATGCTTATTCGCGTTGTTGGCAGGAGTGTTCACTGCTCTTTTTTGAGTCAGTAGTAAGGTATCCCTCCTGATCCTCTTCCTATCGCTAACCTCAGACCTCAATGAGATAGCATGGCCTGTGCCACCACTATAGCTCTGTAAGACTGGCACCCTATGCACCTCTCAGTCATTTAAACAGCTTAGAAAAGTACAATAACTCCTCACTTAAAGTCGTCCTGGTTAACGTTGTTTCATTGTTACGTTGCTGATCATTTAGGGAACATGCTCATTTAAAGTTGTGCAATGCTCCCTTCTAACATCGTTTGGCAGCCGCCTGCTTTGTCTACTGCTTGCAGGAAGAGCAGCCCATTGCAGCTAGCTGGTGGGTGCTTGGAATCAGGGTGGACCAGCAGCTCTCCATCAGCTCCCCCTATCAGCTCCCTGCTCCCCTAAGTTCCCTGTGCAGCAGTTCAGCTCTCCCTCCCCCCACTGCCATGTGCTGCTCCTGCCCTCAGCCTTGGAGCTGCTCCCGTGACTCCTGCTTGCTGTGCGGGGGGGGGGGGAGGGAAGGAAGTGGGGGGCTAATGTCACAGTGTCCCCCTCCCCCCTGCTCCTGCACCCCACTTACCCCATCTTCCATAGAGCAGTGGGGACACACCAGGGCTCAGGACGGAGGGAGCTTGCAGCAGCTGCTGTCTCAGCAAGCTGATCTAATTAACAAGGCAATGTACTTAAAGGGGAAATGCGCATCTCTCTATCTCACACATACTCCCTCCATTCCTGATGCCTTGTAGAGTGAGAGAGTTAACCATTGAGGGCTCAGCCAATTGCTAGTTCATCATTTAGCAGTAAGGGAAATATCCCACCCTCTGACTCCTCCACCTCAACCAAGCTTCACAATCATCATCACTGTGTACCAGTATTAAATTGTTTGTTTAAAACTTATACTGTGTGTGTGTGTTTGTGTATACATATATATATATATATATATATATATATATATATATATATATATAATATAGTCTTTTGTCTGGTGAAAAAAGTTTCCCTGGAACCTAACCCCCTCATTTACATTAATTCTTATGGGGAAATTGGATTCACTTAACATCATTTCGCTTAAAGTCGCATTTTTCAGGAACATAACTACAACGTTAAGTGAGGAGTTACTGTAAGGGCATGATTTTGCCCCTAATATTTAAAAGATAACGACATAATTTAGAGTAAAGTTGTATTTATAGTGCAGTCCATTATGATCCATTATACTCTGAGCCACATACAGCAAGGAGGAATGTGGTAGGACTTGCAAACTGCGCTCAGCAGCCCAGCAATTTGTAATTTAGTTTCATTGTATTGACTAGTTCCCAATAGCCCATTGTATTTTAACTAGTACAATCAGTGACTCATTTTTACAAGGGGCCTTGCACAGAGGGACAGTGATGGGAAAAGAGAAGATCTATAGAAAAAGTGATTTTCGTTAATTGGTTGGTAATTTTTGAGTTTCCTTTGCTGTTATACCTAATTGAAAATCTTTGTGTTTGAATAACAGCTTTCTCCATCCCAAGGATTTTTGTTTTTCTACTTTATCTTGCAGTGAAGTCATAATCAGGTATTCATGACATTGCAGTATGTTACCATGGAAATAATGTGCTACAAACACATCATTTTGGATTTCTATGGAAGCTTTAAAAAGATAGGGAACCTTATTTTTAAGCATAAGCTTATCAGGGATTGCAGCACTTGAACCCTGGTCCACTAGGAGCTAGTAAGTTCCAACCTGTCACCCACTAACAGTTGCCAGAGTAGAAGCTGAATGCCAATAGAGGATACCACTCCTGGAATCTGATTGGCAGAATGCCGGGGGTCATGATTGGTTCATAGTGCCTATATAAAGCTAGCATAGGAACAGAAAGTTGTCCATGTAACTGGGATCGCCATGCTTAGTACTGCTCTGGCTATTTGCTACTGATCTCCTGATAACTTGACCCTGACTCTTGGTTTGCTCTCTGGCCTGTCTTGAACTCTGACCTCCTGGTAACCTGACCCTGCCTGATAGCTGACTCCTGTTTTTTCCTCGGGCCTGTCTGGGACTCTCTCTGACTCCCGACTCTCGTTTTTGCTCTCTGGCTTGCCTTGGACTCTGACTGCCTGGTATTTCACCTGGCCTGGCACCTGCTCTGACCACTAGGTCAGACTACCCAGGCCCCTGTCATGACAAAGTTTCAATATGAATTAAGAGAAGTGACGGCCCATAATGAAGAAAGCTTAAGAAAGATACATGTTTTTCAGACAACACAATATTTCATATAATAGTTTGTCAAGTGTTAAAGCACTTTGAAATCTTGCTATTCAGGAGGTTGAGCAGCTTTGTAACCGTCACTATCTTTCTGGAATAATACAGTTGTAACCATGACACATCATATCTATCATAATGAGTTCCCATAGCAGAGAGAATATTGTATAATACTTAGAACATGGGGGTTGGATGTGAAGAGTTCAGAACCTAGCTCTGCTGCTTACCTGCTGTGTGACTCTTAGTTAAGTCATTTAAGACCAATTTTTTCAAAAGGGGCCTCTAATTCTGAGCTCAATGGGAGTTGAATGCCTAAGTAGATCTGAGGATCTGGGCCCATGAGCCTAAAACACCCATGCATTGAACAGGATAGTGTCTGTGTAGCAGCAGATTGTGACAACAATAAGCGAAAAATATGTGGATTAAATTGTTTTAAATTAATCATTTACCTATGTCATGTTTCTCACAATTCTCTTTATCTTTGTTCCTTAGCTAAAGTACAGACCTGAGTATATATTTTTTGTTTTATTAACAAAAATAGAATCTACAAGCCAAGAAATTGTTTTGTTTTCTATAAAGTTGGTTATAGGACAGTATAATTTGCAAAGGTCAAAAATGAGAATTTAATGTGGAATGTTAAGTCCTATCAGGTGTGTTCTATCCAAATATATCTCGGTGCATAGTTCACAGATGCAATGGGTTTTGCTGCAGATTCACTAACAGCCCTAGCATTCATGCTAGTTTGTTCACAGGATATGTCTGATTGACCATGCACAAACAACAAAGCATCTGAATCATTTGGTACAATTGCAGAAGAGTATGGAGAAACTGCGATTTTTTTTCTTTTGTTGTTTATACCATAGGAAGTCTTGTGAATAAATCTCAGGAGTCAGCATGAATGTGAGGTTATATACTTGATCTTCAAATATACACTATTTGGCGACTATTTCTTTGATTCAGCATCTCTAATAAGCATTTAATATGGAAATAATTAAAGGTAAAGTAGATATCTGTTGATTACTGGCACCATTATTGAAGATTAACTGCTATATAAGAGAGAGATTGGGTTTAGCCTTGTAAAGTAGACTTACAAAATTGTTAATCCTCAATAAAAATGTCTTCAATAAGCAATTGGTTTTTAATTAATATACAATCATTATTTTATTGAATCTACACTAATTGCATACTAGAGAGACAGCATCTTTAGTTATTACCAAAAATAATTGTGCTTTTCACAAACCTCTAATATTCTGCATTTATAAAGACCCCAGGCCACGCATACTAATGAATTATTAAAAACATATATAAAAAGTAAACCACAAAGCAAAACCAAAAACCTTGGTACTCTTCACTGCTTCTTTGTAATATGTGAAGAATAGGTCAAAGTTGACTTTCATCCATCTACCCACACACACGCGTTCCTTTTTGTTGCTGCTTCTTTAAATTAAAATACTAGGGTTTTTTTCAGTAGGATCTTGGCATGATCTCTGTAGAACTTCAATACAGATATTGCACGAGGCTATAACCAGCTGAATGAATAGGAGATACAGAATTCTAGATGGCATCCCGCCCCCTCTTTCGTTTGGGGATCGGGTGAGCTCTTGTGACATCATATCTCAGGTTCACTGTTTTTCTGTTGTAGGTATCAGAAAGCTAAGTAGAAGAATTTAGTCTTACTCTTTGCTCTGAAAGAAATGAGATCTCTGGATATTCTGCCTCTGTTGGAAGAGGAATTCCATAGTGTTGGCCTAACTGCTGACAAAGTTCTTTCTGCTTTTGCACAAGCTTCACCCTTGAGGCTGACAATTGCATAGCTCCTGAGGAATGTAGCTGTCTATGGAGATTATCTTTGTGAAGAGAGATGCTTTCTTTTCGGTACCTTGGGCCAATTTATTAGCATGCCACTTTTAATTACAGCTCAGTGCTGAGCAGGGCCAGCTCCAGGGTTTTGGCCGCCCCAAGCAGCCAAAACAAAAAAAAACAAAACAAAAAAAAAACAAAATAAAAAAAAAAGCCGCGATCGCGATCTGCAGCGGCAATTCGGCGGGAGGTCCTTCGCTCCCAGACGGAGTGAGGGACCGTCCGCCGAGTTGCCGCCGAATACCTGGACGTGCCGCCCCTCTCCGGAGTGGCCGCCCCAAGCACCTGCTTGACAAGCTGGTGCCTGGAGCCTGCCCTGGTGCTGAGGACTATACCTAGCTTTTAACCATACTATTGCCCAGGTATAGCCTCTTCTTGCATTTTTTCTGGTGCATAGTTTAAAGAGATTTGCTGACTCAAGGCAACATCTTTTTAAAATAACCCATGAAGATTTTCTAAGCAATCCCACAGTAGTACTGTAAGGTATGACCTGGCTAGTATTTATGTGCATCACAGCCCCTTTACTGGACAGAGTAAGAATCATTCAGAAGCAGGCCAGGTCCTGAACTAATGGAAATTCTCCTCTCATTCAAATGTCCAAGCAGTAGGATGTGATTTTTTTTGGAGCTGAAGAACCTGAATTGTATTCCCTTGATTACAGTGAAAAATCTATGAAGCAAATCAGCAACTGTGGAGGCTTGTGTGATCACTTATTTGTTAGAATATGTATGAGGCAATGGAAAATATTCCCAGGACAATAATAGTGAGTTGGAATTAATTCAGAATCATTGTCCTAGCAGAGTGAGAGAGAGAGAGAGAGAGTGTGGGGGGGGAGGAGACAGAAGAGAGTGGTATAGGTGCATGCACATGTGGTAAATGTCTGTTGTACAACTTGTAGATTTTTGCCTCAAGTCTGCAAGGCTATAGGCTAGAACTGTGGAGGGGGGTGACTGGAGTCATTTGTACAGTTAAGTGTGCAGCAAAGAAGATTCTATTATTTAAGTGCCTACTCAGCTTGACATGGACTACATTCGATTTAGAAAAAAATATCAAAATGTAAAGGAAGCAGTATAGTAATTAAGGGAATATTGCAAATCCTGCTCCTGGCATACTAACATTTTTGGAAAAATTTCAAAGGCCTCTCCTGGCAGGTAGGGAAAACATGTTTTCAAAAGTCATTAGTAGCCTTTGATCAGCTGACAATTTTTTTCTTTGCTCTATACAATTATATAGGTAGTATACAAGCTCTCTGAGAATAACAGGAAAAAGGTAAAATATGCTGGGCCCCTCTCTAACATGTTAAGGTATTATATTAAGTTTACCTGGTCACTATAAAAAACAAGATATTGTGCATAAGCACAATGATACATGTAAAGGGTTAACTATACCCAGAATATCACATGGGGATTGATTGAAAGCCTATTCAAGTCAATTGGTTACTTCCACCACTTGTTTAGTCTGCATTAGCAAATAGGACACCAGACCATCCCTTAGGAATATAAGGACAGAGAGGTTCTATGACAATGAATGCTTAAAATACAATAGGAAAACCTCAACACACATTGAATGTGAAAGTAGCTATCAGTGTATTACCCAGAACATCTATATTGTCGCCAAGAATTCTTCAGCAGTCATTCTGCCTCTCTCTTCAAAGTAAGCTACAGTAGGCATGTGGGATTTTGGCTAACTCTCTGAAATTGAATAGACATTATAGTGCACGTTCTCAGAACTTGCATGCATTGCATTCACCACAAGTGTCCGTTGACTGCAATTACAGTGAGCAGAAGGGTGCCAGTAGTCAACAGAATTTCTTTTCTTAAGTCTGCTAAGTAGGTATAAAAACTAGAACTCTTTCATAGCTCTGATTGAATAATTTACATGCCTTTCATTATTATTTGTGCTGTGGTCGCTCCCACTGTCAGGATCAGGGCCTCGTTGCACTAGGCAGTGTACACACATATAACCAAAAGAGGGTCTCTGCCCAGAACAGCTTAAGTTACATGATTCGTGTCAAAAATATATGAAATTGGCTTGCTATAGCTAAAATGTCTTAGAATTTAGTATTAAAATAATCCCCTTATTTAATTAACTCTATGTTCCATATTCATTCCTAGCAGAACTCCACTGACTTTGTTGCAAGGATGAAATTGGTCCATTAAAAGAGCAAGTCTGAGGAACTCTTAGATATAGTCATGCAGCATTTTGTCTATACAAACAACTATTCCAAAAAGAGTGTGCTTTAAAGCGAATTTAGTGATCTTTATAGTTCCCGGATTGACAGTCTTGGAGTTTGAAATCCTCTCTTTATCCCCAGACAAGGTTATAGCATGGACATCAGAACCTTACTTTCCAATTGGAGAAGCATGGTGGGATTTAGGTTTCAACAGCCATTCAGTCCTTTATCTTCCTGCTGAGATTGCCATTTGGCAGCTCCTCAGTGGCTTACATGAAATGAGTTGTTGGTCTCAGTCGAGATCCTAAGGTTAACAACCATCACAACTGACACCTTTGCTGGCAATCACTTCCTCTCTTCTAAACTGGGCACATTCGTGTGTGTGACCTAGAAGTGAAAGACAGATTCTGACTGTCTATCCCAGTCATCTGAGCCAGTTCAAAAAAATCTGTCCAGCTATAAGAATCAGTGTGTGTTCCTCAAAAATGTACAGAAACTTCTCAAATGGAAGTGCTAAGGATCCATAGAGCAAGCTACATTCTTATCAAAATGTATAAGAATTTGCTACAGTGAATGTTCCTAATGAGAGTTGTGCACATACATTTTCACACATCTAGATGAGTGTGTCCCAATATTTGCAATTTTCACATAGGCTTTTGTAGGTAAAAATAAAAGACATTACCTAGACATTTATCTATTCCCTCTCGCTTCCCCTTATTACTTTCCTTATTGTGTAATTTAATTCCTGGAAGTACTGCATATTGGATTTCAGGAACTGACATTACGGTGCTAATAAATTAAAATTTCTATGGAAGGAAATGCAATTGCTTGTATCCAGTGAGCATTATTCCTGGAACTGATGCTGGGTGAGAGAGGCAGAGGAGTCATCATCACTGTGGGTAAGTAGTAAGGCAAGAAAAACAATACTCACTTTATTCCTATGGATCAGCATGTACAATATCTTTTCTGTAGTATCTGCCACATCTTTGTTCTCTCTATGCCTCATTTCTCAGAAAATGCACTTTTCATTCTATTCATACTAACAGCAATGCAAACAGCATTCTATCAGGAATTCAGGCCACATAGAATTAGTCTAGCATGAGAAAGTCTGTCTGATAGAGAATTTTTCATGGTCAATATAAGGTGTGTTATAAATTAATTTACAGTCATGTCTGGTTACAGAGGAAAAATCAGAAAGGAATATTTCAAACATCTTATTCTACTGGAAATCTCAGTGATTAGTAGTTGCAACAATATGTTACATTTTATACTGTTTTGGCAGTTTGAAAGAACTTCCTTACAAAATGCTTAAATGTTCTAATTACTTGCACTTATTTGGATACTCTTGTTCACACTGAAAAGTACATCCTCACTCCATTAGTCATCCCATTGATGGCAATGGCTCCACTTGTGGGGTAAGGTCCTATTCCATGTGAGGAAGGGTATCAGAATCTAGCACAGAAAGTGCAAACCTCAAACATTGGACAAAGCATGCAGGAGCATACTCGATGAAATCAAATAACACTATTGCAATGAGAAGTAAAGACTGTTTTTCTATCAGAATTAGGAGCTTATTATTTTGTTCTCTTTTAAATACTCTTGGACAGCAGCTTAAATTTATATATATATTCACCAATACTATTCCTACATTAACACAGGTACCAGCAGGCTTTCACGTGTGATCAGCAGAAGATCCTTTCAACCCCCTTATTCCTTTATCCTGATATGTGAAAGTGCCTGTCTTATGAGTCACTCACTCCTTTTGCTACATTAAAAAAAAATGCTAACTGCATAACTAAAATTGGAGAATGTTTATGAAAATAATACACACAATGGTATTTTTCAATGCTGCCTAGGGGGTTTGGATGCCCAGAATCCTTTAGGTAGTTGTGGAAAATCCCACCTTTGGCACTTATATAGATAGCTTTTTTAAAACCAAAATCTGAAAGTGTTACAAAAGACGGTAAATACACCCATTTTACAGCTGGGAAAACTAGAGACACAGAGGTTAAACTGTTATCAGATGTGCCCACTACTACTAGGGTGTCCAGCTTAACCTAGGCACCTGAGGTCAGTGGTAGAGGCTAAAATAGAACCCAGGTCTCTTGATTCCCAATTCTGTGCTCTGACCACACTGCTCAAATTTTAAAGTGGGCTCACCATTGAAGCCTTCCAGCTGCCGATTTTACTAAATGAAGCAACACCAGCAGCAAAATAGTAATATTTTGCCTTCTCCATTTCACCAGCTCTGTACAGATGCCTGGTACTGAACAGAGAGACCTCCTTAAAGACAGGAGGCATCCCTACCAGTCTGAGAAGTCAAACCTACAGATGAAAATGAGAAAAGGAAAAATTTACTTTTCAAGAAAAAAGTAGGGGTGCTGTCTTTCTGGAGCCCTGGGTGGTTAAATAATACAAAGGTATTTGAAGGGAAGATCCAGCTAGGTGGTCCCCCACAATCGCTACATGGCATTATGTAGAACATTAGATGGCAACTGGAAATGGAAGTATTCTCACAGTCTGCCAAGTAGCATTGAAAAGGAAAGAGTTCTTGCAAGTGGATCTGTGAACACAAAAATAGAAGCCCTGAATGATATGGTGAGTGTGGGGTAGCGGGTGGTAGAAGCTGCCCACTTCATATGAAAGGGAGGTTGACAGACTGACAAGGATTTCATACATCCATGTGATCTATAAGAATGTCACAGTTAGAACTGGCTGAAAACTACAACTTATTTTTTTGTGGGAATTTTTGAAGATTTTGTATTATTTTTTCTAAATTTCTTGCAAAATATTTTTAGTTTCTAGGTTTTGATTGAAAAGCCAGTTTTCATCAAAGGCATTGATCAATTTTGATCAGTTCTAGTCACAATTTAGAAATAAGAAATAAAAGAGCATGCTTAGAGTACAAAATAGTATGTAGCACATTTAGAGGAATCAGTGTTCAATCTGGTGACACTTTTAATACCATCAATAGCTGAATTATTGCTACCACCAGTCACCCATTTGTTACCCTGATGGCATCCCACCTGGACTAGTGTATCTGCTGCAAAAGAACCAATATCTTTGTGTCAATATTTAGCAGTTAAAAATAAAATCTGAAAGGTTCATAAAAATTAGACTGTAAGAAAATGTAGCAAGAAAAGCTAATGGATAATTCGTAGATATAAATCACTAAGTAATTGTCTTAAAACTTCATAATGTCTGCCTATGCTGTCAAAAATTACCCTTGCCAGCTCTTCAGAATCCTACTGCTTTATAATCTTCAGTTACTGCACCTCTTTCCTTTAAGGTATTTATGTTTTTAAATTAATCTTTGTATAATCTTCCCTTGTCATCCCCTTTATTTTTCAAGCAAAACATATTTTTTTACACTTTTTACTTCAGACTGCAACTTATTTCAGACTTCCTTTGTATACGATGATAGTTCCCCACATACTAGTGGTATTCTAAGGGTACATTTATTAATATGGATGAGGTGCTTAGAAACTATGGTGATGACTGCCACAGAGACGCTTATTTTATATATATTGTGAGAGGGCAAGGCCAGATGGCTGTAGGAAAGTAGTGAGGAATGGGTATGTTAGCCCCAGGCTAAACAAATCCCTGGTACCAATGTAACCAAATGGCAGTTGTTCCAGGTTAATCAAGACACCTGGGGCCAATTAAGATCCTTCTAGAAAGCAGTGGAGATAGCTAGGTTGATTGGGACACCTGAAGCCAATTAAGGGCTGGTGGAACTAGTTAAAAGCCTCCCAGCTAGTCAGAGAGGTGTGTGCATGTGCCAGGAACTGTAGGAGGAAGCTGTATGGCTGGAGAAATGGGGCAGTACAAACCCTATTAGGTATAAGGAAGGAGGCCCTGAAGTAAGGGTGAAGTAGATATTGAGGAAGTGGGGGATGCTGTAGGGAAGTGGCCCAGGGAATTGTACTTGTCCTGTCTCAAAAGGTTAGCTACTAACAGCTGCTACTATTAGGGTCCCTGGGCTGGAGCAAAGGGTGGGCCTGGGCTCCCCCTTCCTCCCCATGATTAACCAGAGACTGTGAGGCAACAGAGATTGTGTGAGGGAGGGTTGCTTCTTCCAACCTCCCTTGCTGGCTTATGATGGAAAATGGCTCAGTAGGCTGTGACCCTTGCCTCTCTAGAGAGAGAGAGAGAGAAGGACTATGTGGAGGGTCTCAGTGAGCCTCTGAGGCTAGCATAAATCTGCCTGGAAGTGCAGGACCCACTGAGACAAGGTCTGAGCTTTGTCACTTACACTATTATTTTATATAGCTCAATGGTACATTTAACTTGGATGTGCATATATAAACTTTCCATTGCTTCCCCTATTGCTTATATAAGTAGTTATGTTTGGAATTTAGCTGGTGGTATTGTATTAATTTATTATTAATTATAATTATTGCTGTAGTGCCTAGAGGTCCAATGGAGATTTTACAATGCACAGCAAGGCTTCAAACACTTAATGAGAGGTAGTCCTATCCCAGGAGCTCACAGCCTAAATAGATAAAAGCTGTGGAGGAGAAACCGAGAGGAGAAGTGACTTGCCCAAAGACACTCCGCTAATCAGTGGCATAGCCAGGAACTGAACTCAGGTCTCCTGATTCCCAGGCTAGTATTATATATATATATATATATATATATATATATATATATAATATACACACACACACATGTATATGTATGTTAGATCACACTGCTGTGAGATAAAAGTAAACAGTGATGCAATGTTGTAAAAACATGAAGTCTCAGGCTAAGTCTGCACCACAGCTGGGAGCATACCTCCCAGAAAAGGTAGACAGACTCGCACTAGCTCGCTTAAAGTGGTGCTTTTTTTTTTTTTTTTTTTTTTTTTTTAAAGGCAGTGTGGATGCTGCCACTCGGGCTAGTCACCAGCTCTAACCTAAGGAGTCAGGTGGGCTTGGACTTGAGCAGCTAGCCCATGCCACCACCTATGCAACAATATCCCACACTACTTTTAGTAACTAGCTCAAGTGGAGCTAGTGAGGGTCTACCTACTGGGCTGGGAGGTGTGCTCCCAGCTGTGGTGCAGACATATAGAAAGGTGTGGAACCCTGGAGAGCTTATGTTCTAGCTCAAGAGTCGGCAACCTCTGGCACGCGGCTCACTAGGGTAAGCACCCTGGCGGGCCTGGCCAGTTTGTTTACCTGCCGAGTCCGCAGGTTCAGCAGATCGCGGCTCCCACTGGCCGCGGTTCACTGCCCCAGGCCAATGGGAACTGAGGGAAGCCGTGGTCAGCACACCCCGCGATCGGCCAAACCTGTGGATGCGGCAGGTAAACATACTGTTCTAGCTTAATAACAGGCAACAAGTGGGTGTAACAGGGCATTCCTGAAATCTGATCCACAAGCATGCATCCTTATGCCTACATGCAATCTCATCCAAGTCAGTGGATCCATCTGTAGGGATCTCTGGATCCAAGACTGAGGTGAAAGGAGGGAATGGAGAAGGAAAAACATAGTGATAAGGTATAACTTGATTCTGAGGAATTTAAAGGCTAATATATGAAATCAATATCAGTAAACTCAATGACCAAATATGCATCTGAATGAAGGCTAAGGATCCAGCCATGCATTTGGGCCAGACTGCATAGATCTCCTATCAGCGTTCAGGTTCAGCTTGTCTTTAAAACCTCAGTTCTGCAAACAAAACTGCATTAGTAGACCCCTGCACCCATGCAGAGCCCATCAACTTAGATGGTTCTTTGTGGTTCCCTTTGTGGGACTGGGGCCTAAAGAATTTAAACCAACATAGTTAACTCAACATGCATCTATTTTTCATGTCAATATACATTTCAGCTTTGTTTTTCCCCACAGGGCAATATATATGTAAATTTATAGTTATGACAGTTATTTAGAACCCTGAGATTAATTGTAATGTTGCATTTTAAGTAGAGATTTTGTACATTTTAATTCCTGTTTTGTAGCATTATTTATGATAATGGTAGAAAGAAACAGTATGTATGACTACAGTACCAGGAATATTTTAATTACATGTCAGAAATGTACCATTCACTTTTAATCATTCAGCAATGTAAATGTTACTGAAAAATGCTTTCCACAGTAAGAAATTCAGTCAAAGAAAATCTTTTAATACAGTCCTGAAAGACTGAAGGTCATTGACTTAGCAACTTTCTGAAAACACTATATCAGACTCTGTTTGAATTTCAGCATGTGGGTTAACTGTTTGTTTGATGCAAGGAAAATTACAAAAGAGTGTCCATCCGGAGAGGCTTACATCTATATGAAAATTCTGAACTGGTATGAGAACTAGTCTGTTTGTTCATAACTCAAAGAACCTAATGGATCCTACTGATTTTTTTTTCCAGTTTCCTGGGTCACAACAGACTTCCTATTCCAGTCATCTGATGAATTAGTTCACCTCAAAAATGGGAGAGGCTCTTGGAGCTTGTTTTTTCTCTATGGCTGAATGATAAATTACAGGAGATGAACCAGTTGGGCATAGATTAGAGAAGTAGCTGGGAAGTCCCTAGGGTTTGCTTTTCTTCTGAAGAAAGATTTCATCCATATATACTTTTAAAAAAATTATGACTATGGCCAAGAGTTCACTTTTGACCCTCTGCCACACACACCATGTGGTCCATCTTGATCTGTTTCAAGCTGTGCAAAAATCTGTCCTCTCGGAGGTATAGGCCTCATTAGTAGTTCCTTCAAATTATATTCACTGTATGTGAAGTGGATTGGCTCTTGTAACAGAGTGGCCTGCACCTTTTAGGGTCAGGGTTCTTAGGCCAACCAGACCTGATCAATTTTCAGACCCAGCTGGAAAGGGAGCAAAGAATTATAAAAGACAGCAAGCCTGTCTTGTGAGTGGAATTATTGGGGGAGGGCCTGGCCATGTCATGCTGTGCCTCCTCCCCTCTCCTGTAGTAGGAGGATTGAAAGGTCTGTCCTGTCAGTACTGGGAGAAAATTTCAGAGCTGTAGCCATGGTGAGCAGAGAAACTACTTTTTGTTTGGTTGTTTTGCCTAAGCTAAGAATAACACTCTGCTGTGAAAGAGTGGCAGAGTCCTTTCTGGTTGTGAAAATAGGCCAGCAGGTCACATGTGATGGAGAATGCAGATAGGCAATCAGCTCTTGTACAGAGGCTAGCCTGAAGCCAAACCAGGTAGGTGGTGATGCTACAGTTCCATGCTAATATTTCTCAGGCCTTTTGACTGCAAGGATCATAGACTTGTAGTAGCCTGCTCTTAACTGGGCTTCATTAGGCTTCTGATGAGGCCAGCTTTGGGTTTCTGGATTTCCTGAGACCTGTGCTGCCAGAACTGAAGGCTAGATCTGTGCCGCCCCCCCCCCCCATTTTTTTTCTGGTGCATTATGCTACTGCAAGGTTCAACTAGTCTTACAACCAGAAGACTAACTTTGTAACTGGATCGTCTTTATTATAATACACTTTGCTTACATTGAATCTTCTGATACATGTATCTGTCCCAAAAGATAATCAAAGTATAACTTAGAGTAATTATGTTCATACCATGTAGTTCATGACCTAGATTCTTAAAACAACTGTATTAAAGATGAACTACATGACTTTATCCTGTTTAATTATATAAAGTAGTGACAATTATAAGTATTAAAGCATAACTAAAATTTAATTGCACATTCCTCTGTATGTCAAATTCCCCTCTATTTAGCTATTGTCAACTTTCTTCTTCTTCTTCCTCAATCTGTTTGTTCCAGGTGCTTGTTGTAATACAATCAAATTGAAGGTAAGTCTTTTGAGCAGACACTGTCTCTGTATATGTATTTTTATATTGCCCAGCACAAAAAAAGATGAAATCCTTAGTAGGGTGTTACCTTAATTATAATAAGGGAGGAAAATCAAGCTCAGTTTTCATGAGCACTTCCATAAAACCATGAATGGCATGTAGCTCTACTAAATGGAAAACACTTGACCCATCCACCAGTGTTTAGATGTAGCAAACATACTATACAAGTTATTGTAACAGAATAGCTAAAAAAGGAGACAATGTAATAAGATATTACCTTACCTACATTCCCCTTCCAATATTCTGGGACCAACATTGCCACCACACCACTTTAATAATTTAAAAAAAAAAGGGGGGGGGGCAAGGAAGGAGGCAGAATAGAGAAGGCACTGGACTGATACCAGGAGACCTGCATTCTGTTATTGCCTCTGGCCACTGACCTCCAAAAAGACTTTGGACAATCATTTCACCTCTTAATGCCTGTTTTCCCCCATCTGTAAATTGGATATAATGATACTTGCTTCCCTTGTAAAGCCCATGGAGACTTAAGGGAAAAAGTATAATTTACTATTTAAAGACCATTTTTCAGAGGCTCTCTCTTAATAGAGTTGAGCACCTGTGCATATTTCTCACAAATTGAATAGTTAGGTGTGATGACCTGAGTTGTATGTGTAAATGCAGGGGATTGTGTATTAACTCTCACACTTTAATGGAAGTTGTTTGGAATCAGAGCTGCATACTTATGTAGCCACAAAACAGGCCAAGTTCAGGCAGCCACTACAATTTGACAAAACTACTGGTTAAGTAACTATCTGAAATTGGAGTTCAAAGACAAATGTTTTGTCAGACCAAGCAAACAGCAGGTCTAAATTCCCAAGTCAGGTGTTAATGGTTTTTGTCCCTGCAAAGTGACTATATTATTTGGAAAGAAACTTTAGTAACCCAGGGAATAGAATTGCTAACACTCAAGGTCATGATAACCAAACTGTGGAGAGTGACAGGTGGTTAAAACAGATGGGGCAACTTGGAATTCTGCGATGTACAAGCTGACCCTGGAAAATAATGAAAGAAGGGGGGGAAGAATTTAGGGTGGAACTCTGCAGAATAATAGGATGTGAAGGGAAAATAAAGTTTAACCTTTGGGTGGACTAGAGTTCATGCCATTGCTTTCTCCAGTGCCTAAAAATACCCCAACTCCCATAGAAAAGCAGCCAGAGACTTAGAATTCAGTCTCTAAGGATTTTCAGCAAAGATAGCACAGGGTCAACCTCCCCACATTCAAGTCTCAAAAGGAATTAACTTAATTACCAACTTCACAAATCTTGTAAGTAAATTGTTTCTTTATAGCATAGCATGGCTATTTTATAATCCCCATACATTACCTTCAGTTATATATAAACATCTAAACAGGTCAGTCCCCACAGAAACACAGTGGGGAGGAACTCTGAGTTTCCAAAAGCTTAGGTTGAGGTCACCTGAGCCTCAGTGAGAGTCTTTGATTGCTAAATCTATACAGTCTGCTGAGTCAAAAGTAACATCTTCCCTCCACTTGCTTGTAGGAATCTTCAAGTGGAATCCATGCAGACTCTTCCTCTGCTGAAATCACTGTTAGCCAGGTAGCTAATTCATTAACTAGTCAGGTAAGTGTATAGACTTGGGGGAAAAAATTTCTTCAAGAAAAATACAAAACTGAGACTAGCAAAATAAATGACTCTTTAAATGTGATAATAGGGAAAAGTTGGTCAATCATACTAGTTCAGACAATTTAACTAAAACATTTGGCTAAAATCAAACATTCAAAGTATACAATTAAAAAAAATTTCCCTCACAATTTTCCCTTTCTATAATTAACCGTGCCAAGGCTTCCCTGTTGAAGGAGGGTTAACAATATTCCTGAGCTGCCGCAAAATACTTCAGAGTTAAGGAAAACAGCCTGCTTTCTGAATGCTCCTGGGCTCAGCTTCTCCCAGCCCACACAGGCCCTTTTAAAAGCAGCTTCCCTGACTGCTTGCCCACATGGAGTCTGAGTGCAGCTACAGGAAATCTATTGCACATACCCAAGACTACTGCACCCAATTCTGGAAATTTCTGGATGTGGAGTGCTAATTGTGCATGCGCCTAGCAACAATGACCCAGACACAGCTCACTCCTATCCGTTGCCTTTATATCTCTCTTAAAGAGAGATCTTCCTATTAGGCAAATGGATTACAAAATCACTTCTGACTTTAAGAAGGGTACTTTGTGTGCTAGCACACTGCTCTATCCTGCTAGCTGCTGAGCACTCTGGCCTCATCCAACAAGCTACTGAATCACCTGCTTAACCTTAAGCATGCACAAGAGTAGTCCCATTCAAATGAATGATGCCTATGAGACTATTAAGAACCTGCCTGATTCTAAGTATGTTAAGTATCTTGTTGGATTGAGGCTGCAGGGTGGCGCCCTTATGGTGTAATTGACTGGAGTGTAGGGGATTTTTTTATCTTAATAAACCAAAACAAGCTAAACAAAACCTAGCCTTAATTTTGTTGTTGGGGTGGGGAAGTCCTACCAATTCTGCTCTATGTATACATTCTAAAGAATGTAAAAGTGATGTATGTGTTCTATAGAAATATACTAATTCTATAAATTAGGAGACATAATTCTCTCAAATGATATAGTAGTTCCAAAATGTATAGAAAATTGTACTTTTGCTTTTTGCTAAATTCTATAGGACTCTTCCGAAAGGATATTAAGAGCTAAAATGAAATCCCAGCCTCTTCCTGTACCTTATTTTCATGTGCAGAGAGACTTCAGTTTGTGGTTCAGTGCTCAAAAGGAAATATTACATAATGGAAATCAAATCTAAATAAACTTCTTCTTTTAGAGGCTTTAACAACCCCTGACATGCAAGCAACAGAAGCCAGATGCCTGAAACTTTCCCACTACAGTGGAAACTGCATGTCAGCAGACTGCAGAGTTACATGGAAGGGGACAAAGGAGCAGTGATTCATAGTGGAGGCAAATGAGTTCACAGTATTCCCACATTCACTTACTTTGATTGCCACAAGGACAATCATGGGCACTGGCTAAAATCTAAGACAGATATAACATGCTAAAACCTGGATTTCTGAGAGCCAATGGACTCAGCCCAGGTTGATCCTGACAAACTGAGCTCTTCTGCTATTCCTAACTAGAACAGGTCCCAGTTCTCATGGAAAAGATGTGGATCAAGAATGTATGAGCCTTCTGACATAACAAAGCCACAGATGACATCAGACTTAAAACTAGAAAACAGTGATACATTTCAGAGGGACTGAAATATGTCTGGGGATTGGACAGCATGATTGCACTTTTCTACACAGAAATTCATCTACCAAGTAATCATCCTGGAAGGAGTGATTTGAACTATATGTGCACATTCATAGGCTCCAATTTAACTCTAACCAGACAGGAAAAAATTTAAGCATCACTGTGGACAGTTCACTGAAAACAGCTGTTCAGCTGCAGTAGTGGGCAAATAACCAAACAGGAATGCTACAATGTAAAGAGAATGCAATAGAAAATAATAGTACATCTTCCTTATTGTGAATACTGGTCACTTCATCTAAGAAAAAATAGCAGAAAGAGAAGGAGTCCAAAGATATGAAGTGGAAATCATTAGAGGCATTGTGAGTCTAATATATGAGAGAGAATGAAAAGACATGAACTTGTTTAGCCTGAGAAAAGAGTCATATAAAATAATGCAGGATATGGAGGTCAGTTGGGTACCCATTCTCAAAATAGAGAAACAAGCAGACATGCAATGAAATTGAAAGGTAAAATTTTTTAAATCAATAAGGTCATAACTAACCTGTGCAACTCACTGCTGCAAAACATAATTGAGAACAAGAAGATAGTAGGATTATACATGGATAATAAGAATATCCACAGCCATCATATAGTAATAGTGTAAGCACTAACACTGTTTGACCTCTTTATCTCAAATAATGCACCAAGATTCTGCCACACTTACTTAAGTTGATCAGTACCTTGCTTTATGAGTAATCCCATTAAATTCAGTGGGACTACTCAGTGTAAAGGTAGTACGCTATTTGGCCCAATATTTGTTATATTTGACTATCTTTCATGTAATTATCAATAAATGTTCATTATTTTACTTTATCAGCTTTATAAATGACTGAATATTATTCATTATATTAAATTCCACTGTTTTTCTTTCTGCCAACTTGTCACTAATATTTTTTTCCACTGTTTGACCAGGTCTAGTAAGTGTCTTTTATATATTTATAAGTATATTTATACTGATGACATTAATAGCTCTGTCTGCTTTCTTCTTGTAGTTTTGGACCAAGACTTCACAAACAGAATATCAGGGTTGGAAGGGACCTCAGGAGGTCATCTAGTCCAATCCCTTGCTCAAAGCAGGACCAATCCCCAGACAGGGTGTTTTTTTTTTTTTTTTTTAAAACCCCAGTTCCCCAAATGGCCCCCTCAAAGACTGAACTCACAACCTTGGATTTAGCAGGCCACTGCTCAAACCATTGAGCTATCCCTCCTCCCCTCCACCAATCTGAAAGATTAAAATTAATACAAATAAAGTCCACATAAGTGTGAATCCTCACTGTTTACTTAGGATTTTTGCTTAAAATGACCAAGATGTTTTTCAGTGCAAAATGATTAATTCATATGACTGTCAGCAAAGATTGTCCCTTGTCCTATGTGCTCCAAATAAGGACCCCTTTACTTCTGTGTGCACTACTCACGTCACCCACGCTGTGAATGATGGAGAGAGCAGATGGATGGGCAGGGAGTGGCCTTGGCTCTGCTCCTACTCCCCATGCACTGTAGCTGTTCTGATGTGGAGGGGGAAGTAACCCTCCTTCCACCTGGAATAAGACCATGGAGATTGGGGGGGGGCGGGGCAACAGGATGGGAACCAGGGCCAGCACCAGGCAACCAAGCACATGCTTGGGGCGGCACCTGGTAAGGGGTGGCCAATCTTGGGGTGGCGGGGTGCTCTGGTGGCACAGTGCTGGGCGGGCTCCGGCGGCGCAGCGCTCGGCAGGGCGGGGCGCTTTTTTTTTTTTGCTGCTTGGGGCAGAGCCGGCCCTGATGGAACTGTGCCTTAGTCCAGGGAAGGAATTTTGACTGCTTTGGGGGAAACACAGCAAAGTCTCATTCCTTGCCTAGTTTGTGGTAAAACTGTAATCTGGTCCATAATAACTGAGTGAAACTTTTTCAATTGTCTGTTAATGATGAGCCAGCTGCAATGGAACAAAGAGCCCAAGATTCCAATGTTTGTTTGAACCTACTTAATCTGCAGGTTTGGGCTGATTGTCCTTATGGTATTTTGAGACTGACTCTTTTGCAGTAAGTAGTTGGGCATTTTAACTGTTCCACTCCCAAACAGAGGCCAGAGAAGGACAATAATGAAATGTGCTCAAAATAGCTTCATCTGAGATTTAAACTTTAGGGCAGTGTGTTTATTCTCTAAACAAATATTTTCAATATTAAAAGCTATTGTATTAAGGTGGTGATAAATCTTC
This sequence comes from Terrapene triunguis, assembly GCF_002925995.2. Lineage (NCBI taxonomy): Eukaryota > Metazoa > Chordata > Testudines > Emydidae > Terrapene > Terrapene triunguis. The sequence continues at coordinate 45,712,611 of NW_020664420.1, read as the reverse complement.
AATAAAAGAGGCAAAGGAGCACAGTTCAGTGTAGTAGTACAGTTTCATGTTTCCAACAGAAACTTCAGCTACATATTCAAAAAGCCAGCAGTGCACAACCTGTGCATGGCACAGCCATGGGAAAAGCCCAAAACTATTTACATAAAGACAGTCAATATTTGTTGGAAGGTAGTCTGAGAGGCTCCCCCTGTGCTTTCTGTAACCCAGGCTGTTCTGCTCAAATTTCGGAGTTCCAAAACTTAGCTCAGTGTGGTCTTTAACAAGCTGAAAATGCAAGCTTTGCTCCATGGACCTCCTGACAGGATGAAGCACTGTAAGAGGGAGCATCTTTAACAGGAGTTCTTAGGATTACTATTCTGAAAAAAATGCATATTCTGGCAAAGTTCAGCCTCAATCATTCTATCCACACTGAAGAATCTTAACATGCAGTGTAATGAGAGGCAGAGTTTTGCAAATCAGGATTAATCAGGGCAAGCATCAGTTTACAGGCCACCCTCAGCTTGTCCCTTAAGATTTTGTCCATGACCATTTTCTTCAGTTTTCCATTGTTTGACTATTTAATGGCTTTTCCCAATCTTTACAGCATATGCTGTAAAGATAGGTTGTTACAGGTGCATCATTTTAAGAAGCTTTATGACTGAGCTACTGATGCAGCAAAGTACTTAAGCATGTGAGAATACCCACTGACTTTAATGGGCCTTGGAGCAGTTCTCCAGACATGTCTAGCTTTGAGTAGTCCCATTAAAGTGTCTAGGAATAATCCCATTGATTTAAACTAGCATTGTATTTGGCCCTCTATACTTGCCATGTTCACATATGTTCTAGAAAAGACTAAAATAATGAGCATCTAGTATAAATCCAAACAAAATTTGGACTGGTATGTTTTATAGAGTGGACAATATAACATCTCTATTTGCTGCAAGAATCTATGAGAGGTGGGTGAAATACTTATTACAAAATGCAAAACTAATTACTGAAGTCACAACTTTCATATTTTGTTACAAACTTGAAAACAAACCAATTCTTAATGTTTCATTCAGGTACATTATTTTTTTTTTTTAACCAAATAAAACTAGGCTTACTGCCAGGTAAAACTGCACCTGTTTTTGGTGAAGTCATCTTTATTCAATACCATGAAAATCAGAACTCTTCCACATTTCATGGTGGGGCTATTTAAATATTCTTGTATGCTATAATAATATGAAAAGTAATCGTATTGCCCTTATTTCACAATAATCATTAAATAAACTTTGTTTGCTTTTCTCTTATCAAGAACAACCAGAAGTGAGATGGTAAATGATATTTACCTTCTTTGCTTATGTCCTATCAGGGTCTTTAGTTGCGAGTTAATAGAGGTCTACAGCCCCTATGTGATTGTTCACCTTAAGCAGCCATGAGAATTAGAGAACTTTCATTTCCCTGAAGAAGCTCCTAAATTACATGAAAAGATTGCATATTCTTTCAATGGATTTCAAATACTAGGAATTATCCAGTTGGAAAAGTACTTTTTCAGTAATTATAAGCTTTCATTCATTTTTTTTTTTTTTTTTAAATTGCCTTATTTTAGTTGTGGAATTGGCTGAGCTATGAACTATTATCCCATCAGTTTTACTTTCTTTTCTGTGTGGTGTGTTGTGCGTGGTTCTCTCTTCTCTTCTCTTCCCTTCCCCCCCGCCCTTCTTCTCCCACCATGTATCACAGGGGCAGGCAAACTTTTTGGCCTGAGGGCCGCATCGGGTTTCTGAAATTGTATTGAGGGCTGGTTTGGGGAGGCTGTGCCGCCCCAAACAGCCATGCCTGGCCCCTGCCCCCTATCCAATTTCCCCCCCCCCGCTTCTTGCCCCCTGATGGCCCCCCTGGGACTCGTGCCCCATCCACCCCCTGCTCTACCCCCTGCTCTGTCCCCTTACTGCCCCCCGGGACCACTGCCCCATCCACCCCCCGTGCTCCCAGTCCCCTGACTGCTCCCCCGGGACTCCTGCCCCCATTCAACCTCCCTGTTTCCCCACCCTCTGACTGCCCTGACCCCTATCCACCCCCCTGACCACCACTGTGAACTCCCCTGCCCTCTATCCATCCCCCCCCCCCCCCCCCCCCCCCCCCCCCCCCCATGGAGCACCGGTGGCTGGCAGTGCGGCTGCACCAGGACAGGCAGCCGCACTGCCCGGCTGCAACTAGCCATGCAGCACAGAGCACTGGGTCAGGCCCTGGCTCTGCAGCTGTGCTGCCCAGGAGATCACAGCCTGCTGCCCAGAGCATTGCGCTGGCTGCAGGGGAGGGGAAACAGCAGGGGAGGGGCCGGGGGCGAGCCTCCCAGGCCAGAAGCTTAGGGGCTGGGCAGCAGGGTCCCACGGGCCAGATGTGGCCCACGGGCCACAGTTTGTCCACCTCTGGTGTATCATAAGAATACAAAATTTCTCCCACTGTTTCATATGTTAGGTACCCCATTGGCCTCCATCACTGTAGTATCTGAACATCACACAAACTTTAATGTATTTATCCTTGTAACCACTCTAGGACAGGAAATTATTATCCTCATTTGGCAGATGGGGAGCTTAGAGATATTAAATGGTTTGTCCGAGGTATCACAGGAAGACTGTGACAGCAGGGAACTGAACCTGGGCCTCCAAAGTGCTATGCTAGCACCATTGGACTATCCTCCATCTATCTAAATTATGTCTGTCTAGCGTGCATGAACAAACACACATCTGTACATGTAAATATATTTCTGACTCAGTCCTGACTATATTTGAGGGATAGAAAATGATCAAGAAAGGTCCAAAATAGCTAATGTATATCTGATAATGACCCTGGGAAGGTCATTCTGTACAGACTCACTTAAATTATTCCACCTCCTATTAAGAATGGATTATACAGGGGAGAATGTACAAGTATGAGAGATGCTGATGGATGCGTGTACTGCCCTTCTCAAAGAATTGGCTATGTAGAATTCATGAGTTATGTGACCTGGTAATACTTAATCCTGCCATAGCATAGGTGGGGGTGAGGGTGGACTAGATGACCTCTTGAGGTCCCTTAATCCTACGTTTCTATGATTCTATGGTTAGTAAATTCTCTTGCCTTCCTGCATGTCCAATGTATGTATAACACTGAGGCCATGTCTACACTTACCAAAGCTAAATGCCACTCCATCGGAGTGACGAGTAAGGTAAGTCGCTGTGAGTGTGTCTCTCGTCTCTGCAGGGTGGTGTAGACACCGCAGTAAGTCAACCTAAGGTATGTCAACTCCAGTTACGTTAGTCACATAGTTGGAGGAGCGTAAGTTAGGTTGACTTACCGCAGTTGTATAGACATGGCCTTTGGGGGGTATAGATATTCAAGCCTTGTGTTTCACCTTATGCACATAGAAACATTCATCCTTTTGTGTGGTAAGTGAGATTCCACATGCTCAGTTATACTGCTTTAGTGACATATGTTTTCACTCTCTGAAGTTATTTTTCTGTCTTCCACTGTGAAACTTTATTTTTTTCAGGACACTAACAACACAAAGTTGTTCAGGGTTCACTTGATTAATTCATTTGAATGCTCACAAAATTCTGTTAACGTGCTTCTGTGGGTCAGGTGCATAGCTGACTGATGTCGCTGGAGCGGTGTTGAATTACACTATCTGAGAATGAGATCATTTGTCTTTAAAAAGATTGTCACAGCTTATGCATTCTATCTCAAATGCATACCACAAAAATTGAGACAGGGTGTTTACAATCCACGTTAATTACACTGGGGAAGATTCCACCACCCCCAAGGATTTGTATTACTTTCAGTGAAATAAGTGGGCCAAACATGACCCTGTCATTGTACAACATTAAACAGTCAAATATGGTTTGGGGTTTTGATTAGAAGCCTCAGACTGCTTAGTCACCATTATATTTTTAAAATTTTATTAAAGGAAAAAGCAACTCAGATTGTTGATATGGGCTAGAGCTGCTACTATTAAAGTCCAATCCCATTTCCTAGTATTTTGAACCCCCTGTCCTTCAAAGTCTCTTTAAGTACCCCCAAAACAGGGGTGTCACCCTGATTTTAAGTAAAAGTGCCCCGCCAGTGTGACCCTGCCTTAGGGTACCAGACGTCCCAATAAAATTGGGACCATCCCAATATTTTGGTGTCTGTCCCACGTCCTGACCGATCTTTGGTCGGGACGCATTTTGTCCCGATATCCGCCGGCAGTACTGTGTTTTGTTTTTTTGGGGGAGGGGGTTGCTCTGCCAGCGGGCACCTCCCCCCACCATGTGTCCCGATATTTTCTTCCCCTCATCTGGTCACCCTACCCTGCCTGTACAGTGCATGCTGTACAGAGGATGCCATTTTGCTCTACAAAAGTGGAGAGTGAATGAAAACTAACTACTGGTACTTGAGACTGAAGGTGCTGGTATCTGTGGTTTGGGAGAAGGAACCAGAGGAATTAGCGAGTACATCATCTCCATTGAATGAGAGAAGGTGCCTACTATTTTCTTCTCATATTTGTAAGCAGAGGTAGCCAGAAAATGGAAAATCCTTCCTGCAAAAACTTCTGCAGTTTTTTTAAATTGAAATTTATTCACAAGAAGGGATTTCAAGAAAAGTTTCATTAAGAGAACTTGAAAGGGAAGTTTTCAATGTATCGGCCACCCATCTGCAGGGCCGGCTCCAGGCACCAGCTTACCAAGCAGGTGCTTGGGGCGGCCACTTCGGAGAGGGGTGGCACGTCTAGCTGTTGGGCGGCAATTCGGCGGATGGTCCCTCACTCCTGCTTGGAGCGAAGGACCTCCCACCGAATTGCCGCAGCAGATCGCGATCGCGGCTTTTTTTTGTTTTGTTTGACTGCTTGGGGCGGCCAAAACCCTGGAGCCAGCCCTGCCCATCTGGAAGGCTCATGTTAATTTTGTTTCTACCACAAAGTGAAAATGTCACAAGTTTTTCAGGAAGGGAGCCATCACTTTGATTTTTGTGACAATCACATTTTTTTCCCCAGTAAAATTGATCTTTTCCTACAGGATATTTCAACTTTGTTAAAAGGGCATTTTCTGATGGAAAATTCACAACCTTCTCTCTTAATAACTAGATGATTCACACCTGCTCTTAGTTTTTCATTCAGCAGATGCTGAGATGCATTACTAAGAGACCTGGCCAGAAGTTTGCTGGTGTTTGAGATGCAAACTATTATCGCTGAGTCTGGATTGATTGATAAGTAGATTCCATTCAACAACATGCATTTTTAATACAGCCAAATTACAGCTGATATTGAAGAACAAGGAATGCTGGCCTGTGTGGATCATATGCCTGGCTGACTGAAGTCATGAGGGCTTTGGGGGAACTGTATCCTGGAAAGCAGTGATTTCTAAAAGGGATTTAGGGGTCATCAAGGACAGAATGGAACATCAGCTGCTAATGCAATGCTGTGGCAAAAAGTGCTAATGTGATTTGGGGATATATATAAACAGGGGAATGAGTAAGAGTTAGGAGGTGTTTTTACCCTTGTGAGGGCACTGGTGAGACCAGTAGCAGAATACTGCATACAGTTCTGTTGTCTAAATTTTTAAAAGGATATTGAAAAAACTGAGTGTGCAGCAGAGTCACACAAATGATTCAAGAGTTGGTGAAAATGCCTTATGCTGAGACTTAAAGAGCTTATCATACAGAAAACTGAGAGGTGACTTGGTAAGTATCTAGTGTCTAAGCATTTTCATGTGGAGAAAGTACCAGGTACAAAAGTGGTGTTAATCTACCAGCAAAGGCATAACAAGAACCAGTGCCTGGAAGCTGAGGTCAAACAAATTCAAATTATAAATTAAAGTGCATTTTTAATAGTGATGGTGATTAACCATTACAACAAACTATCAAAGGAAGTTGTGGATTTTCAATCTCTTTCAAGGAAGTGATGATAAAGTCAAACAAGTTTCTGGGCTCATTATAAGGGTAACTGGATCAAATGTATTGGCCTATGAAATACAGGAGGTCAGACTAGGTGATCTAATAGTCCCTTTGAACCTTACACAGTATGAATCTATGCCTTTTCACTTCTAGATTATTGCAGTGCGTGATACTACTCACTGTCCCATGATGCAGTTTTCTCCATCCCATCATTCTATGAGCTTCCACCCACATTTTGTGCCACTTTTCAACAGTACCTGTAAACTGTGTGCCTGGTGTCTCTGTCTGAAAGCATGGATCCTGCACTGATCTCCAGTCTTATGATGAGCGTTATGAACACAGTGCAGCTGATCCTATGGTATTTCATGAGCTGCGAATCTGATAATGACACCATGGTGTCTGCCTGGTGTATGAAAGAAACAATTCAAGATTGCTTTTGGCATTCATGGAACAGCTGCACGTGGTGGACTGACAGTACTGGCCATGGGGAAGCAAGCATTGAGTGATGGGATCACATCGTGATGCAGGTATGGGATGACAAGCAGTGGCCGCAAAACTTTTGGATGCACAAAGCCACCTTGAACTGTGTGTGGAGCTTGTCCTTGCCATTCGGCACAGGGATATCAAATTGAGAACTGCCCTCACAGTGGAGAAGTGAATGGCAATCGCTGTGTGGAAGCTGGCAACTCCAGATGACTACCGATCAGTCGGAAATCAATTTGGAGTTGGAAGTCCACCATGGAGTTTGCAGTCATGCAAGTGTGCAGGGCCATTAATCACCTCCTGCTATGAAGGACTGTGACTCTGGGGAAATATGCAGGAAATAGTGGATGGCTTTGCAGCAATGGGATTCCTTGACTGCAGCCAGGCAATAGATGGCACGCATATCCCAATTTTTGCCTCCAGTCCACCTTGCAACAGTGTATATCAACAGAAAGGGCTACTTGTCTATGGTATCCCAAGCCTTGGAGGCTCACTGGGGTCATTTCACTGACATTAACGTGGGGTGGTCAGGGAAGGTGCATGACACACACATCTTCAAGAACATGGGCCCGTATAGAAAGCTGCATGCAGGGACTTTCTTTCCAGACCAGAAGATTCCAATGGGGATGTGCAAATGCCCCTAGTGATTCTGGGAGACCCAACCTACCCCTTGTTCCTGTGGCTCATGAAGCCTTACACTGGAAACCGTAATAGCAGCAGGTGCAGAATCAAGCTTGAATGTGCCTTAGGCAGATTAAAGAGTCACTGGAGCTGCCTTTTTGGTAGGTTTGACCTCAATGAGGAAAATATTCCCATGGTCATCACAGCCTGCTCTGCTTTGCATAACATTTGTGAAACTAAAGGGGAAAAGTTTCCCCAAGGATAGTTGGCTGGTGGCTGCTTTTGAGCAATGAGCTACCAGGGCTGATAGAGGGGCTCAACGGGGCTATTTGAAGCAGGGAGGATTTTTGAAGGAGCATTTTGACAAAGACACATTACTGGGGCTCATTCTGTAGTGTTTTGAGCCAGGCATTGCTTTCTTGAACCATAGTATGACCCTTGTAACGATGGCTGTGTGTGCGTTCGCTGCATTCTGCTAATGCACCGATTGCCCCTGTGTACGAATTTCGGCAGCAACCACCGTGATTTGTAGACAAAGATTCATTTTCTTTCTGTAAGTACATTTTCATTCATCAGCAATACAAACAGTTTTATTTTCTAAAGTGGACATGACAGCTGAGCAGTTCCTGAAATGAGGCTCCCACAGCTGGGTGTATCTCCCGCTGTCATTCTGAAACATGTCCCTAGGGGTGGAGTGCATGGAGTACTGGGAAGGCCTGGGAACATGTGAGGAATGGGGCAGGAGAGTTTGGGGAGGGCATGGAAGGCAGTTCTGTATGGGCTGCAGGGGGAGGCGAGTATGCATGTGTTCCACCTGCAGCTCAATCAGGGACCTCCTCATGTCTTAGTTCTTCCCCCTGTATCATCTGCTCCTGCCCCTGTTTTCTCGTCTGGCTATCCGTTCTCAGTCTTTCATTTATAGTCTCTCTCCATGCTCTCTGCTCATTATCGGCTGCATCAGAAGAATGCAACACCTCCCTGAATGTCTTCCTTACTCCTCCTGCTTCATCTCTTTATCACTTAGAGCAGCTCAGCCAGTGTGCAGGAGGAACACCCCCCCGGGCACATCTGCAGAAGCTAAAGAAACAATAAACAGAAGCACTACACTGAGTGCACTCACAGTCTTGATTCATACAAATTAGATACATCACTGTCTCACTTTCCCTTGGCAGACGCACAGTGCAGCAAGAGCCCTAACCTGGGTGAGTTGGGCCTGGGGACGAGGGGAAGGGGCAAGATGGGACAAACTGGGGGGGGGAGGGGTTCACAGGCGTATCAAGACAAGTGCCATGGGCCACTATTCTGAATGCTGGCACCATTTTCCACAGCTAGGGGGTGATAGCAGCTGATATCTTGCTCCTGAGGGTAAGTGAGGCTGCAAGGGTGCAGCTTCTGCATGCATATGGCTACAGACCGCGTCTGTGCTGGTCATGTGTGTGCTGCTTTGGTGCCTGCAGAGGTAATTACCGATTGGCCTGGCAAAGTTTCCTACTGGGGGCAAGAAACAAGGCTGCCCTCTCAAGGAACCTTTGGCAGAGGATTGCAGAGTACCTCCAGCTCCAGGAAAGTTTCCTAGAAATCTCGATGGAGGATACCTAGGACATCCCAGGGTGCATCAACAAGCTTTTCTGCAGTGCCCCCTTAGCCTAGCTTGCACAAGGGAATGGGAAGCATATGCAAATGGTGCTAGTGTTAAATATTTCTCTCTCTCTCTCTCTCTCTCTCTCCACTCCTGGAACAACAACAAAAAGAGGAGAGCTCTACCTCATGTCTCCTTGCAGAATCAAAGCACAATGAATACTTATTGGCGCTCCCCTCTTCTGCATTGGGTGTGGCAGAGCTGGAGGACTGGGAGTGGCTAGACTCCTCTGAAGTTCAAAAGAGGTGCTGGCTCACCATGCCAACGGATGTCCCTGTTGCCTCTTTCCCCCCGATCCTTCAACTCCACTTCGTCGTGCACCACTTTGTCCTTGGGGTTCACTGTGCTGGCTGCTTCCTCCAGCCCCTCCAAAGTAACCAAGGGGGTTGTGACATTGCATTCTATATGTTTATGGAAATATGCTTATAAGTGTAAATATAACATAACAGGAATATGCTTTAGGCTAGATATGCCATGTGATACATCTTTGCAAAGGTTATGATCTACTGAATATATTCCTCCTATCTGTATGCCTGTATCATTTTTATATCTGAAGTTATGAGCGTTGTCTCTATGCTTGTATTTGAGGTGTTTGCTGTAGGAAACACATAAGGGAGGTTTGGACAACATATTGTGAAGGGGCTATTCAAGTAATTGGGAGTACTTAACTAACAATGGACTTTGGGAGACGCCAATCCACATCTGAGCTTTCCTGGGAACATTCAAACTAACATGAAAACAATGGTGTCAGCCTGTAAAATGCTGAATCATTCATGGATATGTGACTTGCCCAGGTGGCTACAAACTCCATCTTGTTGCTGTGATTTTTCACAGAAGAACAAATTGGTTTCCACCCACAGAGAGAGAATATAAAAGGCCTTGGAAGCCTCTCCATTTTGTCTTCAGCTGGCTCAAGAGATGGCCTCTCCACCCCAAAGAGATGCCTGGAAAAAAAAGTGGACCAAAGGACTCTAACTATGGGGGGTGGTGTGAGTGTTTGCTGGACCCGGGCCATAAACTACAAAGTTGGTCTGAAAAGGATTGTACCTGGGATAACATCTGTGTTGCAGCAGGCTTGCGTGTCTGGCTCAACAAGGCAGGGTGCTGGAGGCCCAAACTGGCAGAGAAAACGGGTTCAGAGGTAGTCTCAGCACATCAGGTGACAGTCCCAAGGGGGTCTCTGTGGCCAAACCCATCACAGGGGTCTTGGCAGTGGAGGTGGGGTAGCCATCGAAGAGGGCGTGCAGCTCTTTGTAGAAGTGGCATGTCTTTGGCGATGCACCAGACTGACAATTGTCTTCCCTTGACTTCTGGTATACCTGCCTCAGCTCCTTGATTTTAGCCTAGCACTGCTGTCTCTCTCTTTTATGCCCCTTCTCCTTCATGCCATAAGCAATCTGCCCATAGGTATCAAAGTTCCTACGGCTGGAGTGGAGTTGTGACTGCAGTCTCCTCTTCCCACAATTCCAGTGTACTCCTGGTGGGAGCACGTTTGCTGTGGGGAGCCAGCATGGTCAGCTGGGAAGATGCAATGTGAGCTCTCCAGGCCGAGCAAACAGGAAATGGACTTTCAAAACATTCTCAGGCCTTTCAAAGGAGTGGGGGTGCATGCCTGTGAAACTGGGTGCAGGCCAGCGGAGTTCAAACTAGTGACCAGAGTAGTTATGATGGACATTGTGGGACCTCTCCTAGAGGCCTCTTAGAATGACATAAGCAACTCACTGTCTACACTGATACTGTGTCACTCTAACTACATTGCAAAAATCTCTATGCCTCTCATCCAGGTGGTTTTATTATGTTGGCGTAGCAGAAGAGTTAAATCAGCAGGAGGAGTATTGCAGTGTGTACATCTCTACTGTTTTGTCAATGAAGGCTGACTTTTGTTGACATAACTGTGTAGTGTAGGCATGGCCTCAGTTGCTGTTCTGTCTCAGTTTTTTTACAGCCACACACCTGGTCACAATACCCAGTAGAAACCTACATTTTTATGGTACTAGTTTCCAAGCAGACTCTACTAGGGCTTGTTTTAGATGTGGCTCCTTAGTTGTAAAACAATTGTCTTAAGTGAAGGGTTCGTTGATACATCAGTTTTAATTCAGCTCATAATAAGGCTTCACATAGCGCAAAATTATATCAAAAGAGGGTCCTGCTACTAGTGCTCTCTGAGGGGGTCCTTGCAACTTGAATTTACCTCCTTTCTTGGCTCAGTGTTCTCACACTTTATAGGTTTAGTGGGAATCTTGATTATGAGGGAAGGAAAGAGTGATTGCAAGTACCAGCTTGTATTTTTTGTAAAGTTCTTTAGAATTCTTCAGCATCTCCCATTTTCAGTGGCATAAAGCTCTTATTTCAGCCTGACATTTGCCCAAGGTCAGTTTATCAGCAATCTCCATTGGCCCTCTATCTACTCTTTATCATTTCTGGTAGGCATTACAGTAGAAGTGGATCTCAAGGAAGGATTTAAAAGAACGCATGGTGGTGGTGGTCTTTTAGAGCAGTGCAGAGAGGATGTTTTATGTATAAGAGGTGGGGGCAAGGGCAGTATGCAAGATAGCATGAAGGTGCTTGTGACTGAACCAGACAAATAGGTATTTAAGATTGGCACCTTTTGCAGCACAGGCAGTTCAGTAAGTTAGAAAAGCAGCTAATAGGGAAGAGTATTAGAGAGCATTAAAGGAAAGGCTAAAAGCCTGTATTACTCCTGCGGGAATTCTGTGCCAAAAAAAAAAATCCCAAATGTTTTATTTGTCAAAATAATACAATATAATCACACCAGTTTCAATTATTTTGGTCATTTATTTCAAAATACCTGTCCGCAAGTATGTCTGTAACAAAAAAGTCAGGATTTTTTTTTTTTGGACAAATAGATCCCTTACTAAGCATATTAATACAGAATGTTGAGTAATAATCTATTTAAACTACAATATGGAACTGTATTTCCTGCACCCCTCAGAAGCAGTGCTGAGGCTTGGGGGAGTCAGGGGTAATAGAATAGCTGAGGGAGAAGGAAGTAATTGCTCAGAAGGAGTCCAGGCGTGAACCTGGAGGGTTGTCGATTGTAGAATAAGTATGGAACCATTGCTTTTTGGGGGGAGGAGGGATTGCTAGTGAGTTGGGGAGCCTCCCGTTTGCAGACCCTGGCTGATCTCTAGCCTCTCCCAATCAGTTAGGCACATCTGCCCCTGTCCCCATGTATCCCTGCTCCCCCACTCATCCACCTCTCCTCCCCCCCATCCCCATTGTCCCTGCACCCTCATCCCCCTGCACCCCCTTCTCCAGTCCCTATGGGTCTGTGAACCCACACTCAGCCACCCCCATCCCCATGTGGCTCTGCACCACTCTAGTGTCCCTGAACCCCCCATTCAGCCACCCCTACTTCCCATCCCCATATGTCTCTGCCCCCCCATGTATTCCTGCACCTCCACTCGGCCCTATCCCCACACAGTCCATCCCTGCATCCTTATTCCCTGTCCCCGTGTGCCCTGCACTCCCTAGCCTTCTATCCATGTGTCCCCACATCACCACTTCCATTCAGCCCCTGCTCCAGTCTTCCCCCCACTCCCCACTAGCCCTTCTGAACCTTCCCAGTAGCCTCCTGTGCCCCACTCTGTATGTCCCTCCACACATATCCTGTGCCACCTCACGTGGCCCCACAGGCAGGGTGCTGTGAGGAATGCAGCCTCTGCAATCTCCCTATCAGGTGCTGACAGCTATGGCTAGTGAGTGGTGAGCTGGCTACCTCTGTTCTGGCACCACAGCAGACCCTGGTGGGCAAAAGGCATAACTGCAGAACCTCTCCCGCAGACTGTATTTTCTGCTGACAAAATATATATATATATGTGGGCCACGTGAATTCTGTGAGTACGCAGTGGTACAGAATTCCCCCAGGAGTTGTACATGGGGGAGTCAATGGAGTGATGGGGGGTGGGAGAGGGCATTATGTATTGAGAAAAAATAGGCAAAGAAGCAGATTTTAACAGCTATATTTTGAAAGGGCTTGAAGAATGCATTATAGATGTTAATGAGGTCATAAGCTTATAAAATTTGCAGATGACACCAAGCTGGGAGGTGTTGCAAGCAGTTTGTAGGAAAGGATTAGAATTCAAAATGACCTTGACACATTGGAGAATTGGACTGAAATCAATCAGATGAAATTCAATAAAGACATGCAAAGCACTGAATTTAGGAAGGAAAAATCAAATGTGTAACCACAAAATGGGGAATACTGGTTAGGTGGGGTAGTACTGCTGAAAAGGAGCTGGGGGTTATTATAGTGGATCACAAATTGAATGAGTCAATAATGGGAAGCAGTTGCAAAAAAGGCTATTATTATTATGGGTGTATTCATGGGAGTGTCTTATGTAAGACAGAAGATAATTGTCCCTCTTTACTAGGCACTGGTAAGGCCTTAGCTGGAGTATTGTGCTCAGTTTTGGGCACAGCAATATAGGAAAGAGGTGGACAAACTGGAGAGAGTCCAGAGGAGAGCTACAAAAATGATAAAAGGATTAGAAAACCTGACCTATGAGGGAAAGTTAAAAAACTGGGCATGTTTAAAAGAAACTTGATTGAGACGAAAAGATGATTGAGATGGGGAACCTAATAACGTTCTTCAAATATGTTAAGGGCTGTAGTAAAGAGAACTGTGATCAATTGTTCTCCATGCCCACTGAAGGTTGGTCAAGAAGTAATGGGCTTAATCTGCAGCAAGAAAGATTTAAGTTTGCTATTAGAAAGTTTTTCCTAACTATAAGTACTAAAATCAGCTTCCAAGACCTGGGCTACACTAGCGGAGGGGGTTCGAACTAAGATACGCAACTTCAACTATGCTATTGGCGTAGCTGAAGTCGAAGTATCTTAGTTCAACTTACCTGGCCGTCCTCACGGCGGCGAGTCGACCACCACAGCTCTCCTGTCGACTCCGCTTACTCCACCTGCTGAGGTGGAGTACAGGTGTCGATTTGGGGATCGATTTAGCCCCGCTGATCCGGAGGGTAGTATAGACATACCCCAAGTAAGGTTGTGGAGTCCCTGTCTTTGGAGGTTTTTAAGAACAGGTTAGGCAAATGGTTTAGGTGGTCCTGCCTTAATGCAGGGGACTGGACTAGATGACCTTGTGAGGTCTATTCTAGCCCTACATTTCTATGATTCTGTGTCTATACCATTAACTATGATTTATGGATCCAAAATACCAAATTCATGGTGGGGTTTGTTGTTGTTGTTGTTGTTTTTACTACAGCAGCTCAACTGTCTATTTTTTTTTAAATGACAAAAGTGATTAGTCCACATCACTGGCTAAGTGCTAACGTTAATTTTTAAAGAGAGAACAATTCAGTTTTAACTAAAGAAATTTAAAAGCATATTAACTCAACTAACTTCTTCTGTGGCCCTGCAAATTGAAAACTGCTTTCAAAATTTGTTTAAAATCCAGAAACCAAGCAGATCTTGTATGGGATGTGAAAATCTGTTTCTAGTAGAAATGCTGACAGACTATTAACTGTAGTGAGTCTAGTAGGCGTTGCTCTTACATAACTGATGTATAAATGCTGACTTTTCTAATGTTATCAAATTCATTGCATTTCACATTTGCTGACATTTAAAGTATGTACATCCAACAATTGATTTCTTTTGGACTTCTTAACAATTTTAAATAAGATGAATGTAAATTGATTTTTCCTTGCTTTCCTGCAATATCCATTTACATTCAATTTATTGTGCTGAGTTCTCTAAGAACAGCTACTTCATATTTACCTGTTAGAAGTATTAAAAATAATAGTATATGATATTCTTAAATATATATATTTTAGAACTTCTTATACTGTTTCCATATATGTATATGGCCAATTTTATTTTTTATTCTTTACTCTACATATGTGCTTGATTTGTAATAAAAATGCGTGATGTAGGGGGAAAAAGCTTCCCACAGTGTTTGCTTGAGTGTTGACTTTTTTTCTTTTAACTTTCCTACATTCGTGTAAATATTCAGATTGTTGCATGTTGTATCTCAAATATGATCTCAATGCTCTGTGTAGTAGGAAAAATAGTAAGATAGCCATCCATTACTTGAGAGAAGTAAGGATTGTACATATGATGATTAGTTGTCTTTGTGATATTACTGATAATAGGCAACACAGAAAACAAAATAGGTTTTGATCTATTTTTATTACAGTCCGACCTACTAGAACAACATTAAGTGATTTTTAAAGGCCTGCCCTGAGCACTTCAGAAAAATCTTACTTTTCCATGGTGATACTATAACAGAGGCCAGAGTCTATTACTGTTGCTAGCCTGTTGGCAAATGCTGGAAGAAGTAGTTTCAGGTTAATTAGGGCTTGATTCTGACTTGATCCAAGTCAATGGAAAATGTCTATTGACTTTAATGGAGCAGGGTCAATCCATTACTGCTGATTCACTAGTGTAATCAAAGCTCAGCAGGGCAGGGACCATCTGGCATAATGGGGACCTCAGGCACGGCTGCAGTACAAATAGTAAGTGATGATAACATTAACAGACTCTACCTTGATTATAAAAAAGGCAGAAGTACCCTCTAGACAATAAATACAAATGTATATTCAAACTTGTTTTCAGCTGCATCTATCCAAACTCTAAGCACATTCCATGCATGTAAAGTTTGTTTGCCAGAATATAATTACACACATTTAAAAGTAGAGTTGAGTGGAGAACAGTAATTCAGTTTCGTGCAGTGTTTCAAAATTAGATTTTATTCAGATTCAGAACAAAACCTCAGAATTCTTGACAAAACAGCTGCCCTGACAGACTGTCACATGGCGTACCCTAGCCCCATGACAGTCTGTATGGTGGTTCCTGGGAGTCAGGGAGCCCAGGCTGCACTAGAGCTACAAGCATGAGCACTGCAGAGCCAGGGCTTTCAGTCTCCCTGTTCCCCAGCAACTAATCAGGCAAGCTGCCAAAGACAGGTGACCTGGGAGGAAATCAAGCAGGTTTCTGAGGCTACGTCTTCACTACGGGGGGGGGGGGTCGATTTAAGATATGCAAATTCAGCTACGCGAATAGCGTAGCTGAATTCGACGTATCGCAGCCGACTTACCCCGCTGTGAGGACGGCGGCAAAATCGACCTCCGCGGCTTCCCGTCGACGGCTCTTACTCCCACCTTCGCTGGTGGAGTAAGAGCGTCAATTCAGGGATCGATTGTCGCGTCCTGACGGGACGCGATAAATCGATCCCCGAGAGGTCGATTTCTACCCGCCGATTCAGGCGGGTAGTGTAGACCTAGCCTGATAGAAACCTGCCAACCCTGTCTAGTTTCTAGTGAAATTTTGTCAAATTGACATGATCCTGGAGAACATTTCAATGTTGATGAATTGGCAAATTTGGACAAATGTTTTGTCACAATTTTTCTGATCCACTCTACTTAAGAGACATCTTAAATAATTGTGGCAGGTGAATGGAGCTGTACCATGAAAAAGGGAAATATAGTGTGCTAACAGCAGTTACATTAGAAAAAAAAATCATTTTTAGATAGTAATGAAAGTCAGATTGGAAACAAATATTACTAGTAAGTGTTTTTGGTCTAATTTACTGTTTGACTATTTTATTAAATTAATTTTCACAGATTCTAAAGCCAGAAGGCACCATTATGATCATCTAGTCTATATCCTGCAAAACACAGGCCAAAAACCCTCACCAAGTAATCTCTGCATCGAGCCCATTATTTTGGTTGAGCTATAGAATACCTATTCAGAAGGCCATCAGTTCTTAATTTAAAGATTTAAAGTGATAGAGACTCCATTGCATCCCTAGATGAGCTGTTTTAAAGATTAATTACCCACACTTAAAAATTTGCACTGTATTTCCCATCTGAATATGTATAACGACAGCTTCCAACTGTTAGGTGGTGTTATGCCTTTTCCTGGTAGACTAAAGAAGCACATACTATCAGGCATTTTCCCATTGACCTCAAGATTTCACTCTATGTATATTACAGAGCAGCAAACTTTGAAGACTGAGCCCTGATCCAGCAATAGGTTCTAGAAGTGTTTTTGTTTGACCCAAAACTTATTTATTTTTTATTTCACTGGGAAAACTGAAACATTTCATTACCGGTTGATCTGAAATTTATTTATTTATTTTATAGTTTATCAGTTTGGTCAGTGAATGCAAAAATGTATTGTTTGAACAGCTCTAATTCAGTATCTGACATGCCATGACATGTGTACACTGCAGCTAGGAGTGAGCCTCCTGCCCCACATAGGCAGACTCCGGTTACTGTGCTTAAAAATAGTGGTGTGGGTGTTGCAGACCAGGCTGGACCTCAGGCTCTGAAGCCCACCTGACCCCCTACACTTGAGAGCCCAAGCTCCAGTCTGAGTCGCAACATCCATGTTGCTATTTTAAGATTGTCTGCTTGGACTGGGAGACTCACTCCCAGCTGCAGTGTAGACATACTCCCAGTCTCAGCAAAGAGATCAAACATATCAGTTGTTTATAGCAGTTTTGTGATGGAGACCCGTGGATAGTTGGACAGTTACCTCCACTCACTTCATATACTATACACTATTAAAGGCCAGCTATTTAGAAATAAAGTACTTTGCATCCTATTACCAGTCCCCTGAGACATTCACTTCCTCAAAATATTATAACTTTTAGAACTGTAGGAAATAACCCAAGGTCACTAAAACAATAGGATAATCTGCCAACAGAGGTCATGGATTATGTAAACTTAAGGTATTACTATGGTTTTGCTTAGAAGAAATAATGAAGATTCTGTGCACATCTCTGTATTTTGTTTTGGGCTGCAGTAGGCAGAGGGACTAAATAAACCGAAATGGGCTTTCCAAATCTCCTATGTACTAATTTATAAAGTTATTTTTTTTGTTTGTTTGTTTTTCCACACAAACATTGCAATAGTTTTAAAAGTTATAACTCATTTTTCAGTTTGATTTATTTAAAAGTGTATTATGACTTCAGAAATATCATTATCCAGCCGCTCTTATCCAGCCTCTCTTACTCTTTACAAATATTACCCCAAAAGAAAGCTTTTTGTTGTTGATCAGTATTTAGTTTTAACACACTGGGGAAAAGATCTTTCCTAATAATGATACTTTGCATTTATATAGTGCTTTACATCTTCAAATCACTGTACACATATTAAGCAATGGGGAAACGGGTTAGAAAGCATCTGATGGTGGTTATATATATTTATTTTAAAGTCTAATGCACAAACACCATAGAGAATTTTTCAGACTGTACCAAAATAAAGTTTTTTGTGATAGCATGAAAAGTCATAATATCTACAAAGCCATCTCCTCTAATGTAAATTTAGATGGCTACACTGACTTCAAAAGACCCATGTGTGTGTATTTGGATAATGACAGAGTATACTTATCATGTTTATGGACCATACCAATCTGGGATGGGTTGGTAGCATTTTGGAGGACAGGATTAGAATTTAAAATGAGCTTGACAAACTGGAGAAATGGTCTGAATTCAATAAGGGCAAATGCAAAGTACTACGCTTAGGAAGGAACAATCAATCAAACAAATACAAAATGGGAAAGGACTTCCTAGGAAGGAGTACTGCAGAAAAGGAGCTGGAGGCTATAGAGTATCACAAACTTAAAATGAGTAAACAATGTAATATTGTTGCAAAAAAAACATCATTCTGGGATGTATTAGCAGGAGTGTTGTAAGCAAGACATGAGAAGTAATTATTCCCTCTACTCAGCACTGATAAGGCCTCTAATATAGTACTGTGTCCAATTCTGGGCACCACACTGAGGGAAAGATGTGGACAAATTAATGAAAGTCCAGAAGACAGCAACAAGAATGATTAATGGTCTAGAAAACATGACCTACTGGAATGACTGAAAAAAACTGGTTTCTTTAATCGGAAAAGAGAAGACTGAAGGGGGACATGAGTCTTCAAGAACTTAAAAGGTTATTATAATAAGGAGGGTGTGCTCCTTAAACACTGAGGACAGAACAAAGAAGTAAAGGACTTAAATTGATTCCAGGGATATTTAGGTTAGACATTAGGAAAAACTTCCTAACTATAAGTGTTTACAATTCAGTGGCCTCTGACAGGCTGTTCTATCTGCCAGAGATCCTCCCACAAGACATTCCTCATGCTGACGGCTCTAATCAATGTGGATATTCCTCTACCTAAGGATTAAGCTGGTTTTCTGTCCTTTTGTGCATCTTCAGCAGCAAAGAGCAGGGGCTGCTGAGGCCTAGAATCTGGATGGCCAGACATGTCCTCATCCTGGCATTGTTTAATCTTATTTTAGTTCCCAGTTCAGCAGGGCACTTAAGCATGTGAGTTGTCCCCTTTAAGTAAAAAAATTTAAACAAAAATTCTTGAATGTTTGTGTGAATAGCTATTTGAGCTATCAAGTGTGCTGTGCTTTTTTTATTATTATTTAAGGAAACCATAGCACAATATTTAAAACTATATTCAGACTTACCCTATGTTTTAGGTCAAGTTGCTTTACCAGTTAATACATTTATTTAAAAACAAACACTTGTACAAGCTTTTCATATATCCTCTGCTGAACACACTGAGACTTGATCCCTTTAGTGAAACTGGCAGTTCAAAGTACCAGAAGAAAATATAAATGTGATATTGACAGCTGTAAAAATGACTGGGTTCCTATGTTTTCTAGGAAGAAAGAACACCAGAGAAATGACATTTGAATTTAACCTCTATTGCTGCTAGAGAAAATGAGTAGGTAAGTACTGGTTTTGTGACAAAGGCATAAATATGTTATATCAATTAATACAACTACTGTATCTGGAAAAGACCTTCCATTCAGGTTGTAAGTGATAGCAGTACAAGCTGACATTCATTTTTTACAATCGAGTTGTTTATCAATATGCTACAGTTTCAAAGGGTAATAAAATTATTGATTTAATTCACTAGAGTCATTTTGAAAGGAAACCTGTGATGGAGCTGAAGTGAATAACAAGTCGTCAGCACTAAGTGCAACCAGAACCTGACTCTGAGGCAGAAACTCAAACTTGACAGGTCCACCGTTAATGGAGAAAGAGTTCTAAAATGAAGTGATAGATCTCTTCCATAAACCTAATATGTAGAGATGGAAGAAAAAACTGACATTTTCATGTAAGTAAGTTTTACCATTGGCCCCTCTTATTCACAGAAATAAACATATTGAGGGAGGGTTCCCAACCAAGCTCTGGTAACAAGCAACTGAACTTTATTTCCAAGCTGGAAGGCGGTGGCAGCTAGTGCCCAAAACAAGTAGTGGGGCTGCATGGACACTGTTGCTGGAGTATTGGGAAGAGTTTTGGTGAGGGATAAAAGACATTGGGTGGGGCAAGGTCGGTGGAAAGGGACATTCTCTTCCCCCATCTCTTCTCTCTTTCTGAATGAATTACAGGATATTTAAAGTAAAGGGCAGGATGGGAGGAAACAGTAGTTATCAGTCTGTCATCCCTTCACTGTTCTTTCTTAGTGCCAAACTTTCCCCCTTCAATTCATGCGTTGACTACATTTGCCTTATACTCAAGCTTGTTGACACAACATGTCCTCCTTCTGGCTCAGAACCAGGGCTCAAGTCAGGATGAACACTCTTGAATGACATTCTGGCACTCTTTTGGGAGACATAAGGTTGTTCTAGTACTTCTGGAAGGGCAATCTCAGCTCCGATCAACCCAACCCACACCAGCTCAAGTTACCTCCTCCATAATATTGTTCCCCCCGTGATGGGGTGCACTAGATCCAGAGGCCCTGTGCTGAAGACCTCACAGCCCTGCTTCACCCCACCCCAGAGAAGAGCAGAGAAAAAGTCCTCCATGTGGCCTAGAGTAGTTGCAGGGGAAGCAGCCAATCAAAGGGGCTGTAGAACAACCAATCGGGGACAGAAGGACTATATAAAAGGAAGCAGCAGCAGCAGATCAATCAGTTGCTTTCTGGACCTAGAAGAGGGAAAACTGGGTATCTGGCTAGAAGAGCAGTAGGACCATGGACACCTCTGTGCAGGCAGGACTGAGTCCATGCAAGTGAAAAAGGAACTCCTGGCTGGCTGAAGGGCTGAGCAAGGGCCTCCAGAGCCTAGCCAGACCAAGTGAGGGTACTGGGATGGGCCCTGTTGGTC
Organism: Terrapene triunguis; assembly: GCF_002925995.2. NCBI lineage: Eukaryota > Metazoa > Chordata > Testudines > Emydidae > Terrapene > Terrapene triunguis. The sequence continues at coordinate 45,691,901 of NW_020664420.1, read as the reverse complement.
TGCTTAGAGCTTGAGCCCAGGGAGGGTTGCCAAAAAGGATATGGGAGCTGCGGGAAGCGGCGCGGACCACAGGGACGTGCTATCCGCCACTTCCCATAGCTCCCTTTGGCCGGGAACGACAAACTGCAGTCACTGGGAGCTGCCGGTGGCCCACCAGCTGATTATCCTGATGGGCTGCGTGCAGCCCACAGGTTGCCCACCACTGCTGTATACCCTGGAACAGGTTGGTTTGTTCTACCTACAGACAGCATGTGTGTCTCGGCTAGAGAGCCGAGTCACTGAAGACCTGCTGAAGACACACCTGATGAGAAGGAGATGCTTTCAAGAGGTGGGTGCTGACCTATTACACTCCACAAAGAGCCTCTCTTCTTCTTACAGCTCAGAACCACCCTCAGCTTTCAATTCTCTCCTATTTGCCAAGCTCAGAATACATTCCCCTATGTGAGTGTGTGTGTGTGTGCGCACACCACTTCCTGCCGGGTTTGGAAAACCTGACCATAGGCAAAGAACTCTTCCTCATGCCTGACACCGAACTTTACCAGTGTCAGAAGTGTTGCTGCTATCCAGCCACCTCAGAAATCTCCCTTTCCTTGGCTCCATTTGTTACTGGACCTGAAGAAGCAGGAGCAAATTAGCAGGGGAGTGCTCTGGAGTCCCACACTCTACCTTTGTGGGGTTGTTCCAAACTTGCATTTCCTGCGCTGTCCCCCTTCTCTGCCACCTGTAGCTATGTGCTTCAGTATGTAGCCTTATTAATTTATTGATTTTATTAGATAACAGTGACCTGGGTTAAGAATTTGGCCTCCTAAACTACTATAGTATCAAGATTAGCAGCATGAGAATCACCATTAGGAATGTCTTTTTGGTTTGGAGATTTTAGTAGCACGTGAGGAACAATGACCACAACATACTGATGTACTTACAAGTTTTCAAAGGTCCTTTTATTAACATATTCAACTAAGCAGTGAAAAATCCCACAAACACTAAATAGAGATATAGATAGAGTGCAAAGTGTTATTGCTGTGACTAGCATCTCTCATATCTCCTTCTGGGGGACATTAGAGTGTCAGTCATTATCTTCCTCATCATCTTTATCACCAATGGTTGTCATCCTACTGTCTCCTGTGCATTCCCCACCGGCACACAAGTGAGGCAACACTTTTATCCTGTATCATATATGCTACACTTAAGGCTCATATATATATATATATATATATAAGGGTTCCAACCCCTTTTTCCTTTTCCATACTGCCACACCCACTAATTTAGGGATGCCCCATTTCTCACTGGCTATCTCCTTAGTTCCCCTTATTCTCACTAACATCTATGTCAGTGAGTTACCACAGCAAGCTGGTTATTACAGAATCCCCTGAAATGTTACCATCAGGCCTCTTGAAATATTAACTGGGATGTTGTTGCATATTTTCCAGTCTATCGATGCATAGTTTCCAGAACATCTGCACTTAATAATCTTACACTTTACTGGTACAGGTTTATCTTTCAGTCAACTAGTCATGTCATCCTGTTTCAGGCCTAAGATCCTAAGCTGAATATCTCACAGGCCTGAAGCCTGTAGGCCCTGTGTTACAACATGAATTGATACTTATAGTTTACCTCTATCCTAAAGGTACTTAGTGTGTTATTCTTAGCTACCAGGGCCAGGAGTCCCCTGAGGTAAAGTTAATTATCCTTCTGCCCTCCTGCAGCACATGCAGGAATGGAGTAACTGGAAACCAGGCCCAGTGCCTACAGTGTGGCTGATAGCTGTGGTATTCTTTGGGGGTGGATGGGGGTAGCTTCATTAATTCCTACTGACCAGCTGCTCCTGGACAGTTGCGTACAGATGTGAACAAAATTGTTGTGAAAAGTGCACACATCTGGAACTGAAAGATGCTGTCTTCTGTTATGCTATGATAGTGCTGGGCAAAATTTTTCCTCTGTAACATTTTTCTGCAAAAAGTGCACATTCAGTGACCTCAAAATATTCTGTGAATTTGTGTTGAATTCACCAAATTTTTTCAGTTAAAAAAAAGTCAAAACACTGTTTTGATATTTTAGAAATAAAACATCACTTTCTCAGTGTGAAATGACTTTGTTTCAAAATTTCCTCTGTGTGTGTGTGTGTGTGTATATGTATGTGTGTGTGTGTATGTGTATATATATATCTTGGGTTTTTCAAGATTATAATCACAATTTAAATGAGATGTTTTGGAGTGGGTTGAACAAAATACTTAATTGCCAGAAAACCAAAAAAATCGCCTATTAACCCAGCTCTAACTGTAACACTTTGCAGTCACGGAACTGAAGTGCTGCTATTTTGGAGAGAGTTTCTACAAATCTATGGGCCTGCTTATTTCACAGATGCAGTGCATTAATGAAAGCTATTTTGTTCCTATTTCATATAAGAATTTCTTTGCTTTCTTCAAAAGAAAGTGACAACCACAAAACCTTTGGTTTCTTTTGCAAAACATTATTGATTTGCACGCTGCAATGGAAAAAAAATTAAGCTCCTTCTGAGAGAATAATCTCCTTTGATATGTCAACTGTTTTGACAGTAGATTAGATGGCAACTTCACTCCACTGTAACAATTAAATTGTATAAAGATTCAGTGATTAAACCTGATTCCTCATAATTTTGGTTTGGGACTACCAAACATTTCTTATTCATTCTTGGCAATGGAGCCGTTGAAAGCCTACATGAATATCCTTGTAAGTGTAAGAAGAACACGCTTGTAAATTTCCTTTGGGTCAAAAAGATTAATTTGTTCTATTAATTAGCATTCAGGCCATTGAGATTTAAATATAGCTTGTAGAATGCTAAGCAAAATAGGATACTAGGATCTAATATCTACTTCGTTCTACTTGATTAAACACAACACGAGTACCACTAGACCTTTTAGAACTATGTACCGTAATATACTTTTATACACAAGTCCCAGTTTCTCCATTTTTTGCATTTACTCAGACTTTTAAACTACATCACTTTCTAGAAAATCTCCCATGCAGAGAGAAAGCCTGGTAGAAATTATCACTGGCTTTGCTATGAGGTCCAGGTTTTTACTTTATTGCTCCAACCACACATTAACTTCAGGGGGAACAGGACTCAGTCCATCATGTTATGATGTTAGCTGAAAGTAGACTGAACATATTCCCCAAACAAGAATTTTTCTTAAAATGCAGTGAAGTTTAATATGTATCAAGAACTAAGTACAGTTCAACTCTGAAACAGGATGGCAGGTATATAAAGAGATCCTTCTTACTCAGGGAGCACGGAATCCCCACCATGCTATTTTTAGAATAAGTTTTGCAGAGTAGAACTGTAATTTAAGGGGGCAAAACCTTAAAGTTGAAAAAGAAAATAAACCTCAAACATTTGAAATCAAAGGCAAGTATAGCACAAGTAAGTTTCTAAGGAAAAAGAAACATGAACATTGGAAGGGTTTGAAATCCCCAATTACGGGCAACTGGGTAATTAACTTGGCCAACATCACATTTCCCCAAGAACAGCTGCAGATGTAGAGACAAACATACTCACATAGAACACAGAAGTTCATACAATCAGTGGCCCAGACATGAAATTTAATTGTATAGGCCCAGATTTGCCAAAGAAAGTGACTACTATCATCCTCACTTTATGGATGGAGAAATTGAAGCACGAAGAGATTAAAGTTACTAGCCCAAAATTATGCCACTGGTCATAGGCAGATCTAGTAATACCTAGGTCTCCTGATGACCAATCCACTAGACCATGTTGTTTCCCTATAGAATGCAGTTCCAATTCAGATTCCTACCTTTATTTTCTGTGCATAATATAATCAGCAATCACAGAGGAAAAAATGGGGTCACAAACGACCAATTTATTCATATCCACTTAAAGTAACTTGCAAGTCATTAAAGGCAAAATAATATTTAGCCAGGTTTATTTTTGTTTCATTGTTTAGAATGATAAAATACAGAAAGCAAGACCTTCTATTCATGACAATTAAAGACACATGAAAATTAATTGGTGCATATGTAATCCATGGAAGGAAGAGATGGGGAGACTCACTAGTAGAGCAGGAAAGCTGGGCAGCATTGTTCTTTAAGTTGTCATAGTATCTCCAGTATTCCAAGAGGGATCATGTTTGTTGCACCACTCTTGGGTTAGGCCAGGTACATGCTTCTTCCCATTCTACAGCACCAGCTATGCTGGGCAGCCTCGATGGGGAGAAGAGAAAAACACCTCCATTTACCTCTAGGTTTTAGCTTGGAGCTCTCCTTGTGCTCAAATGAGGGGACAGCAAGTACTGTTATTGTGGCCAGCCCTTAAGTGTATGTGTGCATGTAGGTATGTGGTGCAACAGCAAGGAGGGAGGGTATTAGAGAGATCCTCATGTGGTTATATTCTGCCCATATTCTTCCTCATATATATAAAGCTTTTCATTCTTCCTCATATATATAAAGCCTTTCCCTCTATTCCTTAGCTTAGCTTTTGAAACAACAGCTAACTTTTCACCTTCAGATTCCTCATTATCTCATTAACACATAATATATTCAATCACAGGTATTCTTTTCCTAGATATTTTTTTTAAGTTGCTTGCAGCTTCTGCTTGTAAAATCAGGTAAAGCCTTTTTGTGCTAAGGTTTCCAGCTGTTCGACTGACATAGGCAGAGATTTCTGCTTACTTTTATTCACTGTCCTAAATCCAACATCATCCCTTTTTAAAGGCTTGTGAATGGATTTGTTGGGACATACAAAATATGAGAATGATGCTGGGTGAGCCTCCTGGGTGACTGGAAGGACCAATCATTATAAAGAATTGAGCTGCTGAAAATACCCTTATTACTGACATTGGATATGATGCCACAGAACATGTTTGTAGGTATATTTAGTAGTGCTTTTGTGGTTATGAAGGTATTTCTGGTATTGGTAGAGTGAAAAAACTGTGTAGTCCTAGAATTTTAAGGACATGTGAGATAGTAATGTTAAGGCTACACTGGCATATACGTATGTAGATTGGTGTGTAAGTGAGTGGGTATGTGTGATGTAGGAAGAAACTTACTTCATTAATCATTGTAATTGGTAAAAAAAAAATTTACATTTTTGGTTTGCTATTAACAAGGATAAGATTTGTGACTAACTTTAGGCCTGGTCTACACTATGACTTTAATTCGGATTTAGCAGCGTTAAATCGAATTAACCCTGCACCCATCCACACAACGAAGCCATTTATTTCGAAATAAAGGGCTCTTAAAATCGATTTCTGTACTCCACCCCAACGAGTGGAGTAGCACCAAAATCGATATTGTCATTTCAAATTAGGGTTAGTGTGGCCGCAATTCGATGGTATTGGCCTCCGGGAGCTATCCCACAGTGCACCATTGTGACCGCTCTGGACAGCAATCTGAACTCGGATGCACTGGCCAGGTAGACAGGAAAAGCCCCGCGAACATTTGAATTTCATTTCCTGTTTGCCCAGCGTGGAGAGCACAAGTGACCACAGATAGCTCATCAGCACAGGTAACCATGCAGGCCGATAATCAAAAAAGAGCACCAGCATGGACCGTACGGGAGGTACTGGATCTGATTGCTATATGGGGAGAGGATTCAGTGCTAGCAGAACTTTGTTCGAAAAGACGAAATGCCAAAACTTTTGAAAAAATCTCCAAGGGCATGATGGAGAGAGGCCACAATAGGGACTCAGAGCAGTGCCGCGTGAAAGTCAAGGAGCTCAGACAAGCCTATCAAAAAACAAAGGAGGCAAACGGTCGCTCCGGGTCAGAGCCGCGGACATGCCGCTTCTACGCCTAGCTGCATGCAGTTCTAGGGGGGACTGCCACCACTACCCCACCTCTGACCGTGGATTCCGACGTGGGGGTAATCTCATCAGCTACAACTGAGGATTCTGCAGACGGGGAAGAGGAGGAGGAGGAGGACGAGCTTGCGGAGAGCACACAGCACTCCGTTCTCCCCAACAGCCAGGATCTTTTTCTCAGCCTGACTGAAGTACCCTCCCAAGCCAGTATCCAAGACCATGACCCAATGGAAGGGACCTCAGATGAGTTTACCTTTTAAAATATAAAACTTGTTTTAAAAGCAAGCGTTTTTTAATGATTAATTTGCCCTGAGGACTTGGGATGCAATCGCGGCCAGTACAGCTACTGGAAAAGTCTGTTAACGTGTCTGGGGATGGAGCGGAAATCCTCCAGGGACATCTCCATGAAGCTCTCCTGGAGGAACTCCAAAAGCCTTGCCACAAGGTTTCTGGGCAGTGCAGCCTTATTCCGTCCTCCATGGTAGGACACTTTTCCACACCATGCTAGTAGCAAGTAATCTGGTATCATTGCATGACAAAGCATGGCAGCGTATGGTCCCGCTGTTTGCTGGCATTCAAGCAACATCCGTTCTTTATCTCGCTGTGTAATCCTCAGGAGAGTGATATCGCTCATGGTAACCTGATTGAAATACGGGAATTTAATTAAGGGGACAGAGGTGGCCGTTCCTACTGGGCTGTTTGCCTGTGGCTGAAAAGAAATCCTTCCCTGCAGTTAGCCAAGCACGGGGGTGGGGGGGGGGCGGGGGAAATTGGCCCTGAGCTTTTCGCGTTTGGCTAGCAGGGATCTTCCCTGTTACCAGCCACTCGGTGGGGGGAGGGGTACAGCGATCATCCCAGATAATTCATGGCGGGAGGGTGGGCGGGGGGTTAGTTTGGTTTCTGCAGGGACCTTCCCTGATACCAGCCATGCGGTGGGGGGAGGGATAAAGCGATCATCCCAGAGAATTGGATGGGGGGGGGGGTTAATTTGTTTTCTGCTGCTGAAGGTTAACAGGAAAACCGCAGCAGTCAACAGGCTTTGCTTGGTATGTGGGAAAGGAGGGCGCAGAAGCCGAAAGACAATGGCTTACCATGGCCGCATGCAAGCCAAATTCTGTTGCCCGGACCTGCGTCTGTGATCTCTAACACCAAAGCCACAGGCACTCAATATTAAGATGGAAAATGCGACCTTGTACTGAAATCACATGTGCTATGTAATGTGAATAGTGTTGTTCACCATGAAAGAGTATAAGCATTGTTCTGTAAAATGTATCATTTTAAAAACTTCTCTCCTTTTTTTCAACCCTCCCTCCAGCAGCTGCAAATTTTTCAAGACTCCCTCCTCTGTCCCGAAGGCTATCCCAGATAAGGCGGCGGAGAAAGAGGACGCAAGACGAGATGTTATCAGAAATAATGGAATGCACCAGCAATGAAAGAGCTCATTTGAATGAGTGGAAGGACCCGGTCTCTAAATTTAGGAAAGATGCCAGTGAACGTGAGGTCATGAGGGACGCTCGAGATGAGAGGTGGCAGGCTGCAACGCTGGGGCTGCTGCGTGAGCAAACGGACATACTCCGGCATCTGGTGGAGCTTCAGGAATGGCAGCAGGATAACAGAGTGCCGCTGCAGCCGCTGTATAACCTCCCTCCCCCCTCACCATGTTCCATATCCTCCTCACCCAGACGTGTAAGAACGCGGGGGGCGGGGAGGGGGGGAGGCTCCGTGCACCCTCCCACTCCACCCCAGTGGACAGCCCAACCAAAAGGCTGTCATTATATTGAATTTTTTCAGTGGCCTTTTACTTCCCTCCTATCCTCCTCCCAAACCTCACCCAGATTACCTTGTCGGTTCTCTCCCTATGTTTATAATCAATTAATAAAGAATACATGATTTTTAAATGATAGTGACTTTATTTCCTTTAAAAGCAAGCTGTGATTTAAGGGGGGAGGGTGGTTTGCTTACAGGGAATGAGTCAATCAAGGGGGCGGGTTTTCAACAAACAGAACTTTCACACTGTAGCCTGGCCAGTCATGAAACTGGTTTTCAAAGCTTCTCTAATGCACAGCGCTTCCTGGTGTGATCTTCTAATTGCCCTGGTGTCTGGCTGCGCATAATCAGCAGCCAGGCGATTTGCCTCAGCCTCCCACCCCGCCATAAAGGTCTCCCCCTTACTCTCACAGAGATTATGGAGCACACAGCAAGCAGCAATAACAATGGGGATATTGGTTTGGCTGAGGTCTGAGCGAGTCAGTAACTAGCGCCAGCGACCTTTTAAATGGCCAAATGCACATTCTACCACCATTCTGCACTTGCTCAGCCTGTAGTTGAACAGCTCCTGACTCCTGTCCAGGCTGCCTGTGTATGGCTTCATGAGCCATGGCATTAAGGGGTAGGCTGGGTCCCCAAGGATAACTATAGGCATTTCAACATCCCCAACAGTTATTTTCTGGTCCGGGAAGTAAGTCCCTTGCTGCAGCCGTTTAAACAGATTAGTGTTCCTGAAGACGCGAGCGTCATGAATCCTTCCCGGCCAGCCCACGTTGATGTTGGTGAAATGTCCCTTGTGATCCACAAGTGCTTACAGCACCATTGAAAAGTACCCCTTGCGGTTTATGTACTGGGTACCCTGGTGCTCCGGTGCCAAGATAGGGATATGGGTTCCATCTATCGCCCCACCACAGTTAGGGAATCCCATTGCAGCAAAGCCATCCACTATGACTTGCACATTTCCCAGAGTCACTACCTTCCGTAGCAGCAGCTCAGTGATTGCTTTGGCTACTTGCATCACAGCAGCCCCCACAGTAGATTTGCCCACTCCAAATTGATTCCCGACTGACCGGTAGCTGTCTGGCGTTGCGAGCTTCCACAGAGCTATCGCCACTCGCTTCTCAACTGTGAGGGCTGCTCTCATCTTGGTATTCTGGTGCTTCAGGGCAGGGGAAAGCAAGTCACAAAGTTGCATGAAAGTGCCCTTACGCATGCGAAAGTTTCGCAGCCACTGGGAATCGTCCCACACCCGCAACACTATGCGGTCCCACCAGTCTGTGCTTGTTTCCTGGGCCCAGAATTGGCGTTCCACGGCTATAACCTGCCCCACTAACAACAGCATGATCTCCAAAGCACCGGGGCCCGCAGTTTGATAGAATTCCATGTCCATATCCTCATCACTCTCGCCGCCGCGCTGCCGGAGCCTACTCCTCGCCGCCTGGTTTTGCAGGTTCTGGTTCAGCATAAACTGCACGATAACGCGCGAGGTGTTTACAATGTTCATGACTGCTGTCTTGAGCTGAGCGGGCTCCATGCTTGCCGTGGTATGGCGTCTGCACTGTTCACCCAGGAAAAAGGCGCGAAAAGGTTGTCTGCCGTTGCTTCCCTGGAGAGGGGGGAGGCTATACCCAGAACCACCCACGACAATGTTTTTGGCCCCATCAGGCATTGGGATCTCAACCCAGAATTCCAATGGGCGGAGGAGACTGCGGGAACTATGGGATAGCTATGGGATAGCTACCCACAGTGCAATGCTCCAGAAATCGACGCTAGCCCCGGTACATGGACGCACACCACCAAATTAATGTCCTTAGTGTGGCCACATACATTCGACTTTATACAATCTGTTTCCAAAATTCGAATTATATAAATTCGGATTAATCCCGTAGTGTAGACATACCCTTAGTATTAGCCATTGTGAGTTCTAACATTTTCTAACACCTTGTCTTCCGGAAATTAAGAATAGGATTTGAGTGATGGCTGTGATCGCTACTAAATAATCTAGGTCTTCCATGTATTAGATCATCCCACAAATTTCCCTTTTTAAAGAAAGAAGGTATTTTGTGTTCTATAATGAGTGAGTATGAAAAAACTTATAGAAAACCATGGTGACCATGTTGCTCATTTGGATTTTGAAACCTAAGACATACAAATGTGATGATACATGTCATTGGAGTTAAATGTAAAACATCTTTTTGTTCTGTGTTTGTACAGCACCTAGCACAATGAGGTCATGGTCCATTACTGGGGCTCTGTAACAGGGTGACTTGCCCTTTGGGATGGAGAGCTAAGCCAACCTGATTACAGAATGAGCCCCACCTGAGGGGAATCAGGCAAATTCCCCATGAAGAGCAGATGTGGCTGAAGAGCTAGACTTACATGGTCATAAATCCTGCCTGGAAAAAGGGCTGGAGAGAGAACCAGGCAGAAGTGTCACAGTGGAGAAAAGCTCTCCAAGCAGGGAGGTCTGAGAGAGACCCTGCTTCAGTAGGGAAGAGACAGAAAGACTCATAGATGAATTTAAGGTAGGATGTGGCCCAGGGAAACTGCAGTACAGGTAAAGGAGCAGTTTGGAACCCCAGAGCAGAGGGTGGGATGGGGTTCCCCGACTGGCCCCAAGGAAGAGAATGCACAAGCCCACCATTAGGTTTTTCAGGGGGATACAAGCTGAGATGAAGACAAGTTGAGGAAGAGCCCTGGAAAGACGGGCAGGACTTTTATTTGTGTTCATAACATTTTGGGGATTTTCAGTTTAGACAATTGTGACCCCAGAAGAGGTGGATTAAAGACGACGATCCAGCTGCAGGGCTGAGTTACTGGAAGAGAGATACCTCCATAGGGCTAGAGCGACCATTGGCAGGGAGCTCTAGAGAAGCATTTACAGGCTCGTGGCCACTACTGTAATACAAATACGAGTTAAAAAAGAAATCTTAATATAGTCCTAGTTCCTTCCATTGAAAGACATGTTGGGCCAAATCCTCAGCTGGTGCAAATAGGTGTAGCTCCATTGTTGTTAATAAAGCTAGTCCGAGTCACACCGAGGATCTGGCTGAATATCTCTCTGTTTTCCAAGTTTCTTCTTCCCTTTACCAGTTTAAAGGTAGTTTTTTACAATCAGGTGTAAAACTCACTGGTTCACACAAATCAAATAACAATTTTGGTCTGCAGCTGACACAAGGCTTATACTGTTTACATAGTTTACCTTAGTCATGTGTAAACAACAAATTAACATATTTTTAGCTTATAGAAGTCTTGTGAATTTTCATTACACCTATATCAGTTGTGTAGTCCACTGATCTTGTCATTGCTCAGAGGTAAAGCTAGCTGAAAACTAGGGAGAAAATTGTTTATTGATGTATTACTACAGTTGTTGCAGTGACAGCTTTAGTCATTCGCTATGCTGAGAAAGTCATTAGCCAAATGGAAACTTGAGGCCAGGTAACATTTCTGATGCTCAATGAGATAGTTGAGTTATTTGAAAAACAGTACATATTTCATCATGGAAGTGTCAAACATTTTCCCAAGTTCATTTATTTTCAATTGTCTTTAGAGTTAGCTGCAGATGCAGCAAATAAAGAATAGTCTTTGGATTAAAATAGTACTGCCCAAGCCTTCTAGCCAGTTTACTTGGAACAATCTAGAAATTCTGCTTTTCAATACTGAAATGGATTTTGAAACTCCATTCTTTTCTTTCACTTTTACAATACACTTCAGGCACAGCAGGAGTCAAATCCAATTCCTTGGACACCTAAATCATCCGTTGGATCTGATTATGTACACTATTACATTGGTTTTACACCAGTGTAATAGAGTGGAGAATCACTCATCAGCTTTAAAGCTCTGGGTCCTGATCCAATTTAAATTAATGGAAAGACTTTCATTGATTTCAGTGGGTTTTGGGTTGGGCACCTGATACCCAAGGCACTGTAGACAGGGACCTATATTAGCAAATAATATTACCTCAGCAAAATGTTTGAGTAATATTATTTATAATTTGCTACAGATTCTATGATTCAGCCAAACATCTTCAGAAAGTAAAATCAACAAGAAAAATAAATGGCAATTTCAATCATTTCTAAGACACTTTACAATGTGTGTATCTTTCTTTTTTCCTTAAAAGAGAAAAATATCTTCCCCTCCGCCCCCAAAAAAGAATAGGTAATGTAGGCTACTCAAGAGTTCTGCAAAACCGATTGTTTAAATATTATCACTTTCTATGCCAAACCTCTCTTATCACAACCTCCTGTTTCTTGAGGAAACGCCACAGTTGACCATC